>NC_088654.1:17496372-17563872 GCF_964019385.1 Sycon ciliatum | reverse complement strand
GGCCAAGCTGGCGGCGTCGTCGGCTGCTGTGTCGGTGGCTGCCGTCAGGCGCTCCCGTTCGGCCTTGGCGGCGTCTCGGGCTGCAGCAACGGCGTTTGCACGAGGCGTTGCGGGTCTTGGCCTCTTCGGGGGAGGCCCATCTTCGATAGCTGAAGCAAACTTTTTCAGCGCTGTCAATACTGACGTTAGCCCGCCGGCCAGAGCCCGGAGCTTCTGGGCATGGGCATGATGCCTATGCAAGGCTTCGAGCGCTGCGGCACCCGCCTGTAGGGCCACGATCAAGTCCTGCTGATGACCTGCATGTCGTGGAAGTTGTCGCGCCGCGGGTGGGCCACGCTTGTGCTGGTTGTCGGCCATTCTCGATTCTGTTCAAGAAAAGGACACACATAACAATGTTTTAGCATTATCGCTTGATCCTGGTCACAGCACCAATTGTCATGGCTGGTGATCCATCTAGTGGCACCAGGCAGTCAACCAATATAGTCGACTCAAGCAGATAAGTAGCTCACCTGTTTTTCGGCTCGCACAAGGTAGTCGAAGGTCGAAGGGAGCGATCAAAGATCTTTATTTCATTGGGGAAGGCGGCTTTTATGTGATTTGGAATAGTATAATTTGTGATGTAATAAAGTAGTAGTAAATATTTAGTAGCGTATTCCGGGGAGCTCGCTCACCCACATTACATGAAAGTATTGCTAATTGGACTCCGAGGCTCTTTGTGCGACGGGTGGCCTGGAGTACGCTGCCTGTGTACTCGGGAATTGCCTTCGCTGGAGGACGCCGCCTTTGTACGCTGCATCGATGGTCACCCTTCATCCCATGCCCGTAGACCCTTCCCTCTCATCGCCCTGTAGGGTGCCGCACGGTCAAGCCGTGACCTCTCTCCCAAAAGGGATAACGGAGTCCGCAGTGCGTGAAGCACTTGCAGGACTCTTTACGTCGTACGACGCGAGAAGAGGTGCCATTCTTGCTCGACTAACAAAGGTATCAGCTCCCTTGCAGGACTAAGCATGGTCCCCTCAAGCTCAACAGTGTAGTGAGTACAATGCTGACGACTTGTACTGAAGGTGTTGCCGACGTACGACAACATTTTGCGACTCTAGGCCACGAGTTGTAAGCCATGATTGCTCAACTAACGAAAGTGCCAAATCCTTCGCCGGACTAATCATAGTTCTTACAGAACTCTAGAATATGTCGGAGCCCAGCTTTGGCTGCTGAATCTCAATGCGTGGTCGCTTTCACGACGAGTCGAATTCGGGTCATGACAAATTTATAAGTTCCCGTAGAGATAAGAATGACATTAACGCCATTAATAGAGTGCGTTGTGCACCCAGTAGAAAACCGTCAGCAAAGCCTACTAAACGACATGGGAATTTGTACACGACAAGTAGTTTCTGCCGATGGTTATTATGCTGAGCGTGCAACTCACTCTGTTCATTGACTTAACGGTTAAACGAATTGATATTGTACACACTGGAACTGTGATGAGACAGACATTCCCCCTCAGTGAGTGGAAGAAAGTCCTCAGAGGCACTTCTTTTCCAGAGTTGAGTCCGTAGTACTACCTATTTAAAAAAGTACCGTATTATAATATTGAGTATTTCAAGCCTTTTCACGACGAAGATGCGAGTTCTTTTTGGAGATGGACGTCGCGGCAAAGGACATGGTGTCCGACTTCTGGCGTCTGGTGAAGCCAGGGATCATTTGTCCAGTCAGGTCGGCAGCCTAACCGTCGGTAAGCTTGTGTTTGGATCCCGTTCTGCTTGATGTGGTAGATCACAAACAATTTGATATCGCACAAATTGATCTCAGCATCGTGCGTACGGTATTTTATATTCAGAAAATCCCAAAGTGTCTCTGTGTGGCCGTCCTATGCCACGAGAAACTCCAATCAGGCTCCTATGTCCTCTGCCTTCATGATTGAATGTCCACTTCGTTTGAACAACGAACACAACAATCGAGGACGGCTTTGCAATGAAAAATACAGCTATACTGGAGCTGAAAAAAAAGAAGAAAAAAACGTGCTCAGGATGAGACTCGAGTACACGCATAGGGCATGTTCGATTGGTAAGGATCGGGATCGGGATCCAGATCTCAGATCCGTCGGATCCTGCAGAGTCACCTGGACACTGTTTTGGGCCTTGACTGTTGCCATGTTGACGAAAGTAATAAAAAGTCGTACTCACCGCGCCAGATGTACAAAAAGTCAGCAAGGTCTATCTCGATCCACGTGTGCGTACCACAATGTGTACAAAAACGATTTTTACTCGCCATATACGCACAAAGGTCACATTTGGATCCGTTGGATCCGGTCAACCCTGCTCCCCGAGGTGGGTTGACCGGATCCAAATCCGAAGGATCCGGATCCAGATTCGACCAATCGAAAGGGTGCGAATCCAGTGGATCCGGTGGATCGGGATCCCGATCCTACCAATCGAACATGCCCATACTCTCCCAGCAGGAGAAACGCAAATTTTTGTGAAAAATGCGTGTCGCCGACTGACCAGTAATTTTGCCTGACGGCATATGTGTACATGTGTGTGTGTGCGTGCGTGCGTGTGTGTGCGTGTGTGTGTGTGCTCGCGCATATGTGTACATGTGTGAGTGTGTGTGCCTCTGTATTTTGTGTGTGCGAATCTGTGTTTACGATAATAGATGTAAGAATGACGGAGGACCGGCTGTTAATAGCGCACGCTGCGATCTACCAGGGTTCTCTAACTTATATATCATGGACGATATGTTTTGTCCAAACATCACAGCAATAACACCTCCGCTCACTTCTGCCCTCGTGTCCGATCAAGTAAGAAAATGTGTGTGTGGGGGGGGGGGGGGGGGCATATAATTTCTATTTGAAGTACACATGCCTGTTAATTAACCATGGACTGCTTCTGGCTAGATTAACTCTTTGCATGCCGACCTGTTTTCCCCAGTAATCTGGCACTCCAGCGCACGGACTACCCTGGTGGAGTTTGGGCGCACTGCTCCGAAAGAAATTTATTCTCATTTCAGTTCCCCTGGATGAAATCTCAACATCCTGGGCCTGGACAGATTAGTACGAGGCGAATTCATCCTGGAAGTTCTTAGCTCCATAGTCCCACCAGGGCCACTTTCACTGCCTCTCCAAACTGGCCCACCATGCCTCGGAACGAAACAACAACTCGGTCACACATTCTTTTCGGCTCCTTGCTCAAATCCAACCAATTTTCACGTTTCAAACTGCTCTGCAAAGCTGAGATCCACACGCTTCATTTGATGTCCGTAATGCATGCGCTGGGCAAAAGGGAAACTTTGTTTACGTTGCACATTTGAACGGGATGAAGACCCAATGAGACGATGGAGACGCGTTGCAAACGTAAGGTTACGACGAATTCAAATAGAGTGTGCCACCGCCAGTGCCACCCCCTATCCAGCGCTGCAGAGGCCGGGTCTTACATCACATGACATGGCTCAATAGGCTACAGCTGAACACAGTACCGTTAAAGTGACCGCCAGAGAAGATTTGTGCCCAAAGCAGGGTTGCGGTGTACGGCTAGAAACAGGCCCGCCGGAACCGTCGGTCCACTTGGTCAGGTAGCTACTTGCGCGCCCGTATTTCTCTTTTTCTCATCTCTACCTTTCCACACCCTCCTTTAAATTGTATTCCCAGTGGGTCCATTGATATTAGGCGTATGATTGTTTTGATTGCAACTACTTGGTCCGGCTCATCGCAATTGTCGCTTATCTCCCACGCACTTTTTGACAGGTAAAACCCAGTCCAATCACGATATCTAACTTACTTTTGCTTGGGAGGTTGTGATGGCAAGATCAAATGAGGCACCAAAGAAAAAATGATCGCGGCTAGCGCTTTGAATCGCGATGTGTTTGACTTTTTTGGGAAGTGGAAATCTGGCCATTCACTGTCTGTGTTGCCAAAAAAGCCAAGCACAGCGACCCGAAGACCGGAACTGTAGCAGGGGCAACTGACATCCTGGAGAGCGTGACGGGCACGCGTGCACGGCAGAGGAGTATGAGCGTTATACTGAAGAAGAAAGGTGTTTTCGATGCGATGCGCATGCGAGGGAAGTTTTGGTTGTTCCTTTTGTTCCTTCGTGGACCTGGCAGCAGCATTACAAGAGTCGTCATCAGCGTATCCATTGCAGCGTATGACAGCTGTCTGGAGAGGCCTGTATGCCTCATTTGAAGGCTTTGTTGAAACACACTGTGGTGACACAGAGGTCACACTGCCCACGGTTCCTTCAAGCACATAGGACACTCACAGGCTGACAAAGCAAGAAATACTCTACCAGTCTACGCCAGCAGCTAGACACCAGCAATTTAATGTCAGCTCATGTAAGCGGCACGAGTGATGGAGAGTTGAATAAACCGTCTGGACCTGTAGGAGTGTGAGTGCAAGAGCGCTCCTTCGCTGATTTATTTCGTGCATTTTGCTTACCTTGCTTCCCTTCTATGACTCGCTTCACCTGTTTCCAGGGCTGAATTTTGTTTCTTGTGGCGGAGAGTATTCATGTATCATGCTTCCTCACTATGCCTATTGAAAATTTCACAGAGCGGCAACAAAACTCCTGTTCTTAGTGGCGATAGATAAGCGACAATTGCGATGGGCCTGACCAAGTATAAATAAAGTAGACAACAACAGCAACCCATTGCTGATGTCTCTCCGCATGTGTGTTCTATACGATCAGATTAACCTTCGCGGGCCACCCCTTTTATGCACCAAAGAAATCACTCATCATCGATATCTCTTCACCTGTGTGTGTGTTCTATACGCTCAGATTACCCTTAGCGCCGACAACTTCCCGGCCGTGAGCGGAACGTTTGAGTGCCGCTATCCCGACGTGCCGAGTCTCGCTAGTGCGGCGAGCGTGCCTGCAACATCCAGCACCACGGCAACGGGGTCCACCACCTTCACGTGTGCCTCGCCGCGAGGAGGAACCAACGGTCAAGGTAGTGTGCACTCGACAATGCTCGTGTGTTGTTGTTGTTGCCGCTGCTGCTGTTGTTGTTGTTGTTGCTCGCTCCCGAGCGAAAATATTTGTCACCAGCACCGAGAGCAGCGACGAGGAGGACCAAAAAAGTACGAACCTTTCCTTGGACAATAAATTCCTCATGGCTAGTTGTCGTTCCTTAGTGTCCGTTCACATTCACGGGAAGGGCTGGTTGTCATGATAGCAGGGTCACGTGAACCCGAAACAAGGTCGTGTGATTCACCCGCCAGCTTCCCGCGAACGCGATGGCGTCAGGACCTTCCCAGCTCAAATTTTGGGCTGGGAAGGTTCACGCCATCGCATTACTTTATAGTCTGTAGTGAGGAACTAGGGTGGCTTGAGTAGGTAGAGGAACTAGGGTGTGGCGTGAGTCGGTAGAGGAACTAGGGTGGCATGAGTAGGTAGAGGAACTGGGGTGGCGTGAGTAGGTAGTGGATCGATTGTAGATTTTTGGAAGCAGCGACAATGAACTACAGTATTTTCCTTTTGTTTGTCAGTTGCGTGCGCGGGGAGGGGAGTTTTTGTTGTCTCAGCAATGATGAGAATATGTCTCAGCGCTTGCCTCAGCGCTTCATTCTCGATACGGAAAAAAGCGCCATTGAGTCCTATAATCACACGCCTCTAGATTGGTATTGTGGTTATGTACCGGCGGTTCGAGTTGTACAATCATGTAACAGTATTTTCGTACTATTTCCCTACACGAGTGCTGACTTCACTGACTTCAGTGCTCCAAACGATTTCACGCCCGACTTCCCTTGCTGGCGGAAACATCAGGCGTGAATTAACGCGAGTTTCATTTTCCCCGAGGCTGGCTTGTGCACGTGACATGGCGTGTTCCCGTCCCGCCAACTGGGCCTTTCCGTCAGTGTGAACGTACCCTTGCCTTCCTTGGACGTTTCCCGCCTCGCATGTATGTGACCACGGATGACTGGTGCATGCCATCCATGGTCTTTATGTATATGCTCAACCTACCGGGTAGGTCGAAATTTTTAGGGGGCATGTGCCCCCTCCCAACCCCCCCCCCCCCCCCCCATGCCCATGCGGGCGACGCGCCCGAGTGAGTATATCGGTGGGAGCAGTTACGTTTGTATTGCGGTATCATTGTGGTCACTTCGGCTTTGTCTGTTGTTACCTCAGGTTTTGCCGATGTCAACGTGGCCATATATAGCAGCACACTCCAACGGGTGCTCCTGTCCACTGACGAGACCAAGCTGTCACTGTACAACTGTCAGTTCATCACAAGGTATGGCGTTTTTTTTGTGCGAGGGGACGCAGGGGCAGGGGGCAAGGTAGGGGACACGGTAGTGTGTGTGTGTGTGGGGGGGGGGGGGGAGGTGGGGAAGGAGGGGTAGGAGGAGGATGTGGGGGAGGAGGAGGTGGGGGAGGAGGAGGAGGGGGAGGGGAGGAGGTGGGGGGGGGGGAGGGGGAGGAGGTGGGGGAGGTGGGGGGGGGAGGGGGAGGAGGGGGGGGAGGGGGAGGAGGGGGGGGGGAGGGGGAGGAGGGGGGGGGGAGGGGGAGGAGGGGGGGAGGGGGAGGAGGGGGGGGGGAGGAGGGGGGGGGGGAGGAGGGGGGGGGAGGGGGAGGAGGGGGGGAGGGGGAGGAGGGGGGGGGGAGGAGGGGGGGGGGAGGAGGGGGGGGGAGGAGGGGGGGGGGGGAGGTGGGAAGATAATGTATAGTACAGTACTGTCTCGAATGAGAGCCTGTCTCGTTTTTTAAAATTTTTTTGGTTGGTTTTGTATTTGCAAACCAAACGGACAGAACTGTCCAGTGATAAGGGAGCAAATGAAAATCATCAGATTACCCATTCAGGAAACTTCACTTCTCAACTAAAAACTCCAAAAAACGGCCTCTTCAGTGCGATTTCAAATCAAAATTTACATTACACCAAATTGTCGGGCCTAGCCCATCGTCAGGGTATCATAGGGGACTGCCAATAGGCAGGGATGCCTGCTGACAGTGAACCCTAGGCGTGTTATGTATAGGGGTGAAAGGAGTGATCCGGGTACCCGTCCGTTTAGCGGCTGATCCATTAGCAAACGAGTACCCGTTAGTCGTGTACGGTAGTATTAGCTGGCTTGTGCAGTCGTACAGTTGGATGTACAGTTTGAATATGTTGTTGCTGGTTCAATCCTGCAACATATGACAATGTGGACTGCATGTAGCGTAGTAAGTGCGCATGCTGCGCTTGTCGCAATGTAGTGTACTTGCTGTGAATTGCATGACATGGCAGGGTCCTCCTGGCACAAAATGTTGAAGGCTATTTTTGTTTCACGGAGTTACGATCGTTCGTACACTGGTCTATGCACTGCGATAAAGTGCGCGATTTTTACGAGCATATATGCGCTCATGGCAAAGCACGTCATAGTTTCAGAGCGCATATATGCGCTCCTGGCTCGAAAAGGGTTAAAGGGTAACCGTTCACCCCTAGTGTTTTAGGGGGCGTTCATTTTTGATCTACAGGTTTCGGTAGAGACTACTCCTTTCGGTAGAGACTACTCCTTTCGGTAGAGACTACTCCTTTCGGTAGAGGTGTTTGTTTATTTCTACTCAAAAGGGTAGCTTCTACTTTTCTCTAACGGCTCTACCAGGACAAAGTTGGTAGAGCTACGGGATTTCCAGCAAGATCAAGGATTTGTACTCAACTCCATACGGAAGAGAAACATTTCACTTACATATCGTGAAAAACTACTAAATCCGGTAGAATAGCGTTTGTGCACTTACCTCTACCGTCTACCTCTATCGGTAGAGTGACTCTACTCTACTCTACTCTACTCTACCAGGTAGCTAAAAACGAATGCAGCCTTAATGTGGCGGCATAATTCAGCGGGAGACATACTGGCGGCTTGGTGACAGGCCGCAGGTAGGGCTTTCCAGCGAGCTGCGCCGAACCACAGCAACGAATTGAAAGAGAGCCATAACGAGATGCAGCGTCGGGCAGAATGAGGGCCGTGGTCTGGCCTCTTGCGACAGCAGATCGTAGCATAAACAAAATGTGTTTTGATTTCTGTTTCTAGATGTGAGCAGTGTACAGATGCTCAGATTGGGTGCGGATGGTGCTCGTACGCAAACGAATGCCGTCCAACAGGTGGTTGTAGTGATCAGGTACGTGTGTGTGTGTGTATATGTGTGTGTGTGTGTGTGTGTGTGTGTGTGTGTGTGTGTGTGCATGTGTGTGTGTGTGTGTGCATGTGTGTGTATGTGTGTGTGCATGTGTGTGTGTATGTGTGTGTGCGCGCACGCGTGTGTGTGTATGTGTGTATGTGGGTGTGTATGTGCACGTGCGTGCGTGCATGTGCGCGTGCATGCGTGTGGATGCATGCACGACCTAGGATATTGCCACGTGTATAGCACTGTGCCTGTCTTGCCTAGCAGATTTGAATCTCAGTTCCCACCCATCATATACTTTCATCATCATCACTGCTTGACACACTGCTCTGCTTTCCATTCCTCTTTCTGTCCGTATTTTTGCAAGTAGCTTCTGCTGTTCCTGTTTGCATCATTTTTTTATTTGTTCACCTTGTCATGTCCCTTCCGCTCTCACTCTCATAACAGCCACCTTCACTTCCTTTCCCCAGGAGACTCCCTTTGATAGGCATCCATTTTCCTCGGGAGAATCCTTGAAAACACTAGTATGTACTAGTAATATCAATATCCTACTATTGGCCTTGTTTCATGTTGAAATCACGTGCACTCTCAGCTGCTGTTACACGATGAGGTTTTTTCTTGAAAGCCGACGTCCTGTTTTGCATTCTCTTGCTCTCTGTCCGCGGCTGTCAGGTGATGAGCTGTCCTGTGATATCCGCCGTTGACCCGCTGGCAATCAGTATCGCCGTAGCGACCAACCTGACGTTCACTTCCACCGCGTTCCCGGCGCCTCGTACTGTAAGTATACAGATTACTGCAGTCAACAAAAGAAAAGTAATTTATCGTGTCCGCTCCCGAAGAGAGCTCATGACGGCCGCTAACACCTAGTAAACCCTAGCGGCACCAATATAGTCCATTCGTAAAAAAAATGGACTTCTAGCATTTGGCCATAAACGGGTCAAACTTTGAGGGGTGGGGGGTTGGAATTTTTTTGGCAATCCCCTATGGAATGCTCTTCCAATTATGTTCCTGAAGTCTATTTCTCCAAAAAGTAAACCGTGACAAGAATAGGATTTCGGCCAGGTTTAGCTCCAAAAGCACTGAATTGGGGAAGTCCAGGCCGTTTCATTCTACTTGCAACAGTTCATTGTGCGGTTCGAACCCCAGTTGAGGTACCTTTTGGACCCCTTTTTTAAGTTTAACATTTCGCGGCACTGCACCATGTGTAATAAAATCACAAAAACGGGAGCTCGCCAGAGCCAGGACCCATCTTTTTTTTATTATGAATGGACTGTAGCTGTGTTAGAGTGGACGGGGTGAATGTGGAGAGACGGCACATGGGTGCACCTAACAGTCCGGTGTACCCGGCCCATGGCGTGCCTTTGCCAGTGGGGATGGATTGACGGGTCGTCATGTTGTGTTCATGTGATAACGTGGGAAGTCAACATGCCGTATTTCCCCGAATATAAGTCACGCACCTTTTTTCACTAAAATTCAAGGGCAAAAGGGGATGTGACTTACAATCGAACGTGACTTACTACTGAAGTCAATATATCAAATCAATATTGCTCAAACCTGAAAATGAGGGTGCTACTGGTTAGTGTTGAAACGATCTCACCGGATACTCGTTAGCTCGCTCGCCAGAAACTCGGCTCGTTTGTGCGCCCAGCTCGTTTGCATTAACGAACACCATACACCGTACTCCGTACACATGGCAGTACATGTCGACCGGAGAGTCATAAAATATTAATTTTTACGACTCCCTGGTCGATCGAGAGTCCAGTCCCGCGCAAAGTGAAAATCACTCGCAGTTACAGTGACTGTATGCCTGCACGACACTTGAGTTGGTTCAGTTGTCGTTGCAGCTTTCGTGGACTCCACTGATGTCTTGTTCCGCATCTGCTGACCTGTCGCAGGATATGCTTCGGTCACCTCTCCATTCGAGTGAAAGTAAAATAGTTACGCTCAGTCGTTTGGAAGTTTTCTCCCGCGATGCAGCGAAGACCAGGGCTACTTGCAATCTTTGCAAAACGGTCTATTCTTACAAAGGCTACTCGACTACGGCGCTGAAAAGACATCTCGACACCAAACAGCAGTCCGAAGTGAAGCAGCAGCAACCCCAAATGCCGGCGATGATAATTTGAACCAGCTGAAAAAAATTGAACTTAGAAAAAAAATATTCAAAAAATCGTTAGCTCGCTCGATAGCTTGCTCGTTAGTGGAACAGATCGCTCGTTTGTTATAGATACGCTCGTTTCAACACTACTACTGGTAATCGAGTGCGATTTTTAATCGGAGAAATACGGTAATTATATCCACTCCTGGGTCAAATTCGATCCATTCCGACCGTAGCGGAGAACACTACGCTCATATCTCTCTTGTTCGGACCTCGACGTTACGGGCGCCTCTTTCAACCAGCACCATGTGGGCAGGTTTTAGTGGAAATATTGCTACTCTCTTGCCAAATTTTGTGGAAATAATGATGTCATATGCCAGATAGCTTGCATTTCCCCGTCAAAACGTGCAGGATCCAGAGTTAAGGACAACTTGGAGTTACGGGCAGTGCTCGATCCTGGACCGCCCGTAGAAGAGAGAATATGATTATATGAGTGTATAATTATGATGATGATGAGGAGGAGGAGGAGGAAGCCTCCTCACATCTCTTGCTAGTGTGGCTCTGTCATGGCTCGGGCCTGGCTTGGACACGTCCCTTTCAAACCCAATACAGAGCCTGGGAGCGTAACGGCCGTTGGGTTTGATTGTATTTCTGCGTCTGTGTGTCAACAGGGAGACACGTATGAATGCAGCATATCGTCACGGGATGGTCAATTGTCACAAAACACAACTGCCACCTTGACTGGCAATAAATTATACTGTAAACAGGTAAGAGCTGATTCTGGCCCGTGCTTGAAGTGTGGCATGTGTCTGAGTGTGTGTGTGAGACCGTGTGCATGGTGGCAGGTGTTTTTGTTTTGTTTTTAAAGTTTAAAGCACACGGTCCTACTGATGATGTGGGGTGACAGTAAAGTGGGACAGAAGACTAGGACAAACAGACAAAAGGGGTAGGACATGCGAAAGCAAGGTGCAGGTGAGGCGAGTCCAGCTAGTCCGACCGGAGGTCTCAGAGTCAGCACTGGATGCGTGCACCGTGTGCGTGTGTGTGTGTGGGGGGGGGGGGGTGCGTGCGTGCGTGCGTGTGTGCGTGCGTGCGTGTGTGTGTGTGTGTGTGTGTGTGTGTGTGTGTGTGTGTGTGTGTGTGTATATGTGTGCGTGCCTGAGACATGCATATGTAGACATACGATAGTGTCATGATTGTATTGAAGCTTGTCTCGCATAGAAGCCCGTTCTGAACTCAAGCCTGATCAGGAAGATACACCGGCAGCACATAGGCCTGTGTTTAGTATTTTAACATACATAGGAGCACCTGGTTTGAATAGAAGCCTAGCCCTGACATTGGCTTCTACATGCATAAGCCCTGATTTATTACACCATATTACGGTAGCAGGGGCGTAGCACCCGGTCCGGCCAGTCCAGCTTTGGTTGGGCCACAAAGCCGGGCCACTTTTTCGCCCAGAAGTGCCCAGAATGCAGGATTTTGCACCCTAATTTCAAACATTTTCCCGGGGAGACCCCCCCCCCCCCCCACCCCCGCGCACCCCTCTGGCCGGACCACTTCCAACGGCGGTGCAAAGCGCCTGTACGGTTCGTAGACATCCTTGCCTGTGTGCATTCATTTCTCACCCGCTGATACACACCTATGCCTTGAACGTGTCTTGTCTTGCCACTGCACAGTTTACACTGAACTCGAGCTTTGTGCCTGTGGTCGGAAACGGCAGTGAGGAGCTGAGGATTGCTCCCGTCTTCAACGGCTATGTCATGACGAACAACTCGGAGTTTATCAAGAGTAAGTGAAAGAGAAGTTCTGGCTTCGCGCGCAAGAGACTTGGCCAGACTAAGTTTCCGCATCCGTAGCCATCACCAAAGGGAATGAAGCCTGAAAATATTTGCATGGGTCCAGTACTATTAAACTACGACAAGTCAACATATAATCGGCGCATATTTTATTTTCGGCTATTTTCGGGCTGGTCATGTTTAGCCGAAAATTTGATGCGGCCGAAATGGGCTTCAGCCCTGGGAGGCCGAAATTTGACTAGGCCGAAAATGCGTGGACTTCAGTAATAAGGCCAGTACGAACTAGTTTAGGTTACTGTCATGTGAGTGAGAGCTGTGTGTCTGTGTGTCTGTGTGTCTGTGTGTCTGTCTGTGTGTGCGTGTGCATGCGTGCGGGCATGCGTGCGTGTGCGTGTGTGTGTGTGCACGCGTGCGCGCGTGTATGTGTGTGTCTTTGCTAGCCAGTGCAGGCTAAATTTTATTTTTCAAGGAAACCCTTCGAAAATGGTACCAATCGATTCAGCATGGCATTTTCATTCCTCCTGCAAAGTTTCAGCTGATTTGGAGTCATGGCAAGGACGCTATGGCGATTTGAAGATCGAAAAACTTCACTTTTGTTTGTCAAGAAGAAAGACCATGATCGCACACAAATCATACAACCCGTTTGGCACAATGATTTTTGAACGAAGTTGATCCGCGGACCGCGTGCTTCGCGCATGCATGCATGCATACTGCATGCACACACACAGTACAGAGGCTTTTTTGAACGCGGATATGTAGTTCTTCGTCTTCTTCGAAATGTCTTCCAAATGCGTGGTGCTGGTGTTGTTCTCAGCTTCGTCAAGGCAGAATGCAGCTGCATGTGATGCTCCTGTGTGTTCATGCATGTTCTCTTTTCGCGTCTCGACATTGTAGCGTCCAGACTCAGCTCGACTGGAGAAGATTGAGGAGACTATGCTTTGATCCACATGGAAAATCGATGAAATTTGGTAATTATCGTCGGGCGCTAAAAAGCGCTGGGGAGCATGGGGCTAAAACTTCGTAGCAGTCATCCCTACCATGACAGGCATCGACTGGTATATGTTCCATTCTGTTCCCAACTACTACGGGTAGTCTGCGAAGCTTTCTTCTTCGCCGATTTTTGGACAGATCGTACGTCTTCGCACTGTATCTCTCGTCTCCCTCAACGGATCAAAACACGGTTTTCGCCAGGACGAACACAAACCCCCAGATTTCGCGGCGGCAACAACTTCGAGTAGGGAAAAGCTAGCAGCTAACCAGGAATCACCAAAAACCACGTGTAATACTCAGTGTGATTTGCGACAGCTGTCATTGTGCCGTCGCACCATGCATGTACCATGCACGGGAATGGAACACGGATGAGTCGTTTTATTACGACAGCCTGCACTGGCTATCTTTGCTGTTGCGGGCCATCTCCTGATAACGAGAGTCTCTGGGGTTTTTTCCTCTTTTTCTTGTTTAGGCGAAAGTTACGACTGTTCTCGCACTGGTGCAAACGGCTGCAGCCCCTGCCTTGCCTTTCCACAGTATGATCGGTGTAGGTGGTGTCCAAGCAGGGAGGTCTGTATGGTTGACAGCTGCACTGGAGAGCCAGCCAGTATGATGTGCCCGTCTCCCAATATCACTAATGTAAGCCTGGCTGGTTGGTGTATGTGTGTGTGTGTGTCACGATGTTTGCATGTGTGTGTGTGCGTCTGTGTGTGTGCGCGCGCGCGCGTGTGCGCGTGTGCATGTGTGTGTGTGTGTGTGTGTGTGTGTGTGTGTGTTTGCGTGTGTGTGTGTGTGTGTGTATGTGTGTGTGTATGTGTGTGTATATGTGTGCGTGTGTGTGTTTGCGTGTGTGTGTGTTTGCGTGTGTGCGTGCGTGTGTGTGTATGTGTGGGTGGGTGGGTGGCTGTGTGCGTGGGCCGCTGTGGCGTTGCAGGGCTGTGTTGTTGTTGATGGTGGACATGCTCCTGACTGCTCGCCGGTGGTGGTGACTGGCGGTGTAAACTCCCGACAGCGTCTCCTTACATTTTTGCGATGATGATCTCCTGTCACTCTGTCTTGTGTACAGATCAAACCCAGGACAGGACCCACCGCCGGAGGCACGGCCATACTCATCGAAGGCGTCAACTTTGGCTTCCAGCAAAGCGACATCGTAGACATCACCTTCAATCAGATGTCTTGCACGAACATACGCGACTTCTCTATCATCTCAGGGTAGGTTTGGAGAATGGAATCTATTCCTCCACATCCCAGTAACGTTTGAGAGCTGCTCCGTGGTTGGTCCCACCCTCTCCTCAATTCAATTGGCTGTCTTGACATGCCACGAGATGCAGAGCTACATAAATAGTACTGTAGTAGAATAGTATGCGTTGTGTTGTCTGGACATGGGCAGCAATTGTCGCATTCGATATGCAGTCTTGTGGTCCAATGCCAAAGCTAGTATCGCAAGCACCGATGTGCGTTAGTATAGCGAATGCCAAAGCTATGGGGGGGGGGGGGCACTATTGCCCAGCGGGAATTTGGACGTGTCAATACGCGAGCAAACAGTAAGGATGCACTTGTGAGCAAAGTTATCTTTAAATGATGTGGTCTTGCAATACCCGTTCAGGTATGTGTGATACTGTGAAGGGTGCTAATATAAAAAAACTTTACATCTTGATTCGTCATTTGGAGATACATCTCCTGGCTGTGGAGTGCCGCGAAACGGTTAGCTACCGAGCACTGGTTTGCTGCTCAGTGCGAAACGTGTGCAATGAGGTCATCCACGTAATTGTGTGTGTGTGTGTGTGTGTGTGTGTGTGTGCGTGTGTCTGTGTGTGTGTGTGCGCATGCGTGCGTTCCTGTGCGTGTGCAGGGTACGATGTGACACGCCAAACTTGGGCGGAACTACCTCGCAAAATTTTCCGGTGACTATCTCGACGAATGTTGGTGGTCTCCTGTCCTCTGGCACAGGTGGCAATTTCACGTTTAGGGTGAGTTCTGAAATCTCTTTGTGGATGCCGAGCGTTGTATGGATGATGTGGATGTGTATAATAATACTATACTTATATATAACTACTATGCACAGTACACACAGGAGTGGCCCTGGCATGGTTGTGGAGCTGAAGGATATCTTTGATTCGGTTAGGGCAGGGGCCGTAGCTGGTACCCTTTTTTGGGGGGGGGGGGGGTGTGCACGGCCGCATATGTGACGGATGGCTGGTGCATGTCATTCATGGTCATTATGTGCATGCTGAACCTACCGGGTAGGTCGAATTTGTTAGGGGATTGCACGTGCCCCCCCCCCCCCCCCCCCCTCCGTGCCCCAGGCGGGCTACGTACCTGCAGAGTAACGTATCTATTTGTATTTTAGGTGCGTTCAACGCCCCTGGTACTGTCCTCTTGTCCTGTGCATCTCTATCTAGCCTACTCTAGTGTCTAGCGTCACTCCCGCGATGGGCCCGGTATCAGGTGGCACTGAGATCACCATCACCGGTCAGTACCTGAAGTTCCCGGCTGGCAAGACCACCGTGCTTGTGACGCAATCTCCATGTTACATTCTCTCCGTGTAAGTCATAAAATTAATAGTAGTACTGTAGTATGAATTTATTATTTGACTAGGGGAGTCCCAACAGGCATGGCCTTATTACGGGGAACCCTAGGTGAATCTTTGTGAGGTGAGCAAAAAGTACCAGCATGATTGCTGCTACCCTTCGTGTTTCTTCTCTAGCTACAGTCGACTCGGGATCTAACCAACACCAATGTGCAGGAGAATTAGTTCTTTTCTAGCCAAAGTTCGTTATAACAGAAACTCACTTACACTGTCAGTTCAAACTGGAACATGGACAACGGTTCGCTAATATGAGAGTTTGTTATAATGTGACGTCGTCTGTATTGAATAATTCCGCTCTACAGTCCATTCATTGGAAACTGGCACCCTACCTTGTTGGTATCTCTCTCACATAGTTGTAGATATCGTGAAAACAACAGTACATCCTGCATTGTGTGACCCATGCGATTACTCCTTGCCACATTTGAGGCCAGAAAAGTCCAAGAACAGGGAAATAGAAATTCAGCCAGGTTTTACAAAATTAGGACAGGTATGCCATGGCAAAATGTATGGAGAAGCAGATCCAAAACTCAGATTTTTGAGATTTAAAGTGGGTTTTTGATCCTCAATTCGGCTCAAATCCGACTTTCAAAAGCCAGCGGGACAGTTTCCGATGACTGGACTGTATGTGTTTGTGGGGAGGGTGGGGGGAGACGGGGAGAAGGGTTGAGTTGAGGGAGAGGAGAGGGTGGGGGGGGGGGGGGGGGGTGGAGTGTCAGAGAATGAGTACATGTTATGTGTGTGTTTGCGGAAGGGGGGGGGGGGGGGGTGTGAAGGGTTGTGTGCACAGGGAGGGGAGGGCCCGAGATGGGAAGAAGAGTTGAGTTGTTCTTGTTTTCGTTGGAGAAACCACGCAGTGGGTGTTCAGAGACAGACAATGCATCTGTAGACTTTTGATTGTGTCGCTTGTAATGTAGTACATTGCAATGTAGTGCAGTAGACAATCATAGTGTTGTGTGTGTGTGTGTGTGTGTGTGTGTGTGTGTGTGTGTGTGTGTGCGCGCGTGTGTGTGTGTGCGTGCGTGCATGCTTGTGTATGTGTGTGTGTGCGTGCGTGCATGTGTGTGTGTGTGTGTGTGTATGTGTGTGTGTGTGTGTGTGTGTGCGTGCGTGCATGCGTGCGTGTGCATGCTTGCATGCATGCGTGCATGTGTGTGTGTGTGTGCATGCTCACTACCACTGCACTGTGTGTGCGTTTAGAAACGAGAACGTGATCACGTGCAGAACTACTAACGGCACGATGGGCATGAACAATTTTGTACTCACTATCGACGGCTACTCGTTCACGCAGCAGTTCCAATACGTGCCGGATCCCACTGTCACGGAGCCGTCGCGTACGAACACCATCGCAGTGTAAGGACTTTACTGGTTGTACGGGCCTGTGTCGAGTGAGAAAGTGTGCGAGGATGACACACACATGCACGCACGCACACACACACACACACACACACACACACACACACACACACACACACACACACACACACACACACACACACACACACACACACACACACACACACACACACACACACACACACACACACACACACACACACACACACACACACACACACACACACACACACACACACACACACACACACACACACACACACACACACACACACACACACACACACACACACACACACACACACACACACACACACACACACACACACACACACACACACACACACACACACACACACACACACACACACACACACACACACACACACACACACACACACACACACACACACACACACACACACACACACACACACACTTACCGTGACTCTGAAGTCTAATGCACCCTGCAGAGGCTGTACATTGTGAACAAGCAGGGGCGTCACACATGCTATGACCAGTATGACCATGGTCGTAGCAATTTTCGTCCAGGACGGCGTAGCTGGCTCGTAGAGCGCTAAAACGTGTCCTGTTGGCGCCGAAACATCCAATTTTTCCGCAGGGGGGGGGGGACAACCTGGACCCCCCCCCCCCCTACCCTGTGACGTACCTGCTGTGTATAAGCAAGGTATTACATATCCAAGGCTAAATGACTGGTATGGTATATTGCAGGGCCATCACAAATCCTACTCAGTTATATTCCATATTCCTAGGTGCTAGACAGCCCGTACTACTTACAGGACTGACTTGATTCAGGCAAATTGCTACAGGCACTGCGTATGCAAGCTGTTTGGATCATAGCTTGCGTTTGCCTTTATCAATTTTGATAGTCTTGGGCAGCTTCCTGGAAAGCTATAGTGTGTTATAGCCAGTGTGTCTAAGGTTAGGCTGTACTCACACTACTTGAAAGTTTGACGCGAATGTCGCGTTCAAAACTAGACAAAAGTACTTGAAAAAGCCATTCCAAGCACACTGCACTCCAGTGACGACTTGAAACCGTGTGATTATTGTCAGCAAATTACCATGGAGAAACATGATGTCATGTGGTAGTTGTGCAAATCCCGAGGCACGTTCCTTCAATTTTTTTGCGCTCGATCAACTTATTTGCAATTTTCAGTTCATGAGAAAATAGAAACAGTTATATCTTGCTTGGATCATGGAGTTCGTTCGCCATGCCTCGCGAAGAAGTAGCACATCGTCGACGTCGACGGATGAAGAAGTTTCTCTCCACAGCTCAATGAGCTTCTTCTCCAAGTCGTCAGAAAACACTACGCGAGGCATGATGTCGGTACAAAAGCAATGGTACAAAAGAAATGCGACAGAAACGGCAATCAAAACAACGGGAAGCTACTGGAAGAAAGAAGACGAAAAACACCCAGAAAAAAACAACACAGAATTCAGAAATGACAGGCAAAAAAGGAAACTTCAAGTATATGTACAAGAGCAGTACGACCACGAGGAAACAAAGCATGAAAAATATTCTGGAGCCTTTCACCGTACAATAGTACTCCGGCCTCCTGACCTCGCACAGCTTTCCAAACGGCTTGAAAGCAAAAAAACTCATAGAAGAGGGTTCCGTTTCCGCTGAAACCTCTCAAGCGGCTTTCAAGGGCTTTTTTCATCTTCGCAACCGTCACCGTGGTAACATTCACACGTAAGTCACTTGTATGCGGTTTTTCAAGTAGTGTGAGTACAGCCTTAGTATTGAACTCTTTCACTTCAATTCTGAGTGTCTAAGGGTATGATCGATTGGGCGGATCCCGAGCAAGTGGGCTCCGAGTGAACGTGATTGTTTGGTCGAATCCGATCGATTCCGGAGTAGGTGTACTTGGAGTGGAATCCGACCACACCGGCCCCCCACACCGGGAGTGGCTGGAGTGGAAATGGACTTTGGCGTTTTTTGACAGCTTTCACTGAATTTTTGTACGATATGCGTACATTTTGCATACTACATCCTTGTTTTGTTCGATTGGGCCAGGGTTGCTCGGACCACACCGCCTGCTCGCACTCAATCCAGATTTGCCAATCGAAGATGTCATGCTGATACTTGGGTGCTGTGACTGCTGTCATACTTATGGGTACATGCTGTCATACTTATGGGCACATTACATCATGCTTATAGGTGCATGATGTCATACTTATGGCCAGTTATGGGTACATTATGTCATACTTATGGGCACATTATATCATACTTATATGTGCATGATGTCATACTTATGGGTACACTATATCATACTTATGAGTGCATTATGTCATACTTATGTCATACTTTGACGTGTGTGATGTCATGCGTATGAGTGCATGACGTCACTCAAAATACATCATTATTGTCGTTGTCATCATGGTTGTTGACTAATCAGTCCATTACGTCTGTTGTTTGTTTGCTTTTCCGCTGTGGGGGTGTGTGCGTGTGTGTGTATGTGTGTGTATGTGTGTGTACGTGTGTACGTGCGTGTGTACGTGCGTGTGTGTGTGCGTGCGTGTGTGCGTGCGTGCGTGCGTGTGTGTGTGTGTGTGTGTGTGTGTGTGTGTGTGTGTGTGTGTGTGTGTGTGTGTGTGTGCATGCGTGTGGGTGGGTGTATGTGTTTTCTGTGCAGTGGTGGTATTCCGCTGATATTCTCCGGCAGCAATCTGGAGGGTGTGGGGTCGCGACAGGCTCAGTTCACTTTCTTGGAAAACAATGCCACTATTAGCTTGAACATAGTACGTGCTGCTGCTGCTGCTGTTGCTGCTGCTGCTGCTGCTGCTGCTGCTGCTGCTGCTGCTGCTGCTGCTGCTGCTGCTGCTGCTGCTGCTGCTGCTGCTGCTGCTGCTGCTGCATACACATGGGAATGCGTGTAATAAGTAGCACAAACCTCAGGCAGGTTTACTTGTGGAAACCATGTCGTTGGAGAGCCTGAAGTTTTTTTTTACTGTTGATGAGTGTATGATGTTGCTGGTGTTTCTGCTGCCAGCTTTCCTGCTACTACTGCAGTCAACTTTGCTAATAACGACTGCGAATATAACGACAGTTCGCGAATAACGACAAATTCCCATGCCCAGAGCAAAGTCCCATCTAACTGTATACACAATAATGAGACTTCGGGTATAGGGAATCCTAGGGCTGCAACGAAAATTCTATTTCACAAACGAACGAATACTCACCCATAACGAACGAATGACGAATATTCTCTCAAAATGCTGAATTGTTTCTAAGGGTGAAACAAATATTTAACTAAAAACAAAATCGATTTTTTTTGTAAATGAATCGAATATTCTATACCAAAAGAACCTAGAAAGAGTTTGGCTATTGTTTCTAATGGTGAAACAAATATTTAAAGAGGAACAAAATCGAATTTTTTTTGTAAACGAATCGAATATTCTATACCAAAAGAACCTAGAAAGAGTTTGGATAGTCCCCGGTCGTTCTAGACAGTAGATGTCTAGTGGAGTCATGTCCACTAGTCCTGTGAGTCATAGTCCCCCCTTTCTCAACACATAACACATGTACATATCACTCCATCCGTTCAAGAATTACTACGATAGATCGACTCAAGAGCAGAGTGTGCGCACGTGTCAAAACGAACGAATATTCTAAAGGGGAAAATATTCCTTCCATCGGGTTCTAAACGAATATCAATCGAATATTCGAGTATTCATTGCAACCCTGATAGGGACACTTCGCGAATAAGGACACTTTTCTGATGCCCGGCCGAATGTCGTTATAGGCAAAGTTGACTGTACATATACTTTCGTCATTGTCCTTTCTGTCTCCGTGTTGTATGTGCAGACGTGTACCGTACCACAGGCCAATCAGCTGAGCTGCATTATACCGCCTATACCGATTGATGGAGTTGCAAGCGTGACACTGTTCCTGGACGGCCTGGTGTTTGCCACTTCGGTGGCTCTCACCGCCACCACCTCGCCATTGTTCGAACAGGAAGATCACATAATCATCAGCGGCGTCGAGCAGACCATCACTCTCAACGTAAGCTGCCGCTGCTGCGAGACTCTCTGGTGCTGTTGGCCGTGCTTGGGGAAAGGGCCCCCCGCGTTGTGTCGTTTGTATGTTGCGTTGTGTGTAGAGGTGGGCCACCTGCTGCAACGGATTCGTTTCCTTCACTGTGTGCCTGTAGGGCGATTGCCTAGCCGTCACATGACCATACCGAGCAGCCATGTTGCGGCCAGCTCTAGTCCAGTCCCCCCCACCCGGGCCCCCTGCATCTATGGGTCACATGATGTCGGCCATGTTGGTTCCACTGCACACATGCTGTGATGAATTTCTGTGCACATCTAGTCACATAGCAAACATGTGCGCCGCGACCCCCCCCCCCCCCCCCCCCACTCACACACACACACACACACACACACACACGCACTCTCACACACACACACACACACACACACACACACACACGCACTCACACACACGCACTCACACACACGCACTCACACACACGCACTCACACACACACACACACACACACACACACACACACACACACACGCACTCACACACTCACTGGCAACCACACACCTAAACAGTGAATACATCTGGCTGTTGTCAGAATATCTTAAAATGTCTGTGGTGCCACCTTTTGCACCATGGCCGGTAGTTCGGCTTACTTAAAGCTCTTAGTTATATTGATGAGTACTAGATGGCCGAAACAGCTACCGTATTGCCTGGAATAAAAAAAGAGTCGCACCCTTTCACACTAAAATCCAAGGGTAAAAAGGGATGCGACTTGCAATTGAGCAGGACTTACCACTGAGGTGAATAATTATATCAACACATTATGGCTCAAACCTGAAAATGGGTGTGCGACTTCCAATCGAGTGCGACTTTTAATCTGGGAAATACGGTGGTTGTCTGCAGCATTGGGTCTTTTGTCAGAACATAATCTTCTGCTCTCCCCAACCCCTTCCTCCTTTTTTCTTGCTCTGCAGGGTACAGACATCACAATCGGGGACCTCATGGCAAGCGAATACAGTGTTGTGATTGGCGATGACGGCGTTTGCGACAAAATAACAATTGAAGCGAACGTAAGTGCCGGCAGCCAGCCGTGCTGCTCGATATAATTTATGGTAGTGGAGATATTCTAGCTGGTAAGCAGCCACAGTCTCGCCAGGGCAGCGTTACTAACATTATGTCCACGTAGAACTCTGTAACTCACAGATTACCCATGAAGCCGAGACCTCTGGTCGGCTGAGCTTAGTGTGCCCCACCACCACACTCCATTATTCACCCCAGTGTCTGGAGATATGTGGATTTTGTAGAAAAAAGAAAGAAAGAAAAACATCTGACCGGACTATCAAGGGATGGTCTTTAAACACAGGTGGTCTCTGAAACCAGGTGGTCTTTATACACAGGTGGTCTCTGAAACTGGGTTACCATTGCTGCACAATTCACACGATTAGTGCAGACTTGTTTGAAAAATGGTCGTACCCATCAGGTGAGGTGGTTGCTGAAACCAGGTGATCCATCGCCGGGTGCAATGTTGATTTTTTGAAATTTTTGTATTGTATTTTATTATTTTGCAATACAAAAAAAGCAAAAAATCAACATTGCACCTGGCAAATGGACCACCTCACCTGTTGATGCCAGGCAGTTCCTTGAGCCGGCCTGATCCGTGCGGTTGAGTCTGTCAGATAGTACATGCTGATGCCAGGTGCTCTTTTCATCAGGTGGTTGCTGAAACCAGGTGGTCTCTAACGGAAGGTTGACCTGTACAGGCGAATAATCTGCCCGTAACCAATCATCCCACGTAGCACCGCACAGAACTGCTGGCTTATTACCGTAGTTTCCGGAGTATTGATATTATATTTTTCAAGGATTCTCCAGAGGCAAATGGATGCCTATCAAAGGGAGTCTCCTGGAGTATAGGTAGCACTTTAAAACACGAGTAGTTCACCCCAGAAAGGTCGATCCAGCTTATACTAAGATGGTCAGATAAACAGTGATCAACTGGATAGATGGCCGTATTTGTGACAATAAATCTCCGGGAACCATGGTGCATGTATGTCTTCAAAAAAAATGCTTGTTCTTTTCGCTGTCTTTCCAACACTGTGTGTGATTGTGCCTGTAGCGTCTGGTGTGCCAACCGCCCACCAGCCAGCCCAACGGACAAGCCATCAACGGCTCTCTGCCCATTGTGGTAAGGAGCGGATGTGCTGACAGACTTTGCCTTTGGCATAGCGTCACGCTCACATGTAAAGAAAGAAAGAAAGAAATACGTAATTAAAAAAAAAAGGGGGAGTTCTCGACCTATGGGGCCGCCCGGGGCCACCCATTGCATTTTTCGAACGAAAAATGCAATGGGGAACAGTGTTTGCAAAGCTTTTATCGTCCCGAATCAACCTGTACAGTTCATCAATAATCATGTAGCAATACCGGCATATCGTAATCAAATCCCCCCCCCCCCCTTATTCTCAATTTGTTGATTACCTATTATATTATAGCAATAAAAAATATCAATTGTGCACTCATAACCATGTATAAACAATTAAAATGAAACAATTCCAGAACGTTTTCGTGTGACCATCATCAGTGGAACATCGTCACATAGTAAGAATCACTAAAACAATTGATATTTTTTATTGCTATTTTACGACTGTTGTCTCCTCGTCGGTTATTTAAATACCTATTATATTATTTGTATTTGCTTCCATAGCTGCTTCTTGGCCCAATCCTTTGCCATCATTTTGTTGGGTCGTCCTCCCGTTTGATTTTGCGAAGTAAAACATTTTTTTAAACCAACCAACCAATCTGTATGTGTTTCTAATCTTTCTTCTCACAATGGCCTTACTGCTGAACCTGTGCTGTGTTATCATTGGCAGGTGCGTGCGGGTAATTTTGTCGCCGCTGCCGGAGGTGCAACGTACCAGCCGCTGAGTGACACCAGCATAAACGCGGCGTTGATCGCGGGTCCGATTGGCGCGGTGGTGGCCGTCCTGCTCATCGTGCTGCTGGTCGTGTTCCTGCGCTTCCGTCGCCGCGAGACCGCTCACACGTCGCAGATGAAGAGCCTGCTTTACCAGATGGACGCCATAGAGGCAAACGTAGCAAGCGAGTGCAAGTCGGGTGAGTCGGCATGGCGAGATCATGTGACTATTTTATTGTTTTATATTATTTACAGTCAGACCTCGCTTAACCGCACACATCCGTTGTCCACAAAAATATCCGGATAGGCGAGGGAACTGGATAACCGAACACCGGCTATGCTGGATGCATGACATATGCTGTAAATCTGTAACCAGCTATTTTCTTCCGGACGGCGAGGGATCCGGCTAAAAGAGGACCGGATAAGCGAGGTCTGACTGTATTTCACCTTTCCGTGGCCAGGGAGTATTATATAGGACAAAAAGGGGGGGGGGGGGGCGACGATAGCCAGCCACGGAAGTAGGTGAAAACAATGCAAAATGACCAATCCCAAGAGGCAATAGTCTACACAGGGCGAGGCAAAGAGAGATAGGAGTGGTATCCCATATTTGTTATGTGACTACATACAGAGCACGTAACGTAGTAGGTTTGCCACTCAAAGTTCTTCCACGTATGGGGTTTCTGTACGCACTTAACCCATATATGAGCATTTTGCCACTCGGCTAGCTTCCATATAAGGCGCATGTGGCATCATCTTTTGTTGTGTTGTGTAGAAAAAGTGATCACGGCATGTGGACAGTGGAACCAACATGGCCGACATAATGTGACCCATAGATGCAGTGGTTGAATGGAGTTGGAACTAACATGGCTGCCCTGTATGGTCATGTTATAGATGTGAAACCGCTCTGGGGATGGATTTCCATTACATCGTGTTCATCAGATGACTCGAAAGTGAAATCCGTATTCAGGAGACAGATCAGACCACTTTTCCACGTACGAAAGACGTTTGGAATGCACACCCCATGATGATTGCGGTATGCGCAAATCAAGTCTTGCCTTCTGCATATGTCGTAGTCGTGTAGCAATGCACATGTCGTCTATATTTGGATAAAACCTGGAGTTAGTCACCACAACGCCATGCCCAAGTTGTAGTGTGGATCTCTCATTGGACCGGGGCTTGTCTTTCGCTCACCTCGTCCATTTTTTTATTGGTTACGAGTTTTGGAACGTGAACTTAAATAAAAAATAAAATAAAAAATAAAAAACTGTCTGTCCAGCAAGTGTCAATCTCAAAGCCGTGAATACTGTCCCAACATGAGAACAGCATTGCTAAACGTTGCGTGTTGTTTTCTGCATTATAGCCTTTGCCGATCTCCAAACGAATCTGGACGACCTGGGTATCACGCAGGAGACGTCGTTTGAGGCGCTGCCATTCTGGTCCTTCGACGAGTACGCTAACAAGCTGCTGTTTCCACACAGTCGCCTGGTGCCGCTGGAGCAGAGAGTGAACGTGAGTAAAACGTACTTTCTATCTGGTGTAAAAAAAAACAGTTGAATGTCTCAGTACTCCCTGTCAGTCTGGTGCTACCTTGTGCACGCTATGACTGTTCAAAATCTGGTTTAGTTGGTGGACTCTAACGCATAACCTGTGCCCGATCGTTTTCCATGTTTTCTTGTAACATTAAAAAACTTAGTGAGCTTCATACTAGTTTATAGTACTCAATCTGCAGACAGAACTGTTTCGTCCTTTGTGGACTGATCAGCGCAGCACAGAGGAAATGAGGCCTAACCTGATAGCAATGAAACATAATTTTTCCAAAGCCAGATTTAAACCAGGCCCGAACGTACCTTGCCAGAATGCTCAAACTGACAAGTCGGTGAGCTCTGCACAACGCAAACAGCAAAGGCACTACCCCACACAAGAGTGCTCAACTGCTACAAGAGCAGGAGCGAAATACTACTAGTTTCTTGTATACATGTGTGTGTGTGCACTGGATCACTGTACAAGTAAAAAATATTCACTGTGAGAATGATTAGTCGGGGTGTGTGCCTTTTTCTCATTATACCCAGTTTTGTTCCAGGCAAGTAAACCTCGTGTGCTTTGTTTGTGACATTCACAGCTGCCTGATGGCGAGCTGGCTAACCTGCGCGATTCCATGAAGCGATTCGAACAGCGTCTCCTCTTGGATAAGAAGTTTCTGATTCCGTTCATCGAGACACTGGAGTCCCAGAAGAAGTTTGTCATGGTTGACAGGTGAGGATATTGGGTCTCTCGGCCATTGCCTGCTACAGAGTGGTGTTCACATCTTTGTGATGTGACTAGATTGGTGTAGGAAGTGATCATGTCATGTGACAAAATGCATGGGGTGCTGTAGCGTTGCTCGATTCATATCCAGCATTCAGAGTCTAAGCCACAGGGGCGATTTTCGAGTTTTTTTATGCGTTTTAAAGTGCGGCTAACACCCTGGAAAATACGGTGCTTGCAAGAAGTGGTGTGGGATTCAGCACTGAATACATACCGTGATGCCTGACTGTTTCTGCTAACCTAAGAGCCATGAGATATCTGCTTATCTGAATAGGTAGCCTTCTTCTGCTGGTAATGTTTGCTACCGATTCTGGTTGATTTACTTTGTTCTTTTTTTCGGTCTGTTGTTCCTTGTCCCGGACAGGGTGTTTGTTGCTTCTCTGATGATGGTGGCCTTCCAAGACAACCTTTTCTATGCAACTGAGTAAGTCTGTACCCGTCTGGAGATGCTACATCCAATTGAACACGGTATCGGTTTGTGCTGGCAGGTGCTGGTCTACGAAAGGTCTACCGTGCGTCAAGGCATGGTGATGTTGACCTTTGGATATTGGATGCTGTTGTGTGCATTTGCACCAGTGTTCCACTGATGAAAAACGAAATGATGCGATGTGACTTTGGAGAGACAACATGTTATAATAGCGATGAAGAAGACGAACTGTTAACAGCACAATTCGCCCTCTTCACTGATCTCTATCATAATCACTTTTTCTCAATACGGAAATTCATACGCTGTCTCTCTGCTGCAAACGCCACTTCAGATTCACCTTGTAAACCTGAAGTGGCATTTGCAGCAGAGAGGCCATGTGCGAGTGTTTGGATTCAAAAAAGTAACATGTAAGTGGCTGCAATGGACTTTGGGAATCCTTAGAAAAAGTGTGTGTGCCGTGGTCCATCTAAAAATGAGCTTTGAACATTTCAGCTGGTACGACATTTACTGCAGAATGATGAGGCTGCTGGAGTGTTTCTTAGCACTTCGTATTCAAACAATGTTCTCTTGTTCAACGCTGTAAGTCCGTACACGGCGGGGAAAGCTGCTTGCTTGCTCGTTGCTATTTGCCAATCCTTTGTACAACCCTTTCCGCATGTTTTCTTCAGAATCTTGAAGGTTCTCCTGACCTCGTTGATACGCAATGGCTCTGGGAAGAACCCTAAGCTGCTCTTGAGAAGGTACTTGCCAGGATGTGTGTATCTGTGCATGTTTTGTGGGTTGTCATGGAGACAGACGTCTGTATCCAGCGGATTCGGTCAGTGCAAGGGCGTAGCTGGTCCCCCTTTTAGGGGGGGGGGGGGGGAGGGGGTGCACGGCCGCATATGTGACGGATGGCTGGTGCATGTCACTCATGGTCATTATGTGCATGATGAACCTAGGTCGAAATTTTTAGGGGGGGGGGGGGGGGGCGTGCACGTGCCCCCAGTGCCTAATGCGGGCTACGTGCCTGCAGTGCATAAGCTAAATTACAGTGCAACAGTTCAGTGTACATCTGTCATGATTGACTGATGCTGGCTGCGGCCAAGATGTGGGATTCATGCTCTCTGGCGCTTCCGTGTATCAGTCGATGGGCTTGCAGCACGTGTGTACGTGCAAATTCAAAATATAAATATACATACATAATATTATTATTGCTGTCTGATGATCGGTTAAAACCGTGAAACTCAGAGTTACAGAAGAAACGCTTTTCGTCCCTCTCAAGTGTGTGTACATACATAATTATATTAACCCTTTATGTACTTCCTCCGTTAACAAAAACTTCGTGATGGATTTTAATGGATATGAAAACGCTTAGAACAGGTCAAGAACAGTTTGTATCGCCTGCAAATTACTGGACGACGGTGATTCAGCCTATGCACAGCGCTTTTACAAGAGAAACTGTTGGCAGAATGAGCAGAGAGTTTAGTTTGCGTTGCTTTCGCTCGATTCATTTTTGACCTGCGTCGCTGTCGTCATCTGCTGCACGCGAGTCGTCATCTGCAGTACGCGAGTCGTCATCTCTCTCGAGTCGTTGTGCAGCTCGTTTCAGCCTTGCCTCGGCTGCTTTGATCACACTCCGCTTGATGTCGCCGCCGTTCAAGTAAGTTTGCTTTCAAGCTGCGTGATCCGCCGCGATGGCGATTACTCGTTTCCACCAGGGAGTCGTGAAAAATATTTTACAACTCCCTGGTTTCATCTTCGCTCTCCAGAACTCAGTGAAACGAGGAGTAAAGGCACAGCTAAACTGATTCCAATTTCTCTAATGGATACCAGCACTGAACGGCAGCGGCTAGCAAGTCCAGTCGACTTTCTTTAGCCACGAGACGCGCATCTGACTGCAGACTTCTGAAAGAATGCATGGGCATCAGCATTCGAATCTGGGCTTTGCGCAGGTTGAACAAGAACTAACGTGTTACTTCAGTTCAGAATTGTTTTCATTGAGCCGTGCGATCGGAGCAGCTCCTTGTTCACTCGCTCATTGTGTGGGCTCGCTGCTCCGTTTTATCGCTCTCTATCACTCTCCAACGTACTCAGTGCCAAAGTAGTAGAGAGGCCAAGAATCGCAATATCCCCTCGGAGAAGTGGCATTTCAGTTTCGCTCGCCATGACTGTCATCACCTATGTTTCCACAGCGCAGCCATCGATTCCGCTCGGCTTGTTGTGAAAGGTCGCTTTCCTTGCATCGTACCTCTGTCATGGCATGCCAGGGAAGGCCAAGAAAGTGATTGTGACTCATTTCACGGCAGTTTGTGCCCAAATCAGCCCCTCAAAATTCCATCACGAAGTTTTTGTTAACGGAGGAAGTACTGAAAAATTGTACACAGACTGAATTTGATCTCGACTCACCTCAAATTCTATAATTATCCGGGTCATAACTTTACTCTCCTTTTGACGATTTTTTCAATCTTGGGCTTCCTGGAAAGCTCGTCGCAAGAGTAACACATTGAGCCCACGCTTGCCACCATGAAGGTCAAAACGCCAGCGCTACAGCCCAGCGTCTTAGCTGCAACGCCAATATTCCGACAGAAGTCGTCTTGCATCAGCCATTTCGCTCTCCTTGCTCGTAACAACTAACTGTTACTTCAAAAAATCACAAACTGCCATGAGTCCGTTTACCATTTTGAACGTGTTTCTACGTCACTGCATGCCCAGAATGATGGGGAAATCCCTCATTCAAATTTGTGCGAGCGGCTATTGAGCGACATTTGCCGCGATTCGACTTTCGAGCTTCGTAAATCTTGAACCACACATCGGAGCGCTTCAGCGATTGTTTCAATGGACAGCTGGGAGTTTTCTCTTTGACCTGCATATTTTAGTTTTCGGATATAAGGCCACCCTTTCTTTTTTCGTTGTTTAACGTCCGCGCCCGCGTACCTTTTTGCCTCCGACCGAAAAAAAAAACAAGAAAGTAGTAAAAAAAAAAGTTTGCACGTCCGCGTTACCACCGGCTATACAATTGCGTTGAGAAACACAACCAGCTTAGGAAGTTTCGCATGTGCCAGGCCACCACCATGCCTGTGCTACCAGGGTGGCAGATGCAGCGCCTAACGGCGAGGGTGAGGTGGTAAGTCTCACAACCAATGCCCGACAAGGGGGCTAACCTCGTTAGCTGCATCCATGTTACCCTCACTCCGAGTAGTGAGTACCCAGTTGACCGTGGGTGTCGGCGCAGTTCACAGCATGTAAAGTGATTCACGCATGCATCACCGCATTTGCTAGCACAGTATACGCTCCCTGCTCCCAGCGCGGGTCTCGAACTCGGGACCTTGTGATTCGCAGGCAAGCCCACAACCACTCGGCCAAAGCGCTGGTCACTGAGAAAAAGAAAGTAGTAGTACCAATAATATGCGAAGTTGTAAATACATGATTTTGTAGTTTCACAGTGTGCCGATCATGACCTTAAACTTATAATCTTGCCTCCCGGGCATGCCTTTGTCTTGTATTCTTTTTCTTTTTTTGTTGGCTTTTAAATATCGTACGGTGTGTGCCCTAGTAAAAATCCAGATGTAATGAATTCATGACATGCTAACTCCATGCTATGTACCTGTTTTGTTGGATTCATCAGGCATGTGCTCCAATGTACCATCAAAGAGTGTTGTTCTATGCCTGCAAGTGCCGTTAGACCCAGAAATATTGTATATATCACATGCTTTACTGATCAAAATGTTTGATTGGGGTTTCCAGTTTTTGGAATGGGCTTTTGTTTTTTTTCCGCCCTCCCGCGTACCTTTTCGCGAAAAAAAGGACGTTAAACAATGAATTAACAAAGGGTGGCCTAACCCAGGAATGACTGAGTTACGATCGATTGAAATTTTGAAAAGTTTCGATCCCAGGGGATCGAAAGTTGTACAGTCCGTACACAAAGGGTTAATGCAACCTGGCACTTTGACTGAATCACTACTGCCATCCTTCCGCATACTGCACACGAGAGAATTTCTGCCCAGGATGTAGTAGTAGTGATAAATGTTGTCGTCTTGACACTGCCTGTTGGATGACCATTGCTTGAACCCCTCCCCTCTGTCTGTTGTCGGTGTGCAGAACGGAGTCCGTAGCCGAGAAGCTCCTGACCAACTGGCTGTCGTTCTGTCTCCATGACTACATCAGGGTGAGTGGATAGTTCCCAGCAATCATTGCATGTATCTTTTCTGTTTTTTTGTTTTTTTTGGATTTTTGAATCTCAATTGCATAGCATCTGCTCCAGGGAGATACGGAGAGCCCCCTGATGATGTGTAGGGATAATGTAGGGTTTGTACGGTAGAGTAGCAACAGCACAGTTGGCTGCACCAGGAAAGTGGGGCAGTTTGGCGTGGCGACTGTATGTGGTGTGTGGGAGTGTGGCGTGTCGTGTGTGATGTGTGGTGTGTGGTGCATGGTGATTTGTCTGTAGCGTGGCGTGCGTTCGACATTGCTAAGTTGTGAATGCTTGAGTGGTGGGGAGAGACGTTACTAGACTTATGCACAGTATGCGAGGGAGCACATTGGGAATGGTTTTCCACACATTGCCAAGTGTGTGTGCGTGCGTGCGTACGTGCGTGCGTGTATGCGTGTGTGTATGCGTGCGTGCATGCGTACGTGCATGTGTCCGTCATCTCTATCCTTTGCTATAAAATCACCTTTTTTGCTCGTGTCCATGTGCTGCTGCTGGTGGCGGTGCTGCTGTAGGCGGAGGTGGGCACACCACTCTTCATGCTCTTCCACGCCATGAAGACGCACATCGAGAAAGGTCCGGTGGACGCGGTAACCGGCGAGGCACGCAACTGCCTCAGCGAGGAGCGCCTCCTGCGTGACAAGGTGGACTGCGTGGAGCTGGCCTGCTACGCCGTGGAGAGCCTGCACCACCAGCGGCAGCAGAACCAGCGACACACAGTGCACCTGCTCTCCTGCGATTCCATCAGCCAGGCAAAGTCGAAGGTCATGGATGCCATCTACAAGGTGAGGAGGAGGTGTGACTATTTATTGTGTTTATTTATTCGTCAGATGGTCTAGATGGTGGACTCGATTGCATAACTTGTGCCCACACTTTTCAATGTTACACTTATCTATCTCTATTTAAGATTCCCGGAAGGCTAGAAGCCGGTTAGGGGGTCTCCGGGATCAAGGAAGTAAATGAACAACTACTGCAATGACCTAAACAGAAAAAGCTTCGCCGTGGGACAATATCCCGGAGCTACTCACCCTGGTTTATGTACTCTTGGTAGTATTCTCTCTGCAATAATCCACGCATGCATAGGTGGTTGTCCACAACTGTATTTGTATGCTTGTTTGCCACCTCTAATCCTGTTGTGCACCATTCTCTTTGTTGTTCCCCCGCCTGCCACACAGACCATGGCTATATCAAGGAGACCTGCGTTCGACTTGATGGACTTGTGTAAGTGGAGTACACTGACGGGATGTGACATATCGGAACGTACATTAGGAGAGTTTGGGAGATTCATTGGCAAAATCGCAAAATCCGATATTATTTTCAGAGTGGCGTACAGGAAGATGATGCCCAAATACCCCCCCCCCCCCCCTAATAAATAGTCATTTCTTGCTCCAAACATCATTCTATAGAGAGGTGCTGAAGACAAAAAAGCCTTTAAAAAGGACCAATCTTCGGACCAATTATTTTGGTATTGAGCTATGCAAGCTGTTGAATGATGCAATCCCAGTATGCGTTGATATCTTCACCGCTGTAATGTCTGTGTCTGTGTATGTGTGGGTGCGCTTGCATGTGCGTGTATGTGTGTGCGTGTATATGTGTGTGTGTGTGTGTGTGTGTGTGTGTATGTGCATCCGTGTGTGTATATGCATGCATGTGCGTGTGTGTGTGTGTATGTGCATGCATGTGTGTGCATGCGTGATTTTTCCTACCACACTGCAGCTCTAGTCAGTCCAACAGGTACTAGCACTATACCGATGCAGGACTTGGACCAGACGTCCGCAGTTCATGGGGACCAGCAGCAAATCAACACTCTTGGATTCTATCAGGTAAGCCTCTCTGCCTTACACACACTTGGAGACTCCCTCGATTTAGGCTAAAGCCTGTGGAGAATCCGAAAATACGAAATACAAACAGCACGTATTTAAGACATCCATGTTAAGTATCTGATTCTCTGTTGCATTTTTCGATGACGAATGCTATGACTAGATAGTCGCTTTCTTGGAGTTCAACATTTTTTTTACAGATGAACGCATTAGGATGCGCCTGCTTTTTGGTTTAACACGTGGAACAGTCATTCTGCCAAGTATCTCCCTGTTTTACCCTCATGAACGGATCGTGGGCGTGCACTGTCTCTGTGTTTAGGTGAAGCAGGGCAGTACATTTTGCGTCACGCGTCGCGGCGAGGCCACTCTCGGTCGAGGTAAGTTGTGTCTGTGCAGGCTTTCTTTCATTCTGTCCAGCGTCTGCAGGAGCACAATAGGGAGTGCGTTCCATTTTGCCCACGAATCGATTATGAATCCATTCACTGTGGAAAAGAAGAGAAAACACATGAGATATAGTTGGGCAGCAACTATCCACGACTGTAACAAGATGATAAACAGTCAGAAAGTGTGATAGTAGGGCACAAAACTGACAGGCTACTGAGACATTCAGCGAGTATCGGAGTTAGAAATCCATCCACTGTGTTGCCACACATGCGGACATGTCAGTAGCCTGCTGATGTTGGAGGCATGTCACGACCTGGCGACAATAATTATTGACCTTGTCCTGCCGGGGGGGGGGGGGGGGGATAGCATACTTGATACGTGCAGGGGATTTCCCCGCTTTCCTACAGCTCTGCCTGGGCTGATTTGCATGAGTGTGTTCCACATCTGACGTATGATGTCACACTGGAGTGGGTTTGTGTTAGTGAATGGATCATAGCACTTTGGAGTGTTTCTATATCTATCTGTATCTACCTGTGACATGGTGTGGAACAGAAAAGTTGCGGGCTGTCCGATAGAGTGCTCAGTGCCCAAGGGCAGAGCTACTTACAAGAAGCAGAAAAGGATGAACAATTCGTTGCAAGTCTGAGTTTCACGCACATCATCAGGCAACAGTTGCCTGATGATGTGCATGAAACTCAGACTTGCAACGAACTGTTCATCGCTTTCTACTTGATGTGACAGGGTGTGATATTGGGTGTGTGTGTATAGATGCTCATGGACGCTTTGTGCATGTGCGTGTGTGTGTGTGTATGTGTGTGTGTGTGTGTGTGTGTGTGTGTGTGTGCATATGTGTGTGTGCATGTGTGTGTGCGTGCATGCGTGTGTGCGTGTGTGCGTGCTTGCATGCATGCGCGCGCACGCGTGTGCGTGTGTGTGTGTGTGCGTGGCTGTGCCTCTGTGCGACTGTGTCTGTGCGACCGTGCAGCAAGGGACCAGCTATCAGTACTGTTCCCACGCCACTCACAGATGCAGCGCATGGCCAGCGAGGACGCAGGAAAAATCTGGCACTTGGTGAGAATCTGCTAAACTATATCGATCTACGATCCTGGATTGTTCTTTCTAAGCAGTTATCAAATGCTGTTAGGCCGCGGTCACACCAAACAAGCCGTTTCCCGCTTGCGCTGAACGTGGCTTGTGCTGAATGGGGCGGTTGGTCACACCACTTCGCGAAATCGGCTGGATTTTTTTGTGTGCTAGAGTTTTTTTTCTTCCCGCTCATTTTTGAATATGATTTTCTCTTGTTTTCCCGTCCGCCTTCTCCAGCACACTTCTTCAGTTCGTCCAAGATCCGCGCTCTCTTACTGGTATTTTTTCATAGTGGTCTCATACTTGGTTTTTGCTTCAAACCAAAGCTCCAGTAGTCGCCGCTCCAGTGCTTCTGTCCAGGATTCCATGATGACCGACAAAAAGGCAAGGAGAAAAGTTTCACCAACAACGAAAGCCGGAAGGTGGCAGAACACGATGCAAGCTGCAAGATCATGCCAAGATGCGCTTTGAACGAGTATATTTTTCCCGCCACTGCGCCAGAATGGCTGAAAGTGGCTGAATCCATTCAGCGCTCCCATTCAGCGCTTTGAAAACGGCTGACTGCTGAAAAAGGCTGAAGCCGAAAATTCAGCCGTTTCCGTAGCGACGATGACGTCAAAAAGCGCTTTTTCCGCTGAATGGCTGAATCGCGCTTGGTGTGACCGCGGCCTTAGGCATGCGGTGGTAGGGACAGAAGACCAAACGTATAAGCCCAAGCCTCTATCAGTACCCCTTCCTCTTCTTGTGTTACCTTCCCGTTACCTCAATCTCTCCTCCTCTCCTCCATGCGCTCTTAGCCAACACATGGATACCCTCAGTAGCCATTACACACGCCAACACAACCGAATGGTACCGCTGGCAATTATTGTCCAAAGTTATTATTATTATTATTGTTGCCTCGATCGGTTGTTTGTTTCTGCCTTGAACATAGACCAAGCCGCAAGAATCTAACGACAACCAGGCAGCAAATGGTGGTCGTGCAGCAGTGGGCGCTAAGCTAGTCAGCGAAATCTACCTCACTCGCCTACTGTCCGCCAAGGTACGCACTAGATTACTCACATGTCTGAACTTAGTGTACATCCTGTTGTCTCATCCGCTTTTGGAAGTGTCCTCTCTTTTTGGATGTGTCCGCTAGTTCTGGAAGTGTCCTATCTTGTACATGTACACATACACATACACATACAATGGAGGCGAAAGGTTGTGTAGCTGTGACTTCAAGTTGCACGCATGTCAGCGATCATCAGACAGCGGCATTTGGCATTCACATACATATGTAAGAAGACTGTGCGGAAAGCTGTGAACACAGTGGATTCAGCTTATTTCTAATGTGGCAAACCTCTGCTAGTTTGAGTGGTCACCCATAGACCACCTTTCTCACATACTCCACAGGACCATTCTTTGGTTGGAGGGAAAAAACCTAGAAAAATAGCAGATTGTCCCACCAGTTTACCAAAAAAAACTCCTTGCCAAATCACTCCTGCTAACTACCTGCCTGCGGTGAAGTATTTGAAGAAAAATTGTACAAGTTTGCTGTGCGGTGAAATTAAAAAAAAAAAATGATCACCCCCGGTGGGATTCGAACCCACAACCTTTGAATGCCGTCAAGCAGCTAGCCCGATTAGAAGTCCAATGCGCTAATCCATTGCGCCACGGGGGTGAAGACAGCAATTGACTGCAGGCAGTCGTTGAAAGCAGAGTTATCCCGGGACATCCCTCCAGCAGGACACTTGGTACGATGTAAGAATTGACGCACTCACCCGCGAGTGCACACACCGACCAAGTGGTCGCTGAAATCAGGCTGCAAGTTGTTGTCATCTGACCCTGGTTTTCCTGCACTCCTATCTCTGGCTGTCTCTCTGTCTCTCTCTTTGTTTGTCTCTCTCTCTCTCTCTCTCTGTCTGTCTGTCTGTCTGTCTGTCTGTCTGTCTGTCTGTCTGTCTGTCTGTCTGTCTGTCTGTCTGTCTGTCTGTCTGTCTGTCTCTGTCTGTCTGTCTGTCTGTCTCTCTCTCTCTCTCTGTCTCTCTCTCTCTCTCTCTCTCTCTCTCTCTGTCTCTATCTCTCTCTCTCTCTCTCTCTCTCTCTCTCTCTCTCTCTCTCTCTCTCTCTCGGGTTGTGTTGTTTCCTGTGCTGCGTAGAAAACACTGCAGACGTACGTGGATGGCCTGTTCAGGGTGGTGTTCTGCTCCGACGATGGCCGAGTACCAGCTGCAATCAAGTACCTGTTTGATTTCATCGACCATCAGGCTATCGACATGGGCATCAGTGACCCGGATGCTATCCAGACGTGGAAAAATAACAGGTAAAGTGGAGATACTGTCGGCTGCCGTGCCAACACTAGCGTAATAATTGGGCCGCAGTCAGCTAAGACATGTCTTTGGGGGTTCGTAAATTTATTGGGACATGACGGAATGAAGAATTATTTCTGTCGAGTACGTTCATGCTGTGCTTCATTCATCAACCGGCGGCGTGAGCATCTTGTCGAACTTCGGTCTCACACATATTTGGCGGTCCAGTCCAAGCAGCTGGCGAGCAAAGTGACATTTTTTTGGAATACATTTGTTTCACCCTATAAGACATGTTTTAGCTGGCTGTGGCCCGTATGGGGAATCCTTTGAATATGCTTCCTAACTACATGAAATCCGATCGTGCGAGTCAAGTTTGCGCCCTGCACCCAGTTCCCACCCCAGTGTTGGCAGGTCTAGGGGCTGCACCGCACTAACAGGCATTGCAACGCTGTGACGTGTTCTCTAGCTCACCACCATGGCATCAGTTGCAAAATATCTAATCACTTCTTCGTTGTCTGTCATGTATTGTGCTGTGCTGGCAGTATCCCGCTGCGCTTCTGGATCAACGTGATCAAGAATCCAGAATTTGTGCTGGATATCAACAAAACTGCAACGGTCGACAACTGCCTCTCGGTCGTTGCTCAGGTTGGTTCGATGTGTAATAGGTGCAGGGGGCGTCGCACACGGTACGGTCACTACGGTATTGACCGTACCACTATTTTCCCCAAGTACTCTTTGAATCAATATAATGCACTGATTTGGGCTCTAATTTCCCAACATTTTCGGCTCAGCCACCCCTCCCCCACGAGTAAATTGTACTTCAGATGGCTGACCGTACCACACTAAAATACCTTCCGACGCCCCTGAGGTGTATTTATACCAAGACAGTACAATACTTAGTATTCGTATTTCCCGCTCCTTCACCATAGCAATGAGATCCCATCAAGTACAGAAGAGCGCATGCTCCAGTGGTTCTCTAGTTCTGTCACTCCTTCTCACTCTTGTCTACTCTCTTGTCTAACAGATGGTTGTGTAATATGGGTTGGGGGTGGGGGATGTGTGTGTGAGATTGTGTGTCGTCGGGGGGCTCTTACTATCTTAGTTCCCGGACGAGAGGCCCTTCCGATTACTCCCTCAATCACATGTACATCCCACGTACACCACACTCAGAGGACTGATTGCTTTAGTCTTACTCCAAGGAGAGTCGCAGGAAGAAGCCAAGAACGGAACAGCAAGAATGCGTACCTTGCACGCATGCGTACTGGGTCGCAACCTGCTCAGTCCGCGCGCGGTCCGCACACCACCCGCGCGAACCCAGCGCACACAGAGCACGTGTTCTAAAAGAGGCGCGGACGGCATGTGCATGTAAGCGCCTGCCAGCATACTTGTAGCTATGGTCCTGTAGAGTAGACATGCTGCTTGTGCCCCCCCCCCCCCCCACACACACGCACGCACGCACGCACGCACGCACGCACGCACGCACGCACGCACGCACGCACGCACACACACACATACACACACACACACACACACACACACACATACACACACACACACACACACACACACACACACACACACACACACACACACACACACACACACACACACACTCCCCCGTCTCTATATGTTATGTTTATGTTTATGTCCGTTTGTGTTTGCCTGTCTCCAGGCGTTCATGGACAGCTGTAGCACGCAAGACATGAGACTGACAAAGGTAAGAACTCTGGCAAGGCACGCTGGGAACACCGAGACTCGCAGTGGCAGTGTGTTGCCGATGACGCCAGTGACTGTAAATCATTCTTCAAGGCTATCCTGGTCATGGTCATGTGACTGGTACACAGGGGAGTTGCTGGTTCCCCTTTAAGGGGAGGGGGGGGGGGAGGTGCACGACTGCGTATGTGTAGGATGGCTGGTGCATGTCATTAATGGTCATAATGAGCAAGCTGAACCTATGTCAAACGTTTTAGCAGGGTGCACGTGCTCCCCCCCCCCCCCCCCCCCCCCCCCTCCGTGTCCCATGCGGTCTATGCTCCTGCGACAGATTTGTGCAGCAGCTCCACATGTTGATCAATGCCATGGGAGGGGATTTCCCCATCTCGAGTGTTCTAGAAGCAGTGTACATGTACACATGTGTGAGCATGTTTTTGGATGTGCTCGTCGCAAGGAGTGACTTTTGTGCGTGCACATCTTCTGCTCATTGCCACCACGTCCAGGACTCGCCATCCACCAAGTTGCTCTATGCCAAGGAGGTGAAGGAGAACTATCGTCAGAAAATCCAGAGGTTCGTTTTGGGGTTGAATACCCTGCCCTGCTTTTTCCTGCTCTGCTTCAGGACGGGAGAGGGTGAGGGTGGGGATGGTGGGGAGGGGGAGAGATGCTGTAATTCACACTGCCTGTGACTTCTTCGGGTAGGGCCTAGACCTACCAATGCAACGCTGTGCTTCGTTCTCTAATCCCACACCGCCACTCCACTCCACCCCCCCCCCCCCCCCCATATACATCTGATTATCACCCCGGCTGCTGAGCACTACTTACCGCTTGATCTGGAGAATCTAAAGTACATGGACAACGGAGCCAGATACACAACGTGTTTGGGTGCAGCCATGTATTATAGCCCCCTAAATAGTGGGATAGGAAGAGACCTCCCTCCCCCCCCCCCCCCCCCCCCCCAAAGCAACTTCTCCACGATACTTCATCCGTTCCCCTACCTTGTACTTCCAGGAGAAATCCCTGATCAAGGGGTGTATTTCTGATGATACACTTTTTTCTTTCAGGGGTCTCCCTGGCCAACTTTCCCATGTACCCGAGGAAAGCTTCAATCCTCACGGGTTATTTTCTGTTCCGTATTTCAAGAGACAGAGAAGTCAATCTTGACAGTGCTGACTAAAGCACCCCCCCCCCCCCCCTCCCCTCATGGTAATACAGGTCCCCCCGCGTTAGTAACATACGTTAGTAACATAGATTATCTCTGGGCCATCGAAAAAGTTATCTTATAACGAGACTTATCTTGTAGCAGGACTTGCAGCTAAAGGTGAAATAGGCACTACTTCGTACTCACCGGGGCTACCCTAGATACAATATAAATTATCGATGCTTCAATTCGTTATAAGATAATTGAAAATCTCCAACATAACTCTTCCTTGGATGCAAAGGATCGTCCATATTCACGAATACATAGATATAATACGTTTCGTCTTTCTGCTTTATCCTACGTGTTTTGGCCTTGGTCCTGCATGGTCAATATTATCTTATACTGAGGGTTTGGCACTCCAGGGTCCTGGGCAAAGGGTCGTTATAACGAATTTTATGTACTAACGGATTATGTTTTAACCGGACCTGTAAACAGTTGTATAGACCACGTTTCGCCAGGGGATTTCAGATTTCTATTTACTAACGGGGTTTATGTACTAACCGGACTCGTTATAACGAGGGAGGACCTGTAGTAATGCAAGATCTGATGTATCACGTTTCAGAGGAACACTTTTATTGACTCTCCTGTGTGTTTGCAGCTATTATTCGGAAATCGCAGCAATGCGACCGATTGAGGAGTCGGAAATGCAGGAAATGATGCGAAAAGCTTCCGAGGTACTTTATCTTTATCTCTCTCTCTTTTTCTCTTTTTCCCTCTCTCTGGCTTTCCTTATCTCTTTATTTCTATCTTCCTCTCTCTCTCTTTCTCTCTCTTTCAATCCATCTACCTCTCTTTTTCTGTCTCCATCTCTTTCTGTCTTTCTCTGCCTGTCTGTCTGTCTCTGTATGTCTGTCTGTCTCTCTCTCTCTCTCTCTCTCTCTCTCTCTCTCTCTCTCTCTCTCTCTCTCTCTCTCTCTCTCTCTTTCTCTCTCTCTCTCTCTCTCTCTCTCTCTCTCTCTCTCTCTCTCTCTCTCTCTCTCTATCTATCTATCTATCTATCTCTCTCCCCCCCCTCCCTCCCTCCCTCCCTCTTTCATCCGTCGGTCTCTCTCCATTTCTCTTCTTTGAAACTAGTCAAGCTGTATTGCAATATGTGCATGTGTGTGCTCCTAGTTGACTGTCGTGTTCACATATGTGTTCACAGTACTTGCTTGTTGCCTAGTGCTTAGCCATGCTTCTGTACTCTCCATCATGATGTCATCACTTGACATTATCATGCCGTCACACTGTTTCAGTGTAGGCGAGTTTCCTGCAAACAAATGACGGCTTTTCGTCTATTCCGCTTGTCTGCATGCACTGTAGACACACATGCGTCACTCTGACCTACTTCCCAAGGACAGTGCCGTGTTTGAGCTCTTCCTCTACGCCAGCCGCTACGCAGACGAGGTAAGCTCGCCGTGCAGTAGCAGTGCAGCTGTGTATAGTGAAGCCTCGTTAAGAAGAACACTGGGTGCTTTCGATTATGTCCGCAAATCGATGTTGAATCCATTCATGAATCACCCCTGGCTATTATTCACATTGATTTTATACTCCTGCTACCATACGTATACTTTACTACTGCGATCGGATTTCATTGAGCATCACGGTGAGTACACGTAATGCATGTATGCTCATGGGTGTGTATGTGTTCTGTGTGTGTGTGTGTGTGTGTATGTGCGTGTGTACGTGCATGTGTCCATGTGTATGTTTGTGTGTGTTCGTGCATGCGTGTGTGTGTGTGTGTGTTTGTGTGTGTGTGTGTTTTCACAATGGCGACTGACATGCATCATCACCGTCACCATTGTCATCACAACCAACACTATCACTGGGCGTGGCAGATATCGGACACGCTCGAGGAGGACAACCGCACTGGCCTCGTCAAGGTCTTCGAGTCGCTGCTATCCGACGTGCCGGAGAGCGTGCAGAAAGCACAGATGCAGCAGAGCTCCGTGGCCGGCCAGAACGGTGGCCAGACCGTCACCCAGGTTGTGTAGACCGAGCTGCAGCGGTGACGGCGGAGGGCAGCGAGCCTGACCACCGATCTAGCCACAACAACCACCACCACCGGACCCTTCTCTCAGTGTGCTTGTGGGCCACGAGCACGGCGTGAACCACGCTGCACTGTTACTATCACTACTATGAATATTTATAACCGGTGCACGCCTTTTTTTTTTTACGAAATGCTGTCCAGCACCGCGGCTAGACAACGACGCCGACTGGTTGGCAGTGGACTGTGTGGCCGCATGGCCGCGCACGCACGCTAGTCACGTCCCCGTGAACGCACTATTGCGGGCATGCCGCTCGCAGCAGTGCCGTCACACTTGCGGCGATGTGCGTGTGTGTGTCGTCAACGTGCTCGCAACCCCGCCCTGCAAACCCGTCTGTTGACAAAGTAATATAAATCCCTCCAGCCTGCTGGTAGCAGAGACCACGCCATTGCACAATGCCGCTTAGCAGTGTTGGTGGAGTCCCTGACGATGCAACAGCAGCAACACAAACAACGACTTGAGATATCTGTTTTCTTCCTCATCGCGTGGTGTGTATTGTCCCAGCAGCCCACAAACTTCATCTTTCACATTGTCCTCTAAACTCTGCCGTTCTCGTATTGCGCATGGCTTGTTCGTCGCCGTCGTCCGTTAGACCGCTCAGACCTCACCCGGCTGAAGACTGTACTCTGTATCTGGCGTTGCATTGAGCCAGGACTAGCAGATAGCCACCGCTGATAATTAATGTGTCGATGTTTGCAATTTGATGCTGCCCTGCAGTGCTGGCCGACTGCATGGCAGCCCGCATATACTGTGCTGGTATCTGTCTTCACAAGTAGCTTCTCCCGTCGCCAAGTAGTCGCCGATATCAGGAGGGTGTCGTTTCGAACCCCTGACCGCCGCACTGCCGGCTTGCATGTATTTCTTTGTACGCTCCGTGTTTTGACCTTGCATACGTCTTCCTTGTTGACCACCACGGCCAGCTTGCATTGTAGTGTTGTGTACAGTCTGTGTGTGTTTTGACCGTTGTTTTGACCGAGTTGTGTACGTCTTCCTTGTTGACCTCGAAAGAAACGTGTCACGGCAAATTTATTTTTGATTTGACCTACACTGGCATGCCGCTATGTTCTGAGTTGCAGCACCCGATTTTGTATCATTCGGCTTATTTTCCCTGCCGATGTTAGCACACCCCGTTGCGTCAGCCCGGTAGCCACAAGCGTGGATGGCCGCAGAATAGTGTCACCTCCAAATGGTGCTGGTTATTTTTTGCCCCAGTGTATGGCCGGTGGTCGAAATCGTGCCGATGCCCTCTCGTTTCTATTCTCCGCATTGTCGCCGGGTTTCCGGCACACTTCAATAGCTCCAGCTCTTCAGGAGAAATTCTTTCTAAATCGGACCGCTATCAATAACTGAACTGCACAAATGCTATCATAACCGGACCTGCCTGATGGTGTCCATCAATTGGAGGCCAGCATGCAACATTCTACACATAGCGCTGCTCGCGGAGATGTTTTTACGGTTTTGTTTTTCATCTGCAACATTTTTATTTCAAACAAAATGGCCATCTACTATTGTAACGTTATTTGTTTCTTTGTATGACATCATGTTTGATCGGATTATGGTTTTTACCGTCTAGACTCGATTCTGCGTGAACTCTCTCCGACGCACCCCCTCGACACACACGTACATGCACGCGCACACGCGCACACACGCACACATGTATGCTTACGGAGAGATTTCTGCCCTGCTTGCTGAGATGTCAGTCCGTTCCTGCATTTTTCTTGGCTTGTCGTCTCTCTGCTGACACATTAAATTGTGGTTTCATTTGATGTTTTTTTTGTTTTAATTATACCATAATTTAAGAATGTTATCCAGACAGTGTTCTGTATGATTTACTTTCCCTACAACATGTATTTTCCCAGTCCGAGCAAAACCGACTGTTGACTCTGTGTAGCTGTGTGTGTGTGGCTGTGTGTAGCTGTGTGTAGCTGTGTGTAGCTGTGTGTAGCTGTGTGTAGCTCTGTGTAGCTCTGTGTAGCTCTGTGTAGCTCTGTGTAGCTCTGTGTAGCTCTGTGTAGCTCTGTGTAGCTCTGTGTAGCTCTAGCTGTGTGTAGCTGTGTGTAGCTCTGTGTAGCTGTGTGTAGCTCTGTGTAGCTCTGTGTAGCTCTGTGTAGCTCTAGCTGTGTGTAGCTGTGTGTAGCTCTGTGTAGCTGTGTGTAGCTCTGTGTAGCTCTGTGTAGCTGTGTGTAGCTCTGTGTAGCTCTGTGTAGCTCTGTGTAGCTCTAGCTGTGTGTAGCTGTGTGTAGCTCTGTGTAGCTGTGTGTAGCTCTGTGTAGCTCTGTGTAGCTCTGTGTAGCTCTGTGTAGCTCTGTGTAGCTCTGTGTAGCTCTGTGTAGCTCTGTGTAGCTGTGTGTAGCTGTGTGTAGCTGTGTGTAGCTCTGTGTAGCTCTGTGTAGCTCTGTGTAGCTCTGTGTAGCTCTGTGTAGCTCTGTGTAGCTCTGTGTAGCTCTGTGTAGCTCTGTGTAGCTCTGTGTAGCTCTGTGTAGCTCTGTGTAGCTCTGTGTAGCTCTGTGTAGCTCTGTGTAGCTCTGTGTAGCTCTGTGTAGCTCTGTGTAGCTGTGTGTAGCTGTGTGTAGCTCTGTGTCTCTGTGCAACGCGAAAGTCACAACTGTTAGATTGTCTTACTGCTAGGGCTCAAACGATCACGGTTTTACCCCTAACGGTTAACTGCTAAGCTAACGGTTATAACCTATAAGCCACGGCAATCCTGCGGACTCTTTTTTAACCGTATATTTGACTATACTCATTCAAAAAATGTACCCTATTCAGTACAACGCACACATGTACATTCTCTTGCATGCTCATTCATACATACATACTCTCACACCAAGAGACCAGATATGACTGAGTTGACAGCCCAGAAATTGCGTACGCATGCGACAGCCTGCGAAAGTGCATACTTTGCAACGACCTGATACTTGAAAAATTGACTGAAAGTGTCTGCGTAACCGTTATCTTTATCGGTTAACCGTAAAATTCTTCGTAACCGGTCTGCATAACCGGTTAATCGGACTAACCGTTTGAGCCCTACTTACTGCCAATGTTCTTCTTTACGAGGTCTGTAGCTCGCACGCCAAAAAAATTGTGAGCCAGCTGTGTACTGTAATTCTGCCGGGCAGGGCTAGGGCAGTTGGGGTGCACGCCGTGTGGTTGACAAAGACCGTTGTTCGGTGTACATGTAGAGTGCCTTGTAGACTACAATACAGTCAGGTACAAACCAGGCATTGGCCTTCCAGCACTGGCAGCAGCAGAGTAAGGAGATGGGCATCGCCCTCACTACTGTTACAGGGCTCTAGCCAAAAGTGGGGTGGCACAGCGCCCCCCGCCCCCTTTTCTGGTGGTACCCCCCCCCCCCCTTCTCTGATGCCCCCCCCCCCTCCCATACGCTGATAGCGCACCATCCTACTCATTTTCTTTCCACTTTTTGTGCTTTTTCAGTTCACGCAGTGAACATGCAGCCACAATTCAATCGTTCCGGGTGCTCGCTGTGCCCGAACCGTACGTTGCACTTTGTGTGACAAAGCCATAAGTATTGTTATGTTTGTGGAACTGGGAGATAAAAAAAAGAGAAGAAACACATGAGAACGAGTTATGCAGCAACTATCCACGACTGTAACAAGATGATAAACGGGAGAATAATAATAATTATCATTATTATTTAAACAAACGGCGAGGAGACAATAGTTTGATAACCGCAATCAGTAATACAAGCTGAATCGACATTTGCGTACACTTTATTCATGCAATGTAAAACGGTGGAGACGCTTTGCAATAAAACGATTGAAAATATGAAGAAATAGTGCAGAGAAAAAATAAGGATTCAAACCATATTTTTCTCTGCACTACAGGTATTTCTTCATATTTTCATCGTTTTATTGCGGCATGCAGTGTCTCCACCGTTTTACATTGCATTTTTTATTTATTTTTTTACTATGTTCACATACCCAACTCATAAATAATACAGAAAGACAATGGTACTGAGACAAGGACAAACGTGACAACTACTGAGAAGGGGCTGCATCGAGATGCAGCAGTGATGGTGGTGCATGAATAAAGTGTACACAAATGTCGATTCAGCTTGTCTTAGGGGTCGTCCACAAATATCGATGTTTTTTTAGAGAAGATATTCGTTCGTTTGGGGGCGGGGGGAGGGGTTTGGGCCCTGTTCGTCTCGTCTTTGCAGGAAAAAATATCGAACTCTATCTATGGACGGGCGCTGTTCGAACATGTAGTTTATGACCTACACAAAGTGAAAGTCAACCTCGTGAGCATAGCCATGGCAAGGTTGTGCGACCGTGGCAACGTAAACCTAGGTGTATGGTGACATTAGAGTGGCAGCTGGTCACGTTTCATGAGGAAATTGAACTTCATTAAAAAATATCGATCCCTTGCATAAACATGTGTATGTTCGTTTTGAGGGGGGAGAAATGAACAAATATCGTCTTGGAAAAAAACATCGATATTTACGGACGGCCCCTTATTGATTACGGTTATCATTATCAGTATTACCGGTATCTTTATTTGAGGGATGACCCATGGGGGGGGGGGGGGGGACTGAACTGTTTCGGTTTCCCCATGCCCCCTTGTCAGCATTTCGTACTTTTTCGGGTATGTTCGGTTCCATTCATGTTTGGTATGTGGATAAAGAAATCGAGCAGAATTCAAGGAAGTCGAGACCCAGCTGAGAGGAACAATAGTGACACACTTACCCTTCTTTGACGGCCATGTCTTTTTCATCATACTCATGGCCTAGGAGCTGTGGCATCATTATGATCCACAGCAAGAAGGCAGCAATGCCTGTAGCCTATGGTGAAGTATAATAAAGGTATACACATAACATAACATGTCCTGCCCCGGATATACATGTACAACTACTGGTTTAGGAATCCTCCCAGTCCACCCACCCTCTCCGTTTTTCCTTCTTCTACTTTTTACTGGTTCCATCTTCCTTTCTGGACACCATGGAGTAGTACAATACCTATTCCCTGCTGGACACCAAACCAAAGATGTGCCATGTGCGTAGAATACGGTATACGCATTCATTCTCGATACGATGATCGCGAAAGGGCGATCCGATCCTACGCGCGTATACCATGTACCATGGTATACCATGGTATAGTACGGTAGATCTACGAGTACGGCATATATTAGTAACTAATAGGCCTTATGCACATTGTACAGATGCACGAAATCCCGTATAATCGTGTAGAATCCCGTAGACCCGGTTGGGTGTTGAATGTGCAGGACCCTATTGTGTTTACTGCTATTTCCACTATGAAATGGGCCATGGAGGCATTTCATACGAAATCTTTTTCCGGCAGAGATCTAGCTAGTCGTTAGTTCAATCCCAAAGTGAAGAAGGCTTGAAAAGTGATCGTTTGCCATGAATTGTGAGGCTAAATGGGTCAAACGCGCATGTATAGCACACAATGAACACCCAACCGGGTATGTACACACCTACGGCCATAGTACAGAACTTCGTACATCTGTACAATGTGCATAAGGACTATAATGTCAGCAGAACTCAGGTTGTTGTACTGTGTATGTAGGTCGTTGTGATTCGCATCAGCTGATCGATCAGGTGATTTTCAAACGGTAACCCTTGGATACCTAATAAATTATTCAAGTCGCGTCCCATGCGATGGCAGGTCTAGACGTGTTCAGTTCAGAAAACTAAACTAATGTTCCTTCACTGTCTAAACTTGACCAAGCCTCAAATGTCGCTGAACAAAATGAACTGAAACTGTGAAAGTAAACAGAGATTGAGGACGAACCCCACACTCCTCTTTCTAGTCTTGCAACGCACTACAACTAGCCTGAACTCAACCTGTACTTCATACTCATAGGTCGTCACTGTTTGAAAAAAACACTTGAAGAACGTGAGCAGACGTGAGAGTCTTACTGATCTTGTCGCTGCTGTTCATCCGAGAGACGCAGACGAGAATGTCGCAGACAACTCTCTCGTCTCACTTTCAGCAAACCAAGTCGAAGCGGGCGACAGGGAAGGCGGCCTCGACAGCGAAGGCAGCAGCACCTGGACAAGCCGACTCGGGTGGCTACACGTCTATACGTACACGTACGTAAGCCACTCTATACCGTACACTATAAGTACTATTGTAATACTCGGTGACACCATGTACCTGTGTACTGTGCCATGCCTTGACAAGATCGTACTACTAGTACCGTAAAGTACCGTTGATCCGCCCCCTCTCTAATTCCCGCCCCCTGTCGATTTTCTCCTTGTGAAGCGACTTCGGTGTATACAACGAAATACGATGTTGAACCGACGCATGCACTGCTGTACACAATACTTGCCAATCCAGGATCAATATGTGCACAATCCAGCACATTGAGGCTGCGTTTACACGACAACGCTGGGGGCGAAAACGCAACGAAATCCTTTCGGATCCATGGTTCATTTACACGGTACGCGGAGCAAAACGTAAAAGTTGTACACCAAAACGGAAGAAAACCAAAACGCTGGCCAAGGTGGAAGAATTTGAAAACGGAAATGTTCTGCCGGATAAATTTGGGTGTGTAAACAGTCGAAACGGTGTGCTGGCCTCGTTTTCCGTCACGTTTGTTTCGTTTTCGGCCGTTTACACGGATCCGGATATCCGACAATCCAAAAAATTGTTTCTACTATTATTTTCGTCATGTGATGTGGGTTGTCGTGTGCCTGTTTTCAACCATTACTTGGGTGTGATTGGTGCTTCCACGGCAACACTTGGCACATGACGAACTTTGGCGGATCCTTTGCTCTCGTGTAGACGCTTGAAAACGGTACAAACGGAGACCACCTCGGATCGGCTTTGATCGTGTAAACGTACGAAAACGAAAAAAGAAATGCGGGACTGAAAACGGAAAACTGGCCGTGCGTTGTCGTGTAAACGCAGCCTAAGTCTGATCCTCTACGTTGTTGTACATCGTACTGCACTTGACAGCCTTGATCTAATTCCCGCCCCCCTGCCGAAAACCCAGCTGGGAAGCGACATGGCGTGGGGGCGGATCAACGGTACTTTGCGGTACATGATGTACAAAGCCAAAAATCCAAAATTAATAAAACGTTCATTCGTTTAAAATTTATTTTCAGTGTAATCAAGCCGAGTACCAAGAGTACAGCAGTACATAAAACCCGGCAGAGTGTGCAGCTGCTGACTTTTTCTGCATCGGTGTCTGTCATGGAGAAATTCCGCGATTACATCATAGTTGGTGCAGTAAAGCAGTTATGCTGTGTAGTGCACACAACTGAGCTGCAGCTCAGACTGCAGCAGAAGAAGACCTGATTGAATCCTGCGTGTACGCGCTGCGGCATCGCTAAAACGATGTTATCGCGGAATTATTTGGCCGTGACAGCAACCCATCTGAGCTGCACACTCTGGGCTTCATGTACTCTTGGTACTTCAAGTATAACATGTATACAGTACTGTTGGACGCCGAAGGACGGAGCGCCGAAGAACGACCGGGCAAGAACTTCATCAAGCACAGCATACCAATGTATACACGGCGATTCAACTGTGCATCAGTTGTAATACATGAACATAAGAACCTGTCTAGGCTAGGAGGCTGAGCCCCAGTTCTTCGGCGACCGACAGTACTGTAACGCACACCCGAAAGGGCCGTAAAACATGTACAGTAAAATCCCGCTACCAGAGCGCCCCCGTCTCTCCCATGCGCCTCTCCCTGACTTCTTGCCAGGGAAGTGAGAATCCTCGTGTGACTCTGTGAAGTGTGACACCATACAGTGGAGTCGCGCGCCGAAGAACGTGGAGCCCAAGAACGTCCAGCCTGAAATTCTAAGAACGCCACAGCCTAGAGCTAAGAACGGCGGTGTTGGTTTTCTGGCAGCTTGTGGGATACATATGATCCAGTACGGATTGTTTCTAAGAACGTGCTATAAGAGTGCGGCCAGATTGCTGAAAATAAGAACGTCCCAGGCTAACCCCATGGAAACAACGTTCTTGGGCGCGCGACTACTGTACCGCACTGCAGACGCGTGCTCGACCCGGTTGGATATGTACACAACAGTTCACACTCTCTTGACCAGGGATAGCTGTCATCGCATAAACCCTGGGGTTTTTTTGATGGGTCTGTACGACTTCCTGCTCTTGACCTTTGGCTGGTGCACGAGACAGACGCACAGTTTTCGTAGCGTGAGTGCTGTTTCATGTAGCACTGAATGCGGCAAGTACTGTATAACACGTTATTTTCGGTGTAATTTTAATTTCGGTAATTTCGGTAGAGAATTTAGGCACCTAAATTTAGATTACACCTAAAAGGCACTAGAGTATGCACTGTATGTGAGGGGCAGGCTGGTCACCTAATTCTACATTACACCTGAAACCTGGCAGGTCCCTGGTACCGAAATTTAAATACACCTAAAATAACATGATATACAGTAGGTGTCGCCCATCCGCCCCTCCCCACCTGGACCTACTCGAAGGGTGGCGGAGGTAGGGGCGCTCTGGCGGGATCTTTACGGTGCATGTACTGTAAAAGCCATTATTCTAACGAGGCGCATATATAACGATTTCCCAAAATTGACTAGTTTACGTGTACCAAAGGTAACGATTCTCACTCATTCTCAACGCTCAATAGGACAGTATATGTATCGATTTCTGTATAACGATTTCTATTTTAACGACAGATTTCTCCTCGTTAACTCGTTAGAGTTAGCACTTCGTTATATATATGGCTTTTACAGTACTCTAGCCGAGTTGCTGTATGTCGCCCCAATTGGCGGTTACTCCACTGTCTACTTACAGTGAGCCCCCCCCCCTCACACACACACACGTGCACATGTTGTTTAAGTCGCACACTCACGATAAGCGGTGCACTCTTTGTGATCTGGACGGCGACTGGACTCTCTTTCTTAAATAATACAGGTCACTACACGCCTAATTTCGCCTGATGATCGATTCAGTTCGTGAAACTCAGAGTTACGAAAAATAACTGCTCCTTCTTCTGTGTATTCCGCTCTTTGCTTTCGGCAAACTGAGCCCTCTACGGACGGTGGATGAACGTCACATGGCAATACAGTCAGTGACGTGAAGCTGCCCAGCACTCGCAATAGCTGTCAGGTCGCTGACATGTCTCAGTAGTCTGTCTGCTGTGTGCCCCGTTATGGCACATTCTGGCTGCTGCTTATCCAGTGACAGTGGTGGACAGTGACTTGTGACTCCTATCCATGTGTCCTTTGTATGTTTGCACTCGCAAAATTGAGAGTCGACTTTACATCCAGGGTACTAGCACGCTATACAGGCGTGTGTTGACAGCACCGTATGTACAGCACACACGCACGCACACACACACACATACACCTTCCTTTTCCTTCTTCTCCACTGCCATGACTGGCTAAGTGGCCCCATACGGGGCAGCTCTTGGATTAGCGCTGTCTCCGGGAAGCGGCACCAGGACCCGACGACTGACGTGACGGCGCATTCCCACGGGTTATAATTGCTCACGACGAGCAGGCTCATCCCCAGTCGGTGTTGGGCGACAACTTGTCAAAACTAAGCAATCTCCGACAGTATATTGATGAGAGCCAAACCAAAGCGTCTCCTGGAGGCCAACGATGTCCATTCCATACTTTTTGAGCTGACGACACACAAGGTCAATTTTTCTCTCCTCGCGAATATTCGAACAAACTTTCCTTGATTTTTTTGCTTTGGACGCCGTATTCAAATCTCCGTCAGTGTCGACAAGAGTCCTGACGTTCCACGTTCCCAGAGACAGAACAACCTTTCGAGCCGCTGGTGCACGCGAGTGAAAAGACTCTGGGCGAGGGTTTGCAAGACCTCTACACCCAGGCGAAAGAGGGTCAGCGCGAGTGGTCACATCCGAAGTGGCCATGTCGTCAACGCTGAATTTTTCCTCCTCCGCGGCAGCAAGATGAAGACTGCCTTGTCTAACACCGCATCACTAAGTGTTTTCTACTCACCAGGGCTGGCCCTGGCAGAAGCCAGGAGCCAGCCCGTGGCCCTAAACTCACTACACATACACACACACACACACACACACACACACACACACACACACACACACACACACACACACACACACACACACACACACACACACACACACACACACACACACACACACACACACACACACACACACACACACACACACACACACACACACACACACACACACACACACACACACACACACACACACACACACACACACACACACACACACACACACACACACACACACACACACACACACACACACACACACACACACACACACACACACACACACACACACACACACACACACACACACACACACACACACACACACACACACACACACACACACACACACACACACACACACACACACACACACACACACACACACACACACACACACACACACACACACACGTATGTACGCCATACTATAAGTCAACAAATATTTGGCGCATATTTATTTTCGGCTATTTTCGGCCTGGTCATGTTTGGCCGAAATTTTGCTTTTCAGTGTGACAGTGTATAGAGGCGGCAGTAGTGGAGGCCGAAAATTTGATAATTTGAACGGGCCAACAATTTGTAGACGTACAATATGCCACGAATGCAGTGAATCCTGTCTAAGACGACCGCTCAAGGAACCTTCAAAATGTGATCTCCGTTACCAGGTGGTCTCCTTATCCAGGGTTGTTTGACTGGAAACAGCATCCCTTGATCCTGGTTGCAGTGGTCTTCTGGGACAGGTGGTCGCCTTGTCTGAGTGGTGGCCTTATCCGAGTGGTCGCCTTGACAGGTTTTACTGTACTCCTTTACCATGTGAAATCTGGGCCCTGGTTTCTTGCATTAAATGTGTGTGTGTGTGTGTGTGTGTGTGTGTGTGTGTGTGTGTGTGTGTGTGTGTGTGTGTGTGTGTGTGTGCGTGCGTGCGTGTGTGTGTGTGTGTGTCATGCTTATTATGTCATGCTTATTTCTTCTTTCCTGTCATCACGTGTGAAGGCTCAACACACCAGCAGGCCAGCGAGGTTGAATTTCAGCAGCACGCCGTTGTGCTCAAGTCGTTTGATCTCAACTACGACTTTGGCCCTTGTCACGGTGAGCTTGGGCGCGCTGCTGTATCCATGGCAATAGCGCCGGGAAATGCCGTAGTGCATACAACTGAGCTGCAGTTGTGCAGCAGGAGACCTGCTTGTACGCACCACTTTACTTTTCATGTTATCCAATCCCCTTGAAATCCATAGGAGAAAAAACTGGGGGAACTTCCCAAGCAATATCCTGAAGAAATTTATCAAATACATGTACATGTATCTCAAGCAGAATTTGAATTATTCGAAAAGGTCTACAGGTGTATACATTTGGTGTAGTGTATAGTGTGGGTGGAATTAGTCAACCCTTCCTTGTACGGCTGTTGGTGTGTGTAATGGCTACCGAGGGTAGCAGTGAGTCGGCTGTGAGAGCGCATGGAAGAGAGGAAGAGTTCTCTACATTTTATTGGCCGAATTGTACCGTTCATCATTTGGAAATAGTCTACTAAGTAATATCCAACCTGCACACTTCAGGGTTTTTTTTGTATACTTGGTAGAGTAGAATGTTTGTTGGGAAATAAGCTGCTCTGCCCATTTCAGTTGAACATCGATGTAAAGTCCTGTTATAGTACAGTACGATGTGCGATATCTTGTGGAAAACAGCTCTCATGCTCACACAAGCACAGATACACCGTACTTCTACTAACTTCTACCGACTTCTACCAGCTTCAAGCCGGGTAGAGCCGATAGAGGAAAGTAGGACCTACCTTTTGGGGTAGGGAAAAACGAACGCACCTACCGAAGAATGAGCCTGCTGAAATACTAGTATGTACAGTCGTGGCCAAAGAAATCCGGCCCACGTGCCGAAAGTAGTGCCAGGGCTCATGCGGCCCATGTGGCCCTCGGATTGACTTTTGGAACGTGCGTAATGTAATTGAAATGGTAACACGACACTGCTTTTGGCTCGCGGGTCGGATGTCTTTGACCGCGACTGTACATGTTGTACGCAGGCAGAGAGCAAGCTGCATTTGTGCGGACAGCACGATTCACGTATCCTAGCAATCACACTTACGCCTAGGGCCGAGTGTGGAACAGCTTGAAGCACGGTGCTACACAAAGAGCTGGCTTGTGCAGCAGACACACGGCACAGCGCTTACATAATGGCCTGCTCTCTTCAGCGGTAGGGTAAATGGTCGGAAAGTGACGTCCCATCAGCCGTTCAACGCTCGTTTGTTCTGCACCTATCTGCTGGCTACCTTCACCAAGTAGATTTTTTTTATTTTTTTTAGTGTATATTGAATTCGGATAGCTCAACAGTACAGAAGTACAACTACAAAGAGTACCGAACAGAAGGCCCCGAGAACCGGAAAACCTAAAAAACAACAACAGTTTACTCTATTTGACGCGGAAATCTGCGGTAGTAGTGCAAAAATGTGTTTTAGTAGTGCAGGACTTCAAGTCGTCTGGTAAATAATTCCAAAGAAGAGCCGATTTACTTGAAAAGGACAGAAAGCCAGACATAGATCTATAGCGATTGATACTCATGTTATGAGTTGTTGAGCCGCGAGTAGTTCGGGTAGCCGTACAGATGGGAAAGAGGGACTGCAAGCAAACAGCCGGCGTAACAGTGGAAAATGAATACAAGGAACAGAAATACTGATCGATTTTGAAAAGAGGAAACATTGAGGTGGTGAAGAAGTGACGTGATAGTAGCTTGGGGTGATGCGCCACAAGCAACTCGTACAGCGCGCCGGTGGAGTGAGGCTAGCTTGTTTCTATTTTTAACGGATATAAACGAAAGGTATACAGGGAGAGCATATATTCTAGATCAGGCTGAATAACACCGACAACGAAAGTACGGAGGGCAAACAGGTTCATCTGGCGGAAAGATCGGCGCAGTACACCGATCTTCCGTGAGGCTTTCCGGGCGACATTGTTAATGTGTTGGTCAAAGGACAGCTTATTGTCAACAACGACTCCTAGGCATCTGGTGCTTTCCACTTCCCCTAGCGTAACATTTGACAAGGTGATTTGCAGTTGTTGCCTTTGTTGTTGTTGCTGACTCCCTGTGGCACGTTTGGGATGGATTTGCATGACAACGGTTTTGTCGGTATTAATCTGCATGCCAAGGGAGCCAAGGTGGTTGTTTAGTATCTCCAGTGCCGATGACAACTTGGCTTCGGAACGCGCCTTCGACGGATCACTAGAGTAGACTGTTTTGTCATCTGCGAACATCAGTAATTTTGAACCCGCTGTCTCCGAACTCGTGACTGTCCTCCAAGTAGTAATGATGAGGAAGCGTCTACATCACGACGGCTGGGGTAGATATTCCCACCAGCCGTACGCGACGCAGAAAATGCTAGTGTCAGGATAAGGACATCATGGAGGCGAATAGAGACATACCGTAGAAGTCTCCGGTAAACGAAAGCAATACGACAGGAAAAGAAGAAGACTGTATAACCATAAACGGGACAAGTCATGGCAGTAAGTATAGAACTAGAAAACGAATGGGAACACAGGCTGAGGGTTGACTTGACATAGAACGTACGTGTAACAATAAATCGTAATGCTGTCCGACGGGAACACACAGTAGCAATAAATACTAGAAATGCATCGAAAGTGCAGCTGTCCAATCAGAGACAATGTACAAGGTGAAGACGCATGCAATATCTAACATTCACTCATTGCGCTGCTGCTGAGTTTGCAATGCTGTCTGCCTTGAAACGCCACTCTCTTGCACGGACAGTGTCAGGCCAGAAGTCCTCCCGGAGAACAGTATCCTTATGCTGAATGGGTACCACCACATTTGCGAAAGAAAGGCCAAAATACCTGCTTTCGGAAATGGAGCATTTGATGACCCGTATTTCTTTGTTTCTGCACCACCGCGCGATGGATTGGGAGGAGCAACCGCTTTGGACATTTCCAAGTTATACTGCAAAACCTCTGACTCTTGCAGCTCCGGCTAGCCTGTATGTTGGCTTGGGTTTGTCTTCGTAATAAGATGTGAGGGTGGTGGTGATTGGACCATAACCGTTGCACGCGGTGTTTGAACTGGAACTTTTGCGAGCATGCCGAGGTCCTGGCAACTACTGTACGACATGGTTGTTGGTGTGTTAGATATGGCGACATGCTTGGGCAGTAAACACCTTGTGGTCTAGCTTGCTGCTGGACGAGAGCTTGTACGTGACAAGCATTCTGCATTGCTTCCTCGATGAAGTGCGCACCTAACTTCTTGCACCACTTTAGCGACATGCGGAGCGCTGTGAACGCCTGTACCATCATGTCATTCTTGTCTACGCCACCCATTCCCGTCATACAAACTCATCACATGTATACCCTACAAGTTACACACTGGCATGCACAGTAGAAGCACAATAAAAGCAATGGGAAAGTACGATATAGTTCTGGTTGACCTTCGGGTGCAGGATGCGCTGGCCTTGACGGCTGCGCTTTCCGGTGCAGACTTTGGTGGCGTTGTGGAAGGTGGATACCAGGTAAATCAACTTTTGGTCATGCAGCCTCAGGACTTGAAGATTGCCCTTCCTTCTGTATACGTATTGGCCTTTCGGGATATCAGCGTTCTTGAGGTCGGCCAGAATGCCAACTCTGCTGGCTCGCATCGTGCTGCAGGCACCCACCCTTGTTGTGCTGGCTAACGTGGGTACATAGTGGCAAGGATGTATACCAGTTGTCCTGGTACAACTTGTGACCATTGCCCTTTAGGTCCCCTAGCAACTTGAGGACAATGGCCGGTGTTGCGCCAAACGTATTTGTGTGTGGCAGCGGCTATGCTGGCTCGCATTGTGCAGCAGACACCCGTGTTGTGCTGGCTAAGGTGGGCACGAAGTGGCAAGGATGTCTACCAATTGTCTAGGTACAGCTTGTGGCCATCTATCTCCCTTGAAGTGGTCCCCTAGCAACTCGAGGAACGCATCTGTGCATTTTGAAGCGGCTGTGCTGGCTTTCCGCAATAGACATCAGCGTTGTAGTAGTGACTGTTCGTGTCACAGAGAGCAAACATCTTTATGCCGTGCCGGGCACACTTGCTGGGATTAAACTGGTGAAATCCGAGTCTCTTTTTATGGAGAACGTGCGAGAATGTTCTTGGAGAATGATTTGCAGCACTTCGTTTGGATTTATACTACAGTGCTGGCAACTGAAGTCCGACCCCTGGGCGGTGCGCTCACATCGCAAAGACTCAACACGGGACTGTAAAGCTATGAGATAGAGACCGCTAGAATGTGAACGCACCGCTGGGGGGTCGGATTTCAGTTGCCAGCACTGAAGGTGCTCAAAGTTTTACGTGCGTGAGGGCAAAAGACCAGGTAAAGGTGAACAGAAATTGTGGGTACAGAGAAGCATTCATCTATTGGATGAGATGCATGAGATGTATGAGTGTGTGTGTGTGTGTGTGTGTGTGTGTGTGTGTGTGTGTGTGTGTGTGTGTGTGTGTGTGTGTGTGTGTGTGTGTGTGTGTGTGTGTGTGTGTGTGCAGCTATTGAAAGAGGAGTGAAAGACATGCACCGAAAGTACTGAAAATATAGGTACTGTAAAGTCAACAAAATTTATTATTCGGCGCATATTTATCTTCGCCTACTTTCGGCCTGGGCATTTTTGGCCGAAAATTTGTTGGCAGGCAAAATTTTGTTTTGCAAGGTTCAGTGTGTACAGGCAGCAGCAGTACAAGCTGAAATTTTTTAAATGTGGCCGAAATGTGTTTTAGCCCTGGGAGGCCGAAATGTAAACGCGCCGGAAATGTGTCGCCTTACAGTACACCGAGAATGTATAGGACAGTAGGCAGTAACAGCTGTAACAATTGTTTGGAGAATAAAAATTGTCAATATCTACAACAGCTTGGACTCATGTTGCTGGTGTGAATGAGGTTGGGCAGAGAGCTTATGCGGTGGAGTTGGAACTAATACTAAGTCTTATTGTTACAGGCTGGTATAGGATAGGTGAAGCTCTTCCGTCCTGCTCCAGTGCCGTGTGCATGGCGCAGCAGCATCATGATCTTTTTGATTGGGAATTTACTAGTTTTTTTTTTTTTTTAATTTAGTCCAAATGCTCCCGTGTGTGTGCTCTTTCGCCATCCTCATTCACCACACCCGCCAGCAGCACGACTCCAAATTGTTGAAGACAATGGCATACTCCATACAGCTGTTTCCTTCTTCCGGCCTGCTTAAAGCTCGTAGCTGTACTGATGAGGCCGTCATGGCCCAAACGGATTGGTGTCTACAGCATTGCGTATTTTACACAATGTGTCAACAAAATCTGCAACAGGTCATGTGACAATCAACCGCTTCCTCGGAGACAAAAATGCTGAAATGCTTAAAAGGACACCCTTCAGGTTCTTCAACAACATTTTGAAAGCTTCACGAGTGTTCCATACGCGCTCGAACACAAACCCCCTCTCAATTAGAGCCCGGTCGTGTATCAGAGGGAATCAAAATAATAAGGCAATGTCTCGTATAAAAGCCCGGGGCTATAATCGAGCGCGCAAGGTCTGTACGATGCTGTGCAGTAGAAATTTGTCTGTATCTCTCCGTTCTGAGATCAACCATGTTTTCCTGTTTACTCTTTTTGCGCTTTCCGTTTTCCGTGCCAGGAATCAGTCGTCTCGAGCGCTGGGAGCGTGCTCAGGAGTTCAACCTCTCTCCTCCGCAGGATGTGTACGATTTGTTAAGAAAATATCCGCACGAGGAGCGCTACCAGCAGAGGTAGGCTCAGTACCTGGTGTGTGTGTGTGTGTGTGTGAGTGGGTGTGCATGTGTTTGTGTGGGTATGCGTGTGTTTGTGTGGGTGTGGGTGGGTGTACATGTGTGTACGTTTCCCAACACAAGCTGTTATGGCTTCAGCTGTGGCATCGCTATCATCGCCTCCGGCGATAGGCGTCAAATGGCCAATGGTCAAATGGTGTGGACGTGTGTGTGTGTGTTAGTGTTGAAACGATCTCACCGGATACTCGTTAGCTCGCTCGCCAGAAACTCGGCTCGTTTGTGCGGCCAGCTCGTTTGCACTAACGAACACCGTACTCCGTACACATGGCAGTACAAAAAAAGTCATGCGGGGAGTCGTAAAATATTTTACGACTCCCTGGTCGATCGAGAGTCCAGTCCCGCGCAAAGTGAAAATCACTCGCAGTTACAGGTGACTGTATGCCTGCACGACACTTGAGTTGTTTCAGTTGTCGTTGCAGCTTTGGTGGACTCTACTGATGTCTTGTTCCGCATCTGCTGACCTGTAGCAGGATATGCTTCGGTCACCTCTCCATTCGAGTGAAAGTTAGCCTCAGTCGTTTGGAAGTGTTCTCCCGCGATGCAGCGAAGACCAGGGCTACTTGCAATCTTTGCAAAACGGTCTATTCTTACAAAGGCTAATCGACGACGGCGCTGAAAAGACATCTCGACACCAAACAGCAGTCCGAAGTGAAGCAGCAGCAACCCCAAATGCCGGCAGTGATAATTTGAACCAGCTGAAAAAATCGAACTTAGAAAAATAATTATTCAAAAAATAATCATATTTGCCACATCAATGAAACTCGTTAGCTCGCTCGATAGCTTGCTCGTTAGTGGAACTGATCGCTCGTTTGTTATAGATACGCTCGTTTCAACACTAGTGTGTGTGTGTGTGTGTGTGTGTGTGTGCGTGTGCGTGTGCGTGTGTGTGTGTGTGTGTCAGCGGTTGGTGGACTGGCTATGGGTAGGGCTGGCTATGAGGAGGTTGGTGGGGCGCGTTATTGGCAGGCTGGTGAGGCTGATGATCATGGACAGAGTCAGCAGGGCCATCTCAATACCTGCGCTGGCAGCCACACAATCATGTCGAGGGCGATGTACGATGCCCTGCATGTTTCACGTCACACTGGGTGCGTTCGATTTTGCCCACGAATCGATGTTGAATCCATTCATGAATCGCCCCTGGCTATTCGCATCACCCCGTGTGAATAGGGTGAATGGATTCTGAACCGATTCCAGGGCTCGTGGCATGAAATCGAACGAGGAGATTCCATTCATGAATCGACTCATGGCAGTAATCGAACGAGGAGATTCCATTCATGAATGGATTCATGGCAGTAATCGAACGCACCCAGTGAGCGCGTTCGATTGCACACTTGAATCGATTCATGAATAATTGATTCACGGGGGCCTAATCAAACACGCTGTACTGTGACACACTACCAGGGCTGGTACTACCGTCACTTCATCAACTTTGACAAGATGAAGTTTGTTTGTTTATTTTATTTTACTTCACCAGGTGAACAGGCACTTCTGCCTTATCATCAGGTCCGGAGACCTAGTTCCGACAAAGTGATGAAGAGTGAATGAAAACGTATGTTTAACCCTTTGGAGTCTATGGTTCGATTTCGAACCATGGGCATTTTGTATGCATGTGTGCGCAGTCAAACTTTCGGTTCTCGACCAAATCTTGACCAAATTCAACAATCGAAGGGTCTAAATGGTAGAGAAAACTTTCAGCTATCGCCTCGAACAGGTCCGAAGTCTCTCCGTTGAAGATTGAGTGAGCGGCGAGCGATCGAACATTTCGAATTTTCTGCGCTGCGTGCTGCGAGTCAGCAGTGCGTGAAAAAAAGGGATTTTCCCAGCTTCATGACAGGCGGCATGTGCCAGGACTGGCGCGGCGCGAAGTCACGGCAAGGTAAGCTTCTACTCGAAAATATTTGAACAGTTCCGAGCTAGATTCAGTGAAATGGCTACAGGAGACCGATTTCGTCTCAGATCTGGAGCTGGCCTCGCTTTTGGGGCGCGTTGTGGCGGACAATGAATAGTGCTCTTGGCGAGTTTGGGCTCATTGTATTTCTCTCACCAAGAGCTTTCCAACGAGCCCAAGATCTTCAAAATCGGTGAAGTAGAACCAAAGTTATGTCGGAAATGGAGTGCGCATTTTCGTGACTGCCACAAATTCTGCGGAAGCAAAAAAGTTACGGACTCCAAAGGGTTAAAATGATTAAAATCCTGCAGAAGGTTACTGTAGAGGCAGAAAATTTCGTCGGTCAATAATTTCGTCCAACTCCAAAGAAAAGGAGTTCGTCCGGTTGAAAATTTCGTCCATGGATCATAAGAGTGTATAGAAACGCTGGACAAATCGATATTCGTCCTACATTTAATTTAGTCCAAAAGCTCCTTGGACGAAAAAGACGAAATAATTAAATTCCAGACGAATATTTCTGCTTATACAGTATATGAAAGCGGATAAAAATGATTGAATCACAAGACGTGGAGCATGAATTTTATGGAGTATGGACACAGAGCATGGTGGATAAGATGAAGTGACGGTAGTTCTGAAACACTGATCTACACTGTGCCTGCCACACACGGTCAATGTAGTAAGCTTGTTTGTTGTGGTGTTGTACTGCCTTCTGTGAGCGGTCTTATTGGGTGGTAGTTGCCACTCCGGATTTCTAGATTCCTGTCGCACAGCTTTCGTTTTGTGGCCTGCTGGATTGGGTTGCGTTGGGTTGGGTTGGGTTGGGTTGTACAGTAAAACCTGGTGTAGGCGACCTCTGGGTTTAGCGACCACCTGCTCCTAACGACCGTTTTCCCGTGCACGGACAGTTCTACACAGAAACTGTGGGACCTGGTTCTAAAGACCACCTGGCTTTAACGGCCGCTTTCGCTTGGGTGGGTTGCGTTGTGTTGTGCTGTGTTGTGTTGTGTTGGGTTGTGTTGACACATGCTTTCTTTCTTTCTTCCTTTCCCATTCCGTCTGTTTTTCTGTTGCTCTCGCTGTAGCCTTTGGCACGACTGTATGAACCTGTGATAGAGTCCCTGTCGTAAGGGGGGAGTGTGTGTGTGAGAGAGTGAGTGAGAGAGAGAGCCAGAGAGGGAGGGAGACGAGCATGTCGCGTCAGACCGCTCGCGCCATCTTCCTCCACTCGTTTGAAACGGCTGGCGCCGGTGAATCCAAGAAGCCGATAGCATTCTACCACACCACACCTGTGCGAGCACTTCCCTACAGTATTGCCTTTCTCGACATGCCTGACATACACATGTCAGAGTACAGCTTGTGTGCATGGTGATACCTTGCATTGACTCCTGCATCAGTCTGTAATAGAGCTTGTTCGTGCTACTGCGAAAGAGGTCATGTGACCTACGTATTACACAGTACAGTTTCCTGTGATGTGTATGATCTATAGGTCATGTGACCTGCTCACGATATACTGCATACGCGTAGTACGATGTAATTGTTATGATTATGGTGTATATGATCTAGACTATAGAGTATGGGTCATGTGATCTGTTCACCACTACTCACTTTCTGTATAAAGTTCCATGAAAAGTTGAAAACCCGCTATGGAACGCACAGAGACCCGGTAGAAGTCCACGTAGAACTACCGATCACAACCATGTACACGTTGCTGGGCACTTCACGTACTGTCTTGCTGCACAAGATACACTCACATACTTATACTCTACATGTAGCTTGTCTTGACTGATAGAATGTCAAGTACCAGTACTGGCATTTAATACATCTGCTGGTCGGGGTATTTACTGCACTTGTGCGTATTTTCTACTATTTTGCACGTTTTTTTGTAGACCATTGGTGGATTCTAGTCTTGTAGAGCTTGGTATGTTGTTTCCGATTTATTTAGCTAATTCCACTGCTCAACTGTTTAGTTTCCGTTAGCTCAGTACGGTGTGGACGGCGATGCTTCTCTCAAAGCCGCATTTTCCAACTGCAGTGTGTGTGTGTGTGTGTGTGTGTGTGTGTGTGTGTGTGTGTGCCACTGTTTTTGTATGTAGTACTGTCAACTTTGCGTATAACGACACTCGGCGGGGCATGAAAAAAGTGTCCTTATTCGCGAAGTGCCGTTAAACCCGAAGTCTCATTATATGTATTACAGTTGGAAGGGACTTTGCTCTGGGCATGGACATGCTGTCCTTATTCGCGAATTGTCGGTATATCCGCAGTCGTTATTAGCGAAGTTGACTGTACGTGTGTGTGTGTGTGTTGCAGAGGGGGAAGGGGGGGGGGGGGGGTAATCAGCATGTGACTTCCTCTGATATCACTTACATGTACATGTAGTGCTATTCTGCCATACATCATGTGCATCCCTAGCCGCACTCGTGCTGGTAAAGCCTCTATTTTTTTCTTTTTTTTCTACAAAATCCACATGCATGTATCTCCAGATACTGTGGTGAATAGTGGAGTGTGGTGATGGGGCCCACACTCAGCCGGCGAGAGGTCTCGGCTTCATAGCTCCATGAACGCACCAAAGGGAGGATTAAGTTGAAAAAGAAAACAGAAGAAAGAAAATGAAAACTATCAGATCCACTCTGATTTTGCAACCCGGCACGCTAGTATCTTGTGTACACATGTACTTCGATATCTTCTAGCAAGAGTAGATCTACATACCGTAAACCTTTTTTTAATGTACTCTTGCCTTCTCTTCTTCTTGGTTCTAGTATTAAGGGGGCAGCCTACCCATAAATTCCATATGGCATTCAATTGACCGTAACTTTGGTGTTTCTCAGTGGATTTGAGTGAAATTTTGACCACACACTCCTGCCACTATGCTGGCCCTCAGGACATGATTTACAAGTTCTTGCGCCTCACTGACAGGCTTTCCAGGCCGGAAAAACTCAAATTTCCGGCATAGTGCCACGGTGTGCGAGCCACCCAGGAGCCAAACAAATGCATTTACATTTTTTTCACATTTTCGTGCCCATTCTGTCCGTGCGCGGGACCCAAACCTAAAACAAGTCCAGAAGCAGCCATGGGTGGTGGGGTAGGGCCCCTCAACGTGGCCCTGGAATCTGTCACAACGGAACGAGTGGGCATTCTCTCGCGGACTCCCACAGACTCAAGTCAATTTTTGAATTTTTTAGGTTTAGGGTCTGCTACGAGGTCGTACCTTTGATACAACATCCAGTGCTGGGACCTCCACAGCAAGCCATTTCCACAGCGCTGCACACCAAATCCAGGATGCCCTCAGAAACCGGCAAAGACTGCCACTCACGTCTCACTACTGCCTAGTACTGAATCCTACCTGACTTCTTGACACGACTCAAACTTGCCAAAGTCACTAAATCAACGTCAACTACAATATTTTTGAAATCGCGTTTTTTCCAGGTTTATCATCGGCAATCGATGGTGGTGGGTATCACAAGGTCACACAGAAAATTTTATTGAAATCCACAGTGATACCACTCAGATATGAAGGGTTGAAGATAGGCAGTTGGATGAGGCGAGATCAATATGTAACGGATTTCGTCTTGTATTGATTTACGCATGTCGTTGTATTTGGTTCTTGTCTGGTGGAGTCCAGTGTCTGATGTCATATATGGTCTAGGTGTACGCGCGAGTATGGTGTGATGTGTGACGTTTATGGTATGTGGTGCATACAGGAGTACGCGTTGTCAGAGTGTGAGGATGTGCTTCCGTCTGTGTGAGAGTGACTGTCAAGTGAATGCAGTACATGCGCAGTGCTAGTTTGGTCTGGGAATGAGAGTCGTGTGTGATTCGTCCGTGGTCTGGTTGTCTTGGTCTTGGTCATGTGTTCTGTACGTATTAGTCCCTGATTGGTCGTCACGATTTGTCCTCGGTTTATTACCAGTCCTGGTGATGTCCTAGATAGGACATCACGGAACCCAGCATGCCCCAGCATACATACTATGCTGTTCCCATAGTAATCGTGACACGTGACTCAAAACTTTGTGTCGCGTCCGAGGAAGATGAACATGTCGCACTCAAAACAAACGCAACGAAGGCCTTTCGTCTCAAAAGTAATTATAAGTTGTCGTTCTCCTGGCGGCTTGCCTCAAGCGAGTCGAGATTCGTATCTTGCCTCTTGCCTTCACGAATTTTATTTTCCTCGTTGTGGAGTACGCCTGGACTAAGGAACTGGCAAGCGAATCTTTTTGGTCACATTGAAAATTGCAAGTGCACAAGAGGATTGGCGAAGCAATTTGTGTTCGCACTTTCAGCAGAGCAGTAGCTGCTGCTGCGATAAAGTTTTTACTTTCGCCATTGGCTTCAGGCAGCAGAAGGATCTGGCTGAAAGCGATGGCGATACGTCCATGACCACCACGTCCTGGGTTGATATCCAAGAAAGACCGTCCAAGGTCAAGTTTTAGCCAAGAGCTGTTGTCTCCAAGAAATCAAAAACGCCAACAGCAAGCTTTGGCCAAATAATATCTTCCAGGCAGTAATTTACGGGCCTAGCGCCTGCTGGCTCGTCTTCCTCCTCTGCATGGCCAGGTTTGGGGCGAAATGAACGCACGGGGTGTGAACATGGTAAAGAAACATTCCAAAGGCAAAATATTCAAAATAATTAGAACCGATCGTTTCCAAAGAAGCGCCGCGTGGCTACGAGAAACCCCACATGAAATCCCCAAACGAAAACGGCCATTCGGTCGGGTATTCGATGGAGAATCGAATATACACTACCTCAATCCCCGCCGATGTCTGATATTCTCCGCCTATTCCCTCAAACTTGAACAATTCGGAAAGAAATCTATCGCCATTACGATCATGCATCCTCCACATACATTCAGAAATGCTCACGCAGCACTTCTTCTCATCGCGTGTGCGCGACCGACGCTTCCATGACAACTCTGGGACAGGTAACCAATCAGACTCATTCAGAGTGCGATGTCCTAGATAGGACATCTCCCCGACTGATTACTGCTTGTTCTTTGTTGATCCTCGGAGTCTTTTCCCGGGAGTCTTTCCTGTTGTCCTTCCTGTCGTCTCCAAGTTTCGTCTCTCTCTCCTCCTGCGCCCTCGTCATTTCTTGGTATAATATAAGAGTATTGAAGATACAATCAAGAGTTTGCGTTGTTGTGTGGCGAGGGCCAGGGGGAGAAGCATTTCCGTTACAGTGGCGCCCAACGTGGAGACTGGCTCGAACCTGATTCTACTTCTCCACAAGTAGTTTATGCTCGCCGTGGTCCTTTCGTTTCTCCTTTCAGTTTTGTCGACGTGTGGCGACTTTATTATTTTTATTTCGGCAAGCGGAACTGGTCGTTCATCAGGCTGGTTCAACCTCGCGCTGCACTACAAGCAAGCCTCTTTCCCGGTGAGTCAATCCCAGTTATGGCTTTCGCTGTAGTTTATTCACTTGCCTGCCTATTTTGTTGTCGTAAGCATTACTGCACGGACACACCCAGGGCCCGGGTGCTGTGGGTTTTGTTTTTGTTGCTTGTTATCTTTTCGCGCTATCGTTCCGATACCATCAGTCTTTGTGACGGCGATCCGGTTCTTGTGTCTCTCTTGTGTCTTTCTGTTTTGGGTTTTGGCAGTCAGTGTACGTATATTTGCTGGGGTTTGTGCAGTTTCTTGATTAGCCTTTCAGTGTAGTCGTGTACCTGTTTGGTTTGTCAGCTTAGTTCGGTTTGGTCTTTCAGTGAGCGTCTTTTGTTTATCTTGTTTTGTGTCGACCTGCGGGTCTGCCCGGTTTGCCCTGTGGATGTCCGATCATGGTGAGCCACGGTCCGCTTCGTGAGCTGGTGGGCTCCTGTGTCTAGTATTTAGTTTGTCAGGGAATTGTAAAATAAAAGTATTATGGGTCGTGGGACGACAAGAGGATCATACGGGGTCGTGGGACGACACGATGGTCCGACATCGGGAAAGTGTGGGACACTTATGCCGGCTTAGAGCCGAGGGTTTTGTAAAAAAAAAAAAAACCAAAAAAAAAAAACCAAAAAAAAAAAAAAAAAAAAAAAAAAAAACGATGTTGATGCCGGCTCCGCGCCGAGGTTATGTTTTGTTTCACTGATTGACTACATGCCTGCTGTTTTCTGCTGTTCCGTCTGTGTGATTTGTACATGTTCTACACTGCGCTTCCCTATCGAACTGGCAAGTCGACCAAGGCAAGGGACCTACTCACCGTACTCAGCCTCTGCACGTTCCCTGCCGCCTGCTCATCATTCTCCTCCTGTTGTCTTGCTTCTTTTCTCGGATTTTTGTCATTTGTTCTTTATTTTTCCGAGAGTCGAGGTCGACTCTCGCCGGAGCGGAGGGCTGTGTAACGGATTTCGTCTTGTATTGATTTACGCATGTCGTTGTATTTGGTTCTTGTCTGGTGGAGTCCAGTGTCTGATGTCATATATGGTCTAGGTGTACGCGCGAGTATGGTGTGATGTGTGACGTTTATGGTATGTGGTGCATACAGGAGTACGCGTTGTCAGAGTGTGAGGATGTGCTTCCGTCTGTGTGAGAGTGACTGTCAAGTGAATGCAGTACATGCGCAGTGCTAGTTTGGTCTGGGAATGAGAGTCGTGTGTGATTCGTCCGTGGTCTGGTTGTCTTGGTCTTGGTCATGTGTTCTGTACGTATTAGTCCCTGATTGGTCGTCACGATTTGTCCTCGGTTTATTACTGCTTGTTCTTTGTTGATCCTCGGAGTCTTTTCCCGGGAGTCTTTCCCGTCGTCGTTTTCTGTCTAGTCTTTACCTCTCTCTCTCCTCCTGCGCCCTCGTCATTTCTTGGTATAATATAAGAGTATTGAAGATACAATCAAGAGTTTGCGTTGTTGTGTGGCGAGGGCCAGGGGGAGAAGCATTTCCGTTACAAATACAATTTGTGGCACCAACAGCATCTCCGAAGTATCATCAGTGGATATAGTCACAAAACATCAGAGTGTTTTTTTCAAGCACACATCACTCACTTACACCGACAACCCTGTATGGATCGAAACAATACAGATCAAAGTTCAGAATAGGCAAGAATACGGCAATTGTGACCGCAATCACTATAGCAACTCCATAGCAACCCATAGCAACGCCATAGTAACCCATAGTAACAGCTTCAGTTTGCTGTGAAATGAACTGATAACGACATACTGGCAGGCTCCGGCGGGTACAAAAGCGTAAGAGTTATAAAGACATTCTTCTGGCACAAAAACAACAGAGAACTTCCTCGTTGTACGCCGCAATGTGGAGGGTATGTACGCGCGCGCCCGCGCTCGCGAATTACTGCACAGGATATTCGTGCTCACAGTCATGCCACTTCAAGTGATTCCAAGTTGGCAAGAAGTTCTTCAGGACCTCTGTTGGTAGCTTCTTTCCATGGTGTGATATCTGCCTCCCTATCCTTCAACTGCTCCATGCAGCAGTCATGAATTGCCTGCTGGTGAGCTTTGAAATTTTGGTGAAGCGTGCCTGGATGCGTATATCAAAGCATCCCCTCATCAGAGGGTTTCTCCAGCAGCCACTGTGCCTTTTGATTGTTCGTAAACATCAGTAGGCCTTCCAGCGCAACCGTGTCAAAACTT
>NC_088654.1:17491278-17496172 GCF_964019385.1 Sycon ciliatum | reverse complement strand
TCTCCGTTACCAGGTGGTCTCCTTATCCAGGGTTGTTTGACTGGAAACAGCATCCCTTGATCCTGGTTGCAGTGGTCTTCTGGGACAGGTGGTCGCCTTGTCTGAGTGGTGGCCTTATCCGAGTGGTCGCCTTGACAGGTTTTACTGTACTCCTTTACCATGTGAAATCTGGGCCCTGGTTTCTTGCATTAAATGTGTGTGTGTGTGTGTGTGTGTGTGTGTGTGTGTGTGTGTGTGTGTGTGTGTGTGTGTGTGTGTGTGCGTGCGTGCGTGTGTGTGTGTGTGTGTGTCATGCTTATTATGTCATGCTTATTTCTTCTTTCCTGTCATCACGTGTGAAGGCTCAACACACCAGCAGGCCAGCGAGGTTGAATTTCAGCAGCACGCCGTTGTGCTCAAGTCGTTTGATCTCAACTACGACTTTGGCCCTTGTCACGGTGAGCTTGGGCGCGCTGCTGTATCCATGGCAATAGCGCCGGGAAATGCCGTAGTGCATACAACTGAGCTGCAGTTGTGCAGCAGGAGACCTGCTTGTACGCACCACTTTACTTTTCATGTTATCCAATCCCCTTGAAATCCATAGGAGAAAAAACTGGGGGAACTTCCCAAGCAATATCCTGAAGAAATTTATCAAATACATGTACATGTATCTCAAGCAGAATTTGAATTATTCGAAAAGGTCTACAGGTGTATACATTTGGTGTAGTGTATAGTGTGGGTGGAATTAGTCAACCCTTCCTTGTACGGCTGTTGGTGTGTGTAATGGCTACCGAGGGTAGCAGTGAGTCGGCTGTGAGAGCGCATGGAAGAGAGGAAGAGTTCTCTACATTTTATTGGCCGAATTGTACCGTTCATCATTTGGAAATAGTCTACTAAGTAATATCCAACCTGCACACTTCAGGGTTTTTTTTGTATACTTGGTAGAGTAGAATGTTTGTTGGGAAATAAGCTGCTCTGCCCATTTCAGTTGAACATCGATGTAAAGTCCTGTTATAGTACAGTACGATGTGCGATATCTTGTGGAAAACAGCTCTCATGCTCACACAAGCACAGATACACCGTACTTCTACTAACTTCTACCGACTTCTACCAGCTTCAAGCCGGGTAGAGCCGATAGAGGAAAGTAGGACCTACCTTTTGGGGTAGGGAAAAACGAACGCACCTACCGAAGAATGAGCCTGCTGAAATACTAGTATGTACAGTCGTGGCCAAAGAAATCCGGCCCACGTGCCGAAAGTAGTGCCAGGGCTCATGCGGCCCATGTGGCCCTCGGATTGACTTTTGGAACGTGCGTAATGTAATTGAAATGGTAACACGACACTGCTTTTGGCTCGCGGGTCGGATGTCTTTGACCGCGACTGTACATGTTGTACGCAGGCAGAGAGCAAGCTGCATTTGTGCGGACAGCACGATTCACGTATCCTAGCAATCACACTTACGCCTAGGGCCGAGTGTGGAACAGCTTGAAGCACGGTGCTACACAAAGAGCTGGCTTGTGCAGCAGACACACGGCACAGCGCTTACATAATGGCCTGCTCTCTTCAGCGGTAGGGTAAATGGTCGGAAAGTGACGTCCCATCAGCCGTTCAACGCTCGTTTGTTCTGCACCTATCTGCTGGCTACCTTCACCAAGTAGATTTTTTTTATTTTTTTTAGTGTATATTGAATTCGGATAGCTCAACAGTACAGAAGTACAACTACAAAGAGTACCGAACAGAAGGCCCCGAGAACCGGAAAACCTAAAAAACAACAACAGTTTACTCTATTTGACGCGGAAATCTGCGGTAGTAGTGCAAAAATGTGTTTTAGTAGTGCAGGACTTCAAGTCGTCTGGTAAATAATTCCAAAGAAGAGCCGATTTACTTGAAAAGGACAGAAAGCCAGACATAGATCTATAGCGATTGATACTCATGTTATGAGTTGTTGAGCCGCGAGTAGTTCGGGTAGCCGTACAGATGGGAAAGAGGGACTGCAAGCAAACAGCCGGCGTAACAGTGGAAAATGAATACAAGGAACAGAAATACTGATCGATTTTGAAAAGAGGAAACATTGAGGTGGTGAAGAAGTGACGTGATAGTAGCTTGGGGTGATGCGCCACAAGCAACTCGTACAGCGCGCCGGTGGAGTGAGGCTAGCTTGTTTCTATTTTTAACGGATATAAACGAAAGGTATACAGGGAGAGCATATATTCTAGATCAGGCTGAATAACACCGACAACGAAAGTACGGAGGGCAAACAGGTTCATCTGGCGGAAAGATCGGCGCAGTACACCGATCTTCCGTGAGGCTTTCCGGGCGACATTGTTAATGTGTTGGTCAAAGGACAGCTTATTGTCAACAACGACTCCTAGGCATCTGGTGCTTTCCACTTCCCCTAGCGTAACATTTGACAAGGTGATTTGCAGTTGTTGCCTTTGTTGTTGTTGCTGACTCCCTGTGGCACGTTTGGGATGGATTTGCATGACAACGGTTTTGTCGGTATTAATCTGCATGCCAAGGGAGCCAAGGTGGTTGTTTAGTATCTCCAGTGCCGATGACAACTTGGCTTCGGAACGCGCCTTCGACGGATCACTAGAGTAGACTGTTTTGTCATCTGCGAACATCAGTAATTTTGAACCCGCTGTCTCCGAACTCGTGACTGTCCTCCAAGTAGTAATGATGAGGAAGCGTCTACATCACGACGGCTGGGGTAGATATTCCCACCAGCCGTACGCGACGCAGAAAATGCTAGTGTCAGGATAAGGACATCATGGAGGCGAATAGAGACATACCGTAGAAGTCTCCGGTAAACGAAAGCAATACGACAGGAAAAGAAGAAGACTGTATAACCATAAACGGGACAAGTCATGGCAGTAAGTATAGAACTAGAAAACGAATGGGAACACAGGCTGAGGGTTGACTTGACATAGAACGTACGTGTAACAATAAATCGTAATGCTGTCCGACGGGAACACACAGTAGCAATAAATACTAGAAATGCATCGAAAGTGCAGCTGTCCAATCAGAGACAATGTACAAGGTGAAGACGCATGCAATATCTAACATTCACTCATTGCGCTGCTGCTGAGTTTGCAATGCTGTCTGCCTTGAAACGCCACTCTCTTGCACGGACAGTGTCAGGCCAGAAGTCCTCCCGGAGAACAGTATCCTTATGCTGAATGGGTACCACCACATTTGCGAAAGAAAGGCCAAAATACCTGCTTTCGGAAATGGAGCATTTGATGACCCGTATTTCTTTGTTTCTGCACCACCGCGCGATGGATTGGGAGGAGCAACCGCTTTGGACATTTCCAAGTTATACTGCAAAACCTCTGACTCTTGCAGCTCCGGCTAGCCTGTATGTTGGCTTGGGTTTGTCTTCGTAATAAGATGTGAGGGTGGTGGTGATTGGACCATAACCGTTGCACGCGGTGTTTGAACTGGAACTTTTGCGAGCATGCCGAGGTCCTGGCAACTACTGTACGACATGGTTGTTGGTGTGTTAGATATGGCGACATGCTTGGGCAGTAAACACCTTGTGGTCTAGCTTGCTGCTGGACGAGAGCTTGTACGTGACAAGCATTCTGCATTGCTTCCTCGATGAAGTGCGCACCTAACTTCTTGCACCACTTTAGCGACATGCGGAGCGCTGTGAACGCCTGTACCATCATGTCATTCTTGTCTACGCCACCCATTCCCGTCATACAAACTCATCACATGTATACCCTACAAGTTACACACTGGCATGCACAGTAGAAGCACAATAAAAGCAATGGGAAAGTACGATATAGTTCTGGTTGACCTTCGGGTGCAGGATGCGCTGGCCTTGACGGCTGCGCTTTCCGGTGCAGACTTTGGTGGCGTTGTGGAAGGTGGATACCAGGTAAATCAACTTTTGGTCATGCAGCCTCAGGACTTGAAGATTGCCCTTCCTTCTGTATACGTATTGGCCTTTCGGGATATCAGCGTTCTTGAGGTCGGCCAGAATGCCAACTCTGCTGGCTCGCATCGTGCTGCAGGCACCCACCCTTGTTGTGCTGGCTAACGTGGGTACATAGTGGCAAGGATGTATACCAGTTGTCCTGGTACAACTTGTGACCATTGCCCTTTAGGTCCCCTAGCAACTTGAGGACAATGGCCGGTGTTGCGCCAAACGTATTTGTGTGTGGCAGCGGCTATGCTGGCTCGCATTGTGCAGCAGACACCCGTGTTGTGCTGGCTAAGGTGGGCACGAAGTGGCAAGGATGTCTACCAATTGTCTAGGTACAGCTTGTGGCCATCTATCTCCCTTGAAGTGGTCCCCTAGCAACTCGAGGAACGCATCTGTGCATTTTGAAGCGGCTGTGCTGGCTTTCCGCAATAGACATCAGCGTTGTAGTAGTGACTGTTCGTGTCACAGAGAGCAAACATCTTTATGCCGTGCCGGGCACACTTGCTGGGATTAAACTGGTGAAATCCGAGTCTCTTTTTATGGAGAACGTGCGAGAATGTTCTTGGAGAATGATTTGCAGCACTTCGTTTGGATTTATACTACAGTGCTGGCAACTGAAGTCCGACCCCTGGGCGGTGCGCTCACATCGCAAAGACTCAACACGGGACTGTAAAGCTATGAGATAGAGACCGCTAGAATGTGAACGCACCGCTGGGGGGTCGGATTTCAGTTGCCAGCACTGAAGGTGCTCAAAGTTTTACGTGCGTGAGGGCAAAAGACCAGGTAAAGGTGAACAGAAATTGTGGGTACAGAGAAGCATTCATCTATTGGATGAGATGCATGAGATGTATGAGTGTGTGTGTGTGTGTGTGTGTGTGTGTGTGTGTGTGTGTGTGTGTGTGTGTGTGTGTGTGTGTGTGTGTGTGTGTGTGTGTGTGTGTGTGTGTGCAGCTATTGAAAGAGGAGTGAAAGACATGCACCGAAA
>NC_088654.1:17453778-17486278 GCF_964019385.1 Sycon ciliatum | reverse complement strand
ATACTAGTACATGTCCATAGCTAGGTATGTCACTGTCCCGATCTCAGGTCGGCAAAGGTTAATTGGCAGGTATGATTAGGGCCCCAATAGGCGGCATGCATCCAGGGAGTACTTTTTTTCTTTCTTTTCAGTTTGACTTTGTTTTACTTCGCAAACTCCAAACAGGAATTTCTTCCCAATGACAAGGTAGCGAAGAGGGAAGAAAAAAAGAGAGAGAAAAGTGTGTATGCGCTGGAAATGATAGTCAGCTGGAGATCAATAGTACGGATCCATTGTCAAACATGGCATTAGCTACTGCAATTGTAGCAGTCTGCTCCGTATAGATGAAACGGTGGATGTGTTGAGGTACACAGGTCTCATGCTCAGTCAATGGAAACAAGTCTATCTTTTTCCAGTTACTAGTACAGTCTGAGTTTCATGGTTACTAGTATCCACGATCTTCAGACAAGATGGACAACTAACACACTTGTACGCCGCTGTTTTCCTCTTCACGAGGATAATACTGCGGCAAAAATGATTAAATCCTCATTCATGGCTTAAACGACCTGAAATGGCTTTAACACTGAAGATATTAAAATTAGAGGCCACGCGGACGTCCCTGACCAGCCAGATGGACCGACATATTCTACAACAAGACCTGAAGAAAACCAATATCACTGTTCCTCAATCCTCTCAGTCTGTCTTTAGCTACTTTGAAAAACAGACACCGGATGTACCCAGTGTGGCGACAGTGCTCAACACCACCGCGGAGGCAGAGCGTGCTACAGAACAACAAGGACAATCAAGGCTTTGTTTGCTGCTACTTCAAGTTAGCTTCATTCAGCTAAAAACAGACAGAAATGGAACCTTTTCACTCAGAGATGCGTGGAGGTCAACTCTGAGTGCTGTACATGCGAGCTGTTCAACGACCTGACACGTTACTGTACATCGATAGGCATTAGCGGATAATGCTCGCCAAAAGGTGGCAGATTCTGCTCGAAAAGCAGTGAAATTGGCGGAACCATACAAGCCTTATAGCGGGCAATTCTTCGAATTCTGCTCCATTTCTTTATCCACATACCAAACATGCATGAAACTTACCAGAAAAAGTACCGGATTCTGCCAATTTTTCTGCTGACATTATCCGCCAAGGCCTACTGTACAACGACAACTAGTTTTTTAAAAACTACAAGTACTTTTTTATGAAGTTGGCTTCTAAGTAAGTACTTTTTTAATTTAAATAATTATACATGTTACTTGTATGTACTTTGAAAGAAAGGGTTTGCTTCCCGCACTCCACAGTGAAGCACCCACTATTCCGCCGACTTGGCACTTGACTGACTCATGACAGCCATCCAGAGCACACGAGAAGTCCATCGAACCTTCGACTCGGCAAACCTGCAAGAAAGCAGTGCTGCACCACTCTCTGCTCAATGCACAGTGTTTCGGAGAATTCACCCCGCATCAGTCGAGCTTGAGGAGGCTAATGAAATTTGTGCCCGAAGAGCACCACTGCACTCCAGGCACAAACATCACCAGGGATACAAACTTACAGAGACGCTCCGTTTCCAGCGCGACAAACACCTCGTGAACACCAGATAGCAGCGTGAGCCAGTCTCGCTACAGCAGTGTGCTGACTTGCTGGCATATTCTCTTGCTGTGCTGTTCTGCACCTCGCTGAGGACTGGAACCATTCTCTGCATTCTACATTGGCGTCTGTTGTGCCACTGCACACGGTCGGTGACCCATCAGTCGTGCACTGCACACAGTCGGTGACCCATCAGTCCCCAGTGACTCCCCACCAACTATAGACCTGTATCCCTTCTCCCAATAGTGTCCAAGTTAGTTGCTGGAGAGGGTAGTGCGACAGAAGTTAGTTCGTCATTAAATTTCGGACTTGAGCAAAGCACTACCCGAAACACAATTTGCCTTCCGCAAGAAATGTTTTACGAAAGACGCCCTCTGTGTGCTGACGGATAATCTCCAAAAGGTGAGAGACAGTGGCAAGGTCACAGGGCTGTGCCTATTAATTAAACATGTCGGAGGCTTTTGATAAAGTGCACCACAACCAGTTGATCCGGGCCGAGACCAACAAGGCCTGAAGAGAACCAAGATCACTGTTCCTGAACCCTTTGTCTTTAGCTAAAAACAGACCGTGATAAATGGGACCTTTTCACTCACAGACGCGCAGAGCTGAATTCTGAGTACTGTTAGGGTACAATGTACATGCCAGATGTTCTTATTTTTATTAAACGACCCGACACTTAATTATTATACATGATTGTAGCAAGACTTAGTATTAGTTGAACAGCTCAAACTCCTCTCCAACGCGCAGGCAAAATGGCCTTCGTACCAGGACGGCTAAAGACAAGGCATATTTAAAAGTACAGTGTATTACTTGTATTACATGTATGTAGCGATCATTATCGCAGAGAGTGTTGCTGTGCAGTCATGCACGTAGGTCTACGACAAGCGCGCACCTGCAGTACCGATATGATTTTTTTTTATGTAGAATGCCACGAAACCATAGACCGTGACAGACTTGCTGCTGTAGCTATGCGAGTGACCCTGGCCTGGCACCCATAATGGGCATAATCCCATGCCATGGCTAGGCTGTCAATGCCACCACTTTCTCTCTCCTCTTTACTGTGTGATTGTACAATACATGGTAGTCATGCTGTTGGTTTGACAGCATGTAATACCGTCATGTAGCTGTGAAACGTCCGCATAGCGAACCTCCATCCAAGGGCCCAGAGCCCCACACACAGTAGAAATGGGGTACAGTCGTGTACAGTGTATAGTGTACAGGCTGTATGTATGTATCTAATATTGACTGAGTACAAGGTCAATAGGAAAATAATAAAAGCCGAGTAAAAGACCCAGGCGAAGCTGAGGTCTTTTACGAGGTTTTTATTTCCTATACTGACCAAGTATGAAGTCAATAATTCTTTGTGCCATCTTCAATAGGTCCGTCAAATACAGTAGTAGTAGGTTTTTCATTTTGACCCGACGAGACCATACGACGCCTGCAGATCACAGCACGAACAGTTCACCAGCCACACTCCACGAAAGCAAGTAGTAGTACTCCTGACAAGTCTTGTTTCGTTCCATAGAGATAATAACGGGGAACTCATCAGAGGAGAAGCAGTTGTTGAATGAAGGGGTTTAGCTGAATAATGCTATTTTATAGAAAAGATATTGGCGCACTGAGGTGTAAACACTCAACTAACTCACATATGTGACATATCAACACAAAAATTAATGAATAGTGCAGAATGGAGGTGTTCTGAACCCTACCAGACACAACTATCACAAGTGCTAAATCATTCACAATGAGAAGGAGAGGTACACAGGAATAGGTTGCGCTAGTTTACACGTCACAAATGGTACTGAGGTAGTGACAAAGATAGGTGAAAAGTAGACGCCAAGTGAAAGCCAACAAATCATCACGAACGTTCGTGCTGTGATCTGCAGGCGTCGTATGGTCTCGTCAGGTCAAAATGAAAAACCTACTACTACTGTATTTGACGGACCTATTGAAGATGGCACAAAGAATTATGACTTCTCCTGGACCAGGAAATCTGCCATTGACCAGAGGATTTGATCTGCTGCTCGGATTTTAGCGTTAGACGCCAACCTTGCAGTCAAGATCAGGATGGATACGTCGCCTCAGCAGCCCACAGTTCGATGTCACACCCAGCAGCCTTCCTTTCACTATACCGCTGGCTGAATTTCAATTATCGAGGTTTGTGAAGTATTTGTCTTGTGCCGCTAGCAATCTTCAGATATGACGTTAGACGATCACCAAGTCTCAATGACGTCACGGGTTTGTGAATGTTGAACGACCTCTGCTGGGATGACGACTACACCATAGCTCAGTGGTTAGAGCATCGCTGGCTACAAGCGAAGGTCCCTGGTTCGAGTCCTGGTGGTGACACTCAATTTTTTCTTCAGACTTTTCCCGTTTGTCTCTTTCCCTCAAACCCAGTTAATACATGTACATGTACATGTACATTATCATTTTGCACATAACGACCTGGATGAAGGTTTGCTATGCGGAAGTAACTTAGTTTTACAGTTTAGCCATCACTAGTAACAGTGATGATGACCATGATGACAGCAGTATGCCTACATGGCCGGTTGCAGGGTCCCTCACTGCCTCAGGACCCTCACAGTCACACAGCCGCAGGTCTGTCATGGACCATGGTCTATGGTTTCGTGGGATTCTACATGACTCACTCTTCATGTACATGACTGTGTCATGTACATTTAGAAAAGCGATCCTGTCAGCTTTTCTATTATTGTGTTCACATGGCAAGAAAAACGACACCGCTATGCTACGTAAGTTTCTACGTAAGGTGCTCGGTATATCACTTAGGCTACGTAAGTCTCTACGTAAGGTGCTCGGTATTAGATCTACCAACGGGTGGTAGCCGCGTGCTGTGCACGTGCACGGCAGACATTGTGTTGCAGTGCAGTCCGTGTTCGGATGTGCATGCGCGAGGAACTTCCTCCTTTGGAACTGCTTCTTGTATGAGCTGTTTTGGATATTTCCTCTCCTGGCCTGGCTTATTTCGTTTCGGCGCTGCTGAGACCTCCTTTCGCGGAATATTACTCAATGACAGGTGAGTTGACCAGTTCCCTTTGATTCATTTGCTTGTGTTGACTCTTTCATTTACGAAAAGTGTGCTGATTTTGGGCGGAATGCAATATTGGAAAAGCTGACAGGATCTCTTTTCTATATTTAGCTTTTCCGCTGCCGAGGCCTCCTTTTACGGAATACTCCATGACAGGTGATCTCTGAGTTGACCGGTTTCCTTCGATTCATTTGCTTATGCTCACCCTTTCATTTACGGAAACGTGTGCTGATTTTATTCGAATTTAGATCCATTTTTATCTCTTTGTCCTTGTCTACAGTGTGCGAAGAACTCTAGTTCACCTTCTTGACGGTAAGGCTTATGTTAGATGTGTCGTCGAAATACTCGTGTATAATACAAGTAAGGCACTGGTGAGTGGCATACTATCGTTGGCAGTTCCCAATCTGGAGGGAAAGGTTCAAGGACCCATTGACCGAGTTTGCAAAATAAATTCGCATATCAGGGAAAATCTCCATTGTGGAGAGGTTCAGTAACCTTGTTTGCTTCATACGAAACAAGCCAATGGGTGCAGTCCCGTGAAGATCTCGTACTTGTATGATTGGATTTGTTTACTCGAGTCTGGGCTGTTTGATTTATTATTTGTGAGTACCGCCGAGATTGCACTGCCCCAAATAAAGTTTCGTGCCGCCAAAGCAAGAATTACGATCTGCAAACTGTTTGTAGTACCTTCAAGAATGTGCTGTACATGTATCGTACTTTCTCTGTTGCTGTTTCAGTTGCCGTCATGTTGCTAAAGAAACGATCAGTAGAGGTTCTGCAAAACGAAAATTCGAACGAAGTTTCGCGACAGTCCTTGCGAAAGTGTGTACGAATTTTTGCACGAACTTTGCGTTCTGCACATTTTCGTAGTTTGTGCGGGCCAAGTGCACGTTCGCCATGACCCGATCTCACGAAAGTGTGTACGACAGTTCATTTCGCGTTCCCTGCAAGTTTCGCGTCCGAAGTTTCGCACTTCATGACGTAGAACGAAAGTTTGTACGCATTTTCGTTTTGCTGAACCTCTCTAGTGACTCATTTGTTTCATACGAGACTAGTCAATGAGTTGGTGTGGCTTAGAATCTTTCGCTGTAGAAGAAATCTATTCGTTTGTCTATTGGAGAAATAATTGTATTCACTGGTTATAAAATAGGTTAAGACAAACTCACAGAATAAATACCATTGGTCCCTTGGTGTTCGTCCTAAAGAGGTTCGACTGGATATCATTAGCCTTGCCCCTTTTATCCTCAGGATCAGTGTAGTTGTTGGAACGAGGTGTCGGACTCAGTAATGTATTTGTTTACATTTTAATACATGTTTATTGTTCCTCCTTTGCTGTGTTGTTTTAGAAAATCGTGGACTAACAGTTTGAAGTCATTGAACTCCTTCCAAAAGTTGTATCGACATCAACAGGATTACGATTTCAGTGCAATATGATGCAGGATGACCTTATCACGATAACCCATGATTATAAACCATTATAAACACAGAATCAACAAAAACATCTGCGACACGCACCTGGTTACATTCCTCAAATAAATATGATCGAGGTTGGGGAAATCTGAAATATCTGAAAGGCAAGACAATTTTATGACAGTCATGAAATTCTGGTACAGCAACATGCACAGAATGACGTCCGTATATAAAAGAAGTATCACCACGGTCCACCACTACTCACATGTTTCCCCGCAGAAGAACATGCTAGTGCCATTTTCTGCAAGAAAAGGCTTACACATCAATGCGTATAATACGGTATTGATATGATGTGAAGGCCATCACTTACATATTGATACTAGTAGGGCATTTCATTGATTGGTTACAGAAAAAACAAAAGAAATTATAGCAATAAAAACTGCTTCATGGCAGTTTTCTAAAAAAAGTTATTGTGTTCTAGTCCATGGACCCCGTCTAAAAAGTAAGAAATTCACGAAATGTGATAGCCGAAAATTAAAATTTCACACAAAACCTCACAATAATCACACACAGAATGAAAAGCTACATGTAGAAGACCTTTTCCCCTTTTCGTGATCCTCTTTCCTATGCATGCATGACTGCATGTTGCCAATTGTTGGTGCAGTACAAGTTTAGTGTTGAAAGCAACATTTCAAGTGTTGTGATTATTGTGAGGTTTTGTGTGAAATTTTAATTTTCGGCTATCACATTTCGTGAATTTCTTACTTTTTAGACGGGGTCCATGGACTAGAACACAATAACTTTTTTTAGAAAACTGCCATGAAGCAGTTTTTATTGCTATAATGAAGAGTGATTGTACATGTACAGTACATGATTGTACACATACATGTACTGCAGGTGTGCGCTTATCGTACGTACGTGTTTGACCGCACAGCAGCATGCATGGTCTGCGATATGATCGCTCCATAAATGTACCGGTTATACCGGTACTTAGTTATAGGCTTTGTCTTCACTTCAGCCGTCCTGGTACGAGGGCCAACGTACCAGGGCAGCAGCAATGTTTTTGCTTGTGCGCGGGAGAGGAGTTCGAGCTGTTCACCTTACTTGCTTCATGTACATGTACATGTACATGAACATGGTCATGTAACAGTTAGACTTCATCCCAACGGCCACCAGCAATAATGGCTTTCACCTCTCACTACCTGGGTAATAAGGGGAACAGCTTCCAAGTCCAATCCATAGTCGGGTGAAGGATCGCGGATTGAAAGATTACCGTTCGCCATTCCTTTCCCTCAAACTGAGAGTGAGCGCGTCACCATGGTCACGAGTCACGACTGGATCCGGCAGTGACTCAGTGACGTCAGTGTCATTGATTGCTGTGCAGTGTATTGCACCCCCTTGAGACATGACTACACAACGTGTGCTTGCAGACTACCCTCCTGAAGAAATTAAAGCACTAATGTCTGTGGACTGGGCGCTGTTTGCACGCATGATAACCTAAGTATTCAGTTTGCCAGGATAAAGCTGTTTAGCATGCAATTCTGCTCCAATAAAGCGTTTCACTGCCTCGTCTCCAGAAACTCGATCACCCCTGCTAACGTTATTGCCCCCGCTTGTTTTTCATGATCCATTGCTTCTTGCCTCCCGGTTAATTTCCATCTAGCTGTTTCTGGCTAGTACCAGTTCTATTGCACTTATTAATCATCCTTATTGGCGTCACGCCATCGTGGAATAAAAGAAAAAAAAACCCCGTAATTCTGCTCGAAATTCTGCCAGACAAACCCGCCAACCCCTGGTCAGGAAACCTCAATGGTTTACACGTACAATCATACCGGTATAAAGAAGCCTTGCTTGGTAGTTCAACATGTTTTTCGATTTTGACAGCATATTACAAGGCGAGGGCGCATAGTGCTCCTGACTACAGCCATGACCAGGTTGGCATCCTACCAGCCCCTAGAGTAAGAACCTGGGTTTTGCCAATACGGTTCAATGGTCGCAAGAGCGGGACTCTGCCAACCTGGTCATGGCTGTAGTCAGGAGCACTATGCGTCCTCGCCTTGTAACATGCTGTCAAAATCGAAAAACGTACAATCCTGTAGATACAAGTACGCATGATGCAGCAAAACAATTCACTGGTCATGCGAGACTCGGCGGGAGGCCTAGTTTTCCGCATCCGTAGGAACTTACCACCATCATCAAGGACCAAAGTGCACTTGCAGCTCCTAAAGCGGTGGGAGGTGAGTAGATCAGACCCACCACTGTCAAAGACCGAAAATCGCATTCGCTGCATCCATGCTTCCCTCGTGCCACGCCACGAGTTCCCAATTACAGTAAAACCTGTAACTAAAGACCACCGTGACTAGCGACCAACCTGGTACTACAGACCACTTCACCTGGTACGGACGGTCTCACATTCATTATAATGGATGCGCGGTGCAAACCTCTAACAAAGGACCACCTGCCACTAAAGACCGCTTTCTCTGGCCCCAAACCCAAAGGGTGGTCGTTAGTCACAGGTTTTACTGTAACCGTGGGTCGCAACACGGCTGGAAAATATCCTTCCGCTTCCAGCCAGGACTTGAACCAGTTTCTCAACCCTGGTTTTAAGAACATCCCACTGTGCCTGCCTGCACGCACACAAGCATTGCTCCTATTTCCCACAATACTACTGGGCCAGTCCAGCTGATCAGAGTGCAAATAATTATTTTAGATATATTTGTAAAAAAAAGAGAAGAAACATAATATGAGAACGAGTTATACAGCAACTTTCCACGACTGTAACAAGACTTTAAATACATGTAGATGTATGTACATCCAGTTACAAACAGGATATCCCATACCCGGGCCCAGCCGGATACTAGTACCAAGTACATTGGCAGTTGTTATAGAATTGAGTACTAAAGCGCCTAGAGTGGTTTGAGTCGAGTCGTAGCTAAATAGGTAGTATGAGTGTGCAGCGACTTGTTCAGTTGTCGCAGTGCATACTTTTTCGCCCCGGGAAGCGAATACTTGACTGGGTGAGCGTAGGTGCTGTTTACATTAAACCGCTTCTTTACATCATCGAATCTCTGCTGCTGGCCGCCTTCCCATGTGTAAAGAGCTGGGCCCGGATGCGTACTAAAGTCATGCTTCATATCGGGAACGATCAAACGGAGAATGTTGGGAAGAGCAATCTCGTGGTACACATTACGAAAGACAAAAGAAAGCTCAATAAACTCCCTGGCAAACCGCGTGGGAATGTAGCCGACGTCCGAAGCCACCTTTTTAATGCAATGATAACCGCATTTCAGTGCCGTGGGCATTCGCTGTATGTACATAGGTCGTATGCAGTGGTACGCCTTCCGAACTGCCTTGAGTCCATCCCATCGGTCCCAGTGCACCCACCTCGGCGTAGGCTGCTTGCGCCCAGTGGGTGGGAAGACCTGCTCGCGCCCAGGGGGTGGGAAGACCGGCTTACCTGCCGCTACTGGGGCCGTCCAGACCTTGGACGTATTCAGCTGCGTGAGGACATAGGGAAAGTTGAGAAGGACATCATCTCCAATCCACATGTACCCATCATAGCAGGGATGCTCCAGTATGGCTTGTGCAATCACAACGTGCTGTCTGGTACCGCGGCGAATGCGAGGTGCTGGCCTGACGCCATACTTGCGATGACCAGTCTCCGAGTAGAACACAACATTGCTGAAGGCACTCTCATACAATTTACGGATAAACACAGAGTTTCTATGATGCAGTGGCCAGTTGAACAACACTATAAGCAAAAGTCTTCTGCATGTCTGTTGTGATTCTCCTCCTGTGCCTCCCTGACATGGTCCTAAGTTGGTACGGTCAGGCTTGCACCCTAAACCTTTCAACTTTTGCTTCTGCTGCTGCTGCTGCTGATTTTGTCGGTAGGGTTTGGCAGTGATGCCATCCAGCCATGGCATACCGGTGAAGTTATGCAGATCCGCTTTGCAGTCGAGACGTGAGAGATTCGTCAGCGGGGTTTTTCCCATGTATCTCCATCGGTCACGCTCCCGCTCGTCCGTACCAATGTCAATATGAGCATCTGCACGAGCCGAGGCTGCGGAGAATGCCTCGTCTAGAATACTCTGCAACAAGACCAGCTGAGTCAGAGAAGGCTCGGTGTTGGCCCGCGCTGTACTGATCGTCCCGTCGGCTCGCCGTGGCATTGGTCTTAGGAAGTTCTTGTTGTTCACCAATGTCGCGCTCCATGAGACAGAGTGTACCACTACGAAGAGGAGAAATGCGGCCGTTGCGATCAGCTTCGCAATGAACCCACCGGTTCCAATACGTTGCCTGGAAAAGCTTGCTCCCACAGCCATTTGACTTGTTGCTCAGAACGCTCTCGCTTCTGCACTCACCGCAGCTAAGTAGTGTCAGCTTCCATCCACAGAAGTCCAACTAAAGTCTAGCTTCGCCAGTCCACAGAATAGGGATAGTCGTAGACTCTACCTGATCGCTTCACGATCTTGTAGGTATGACTAGGACCTGGATGAGAGCAGGCAAATGGGAGACAACATCTTCGCTCAGCAATTCAGCTCTTCGCACTCAGCTGCGATAGCGGGTGTGCACCGTGCCCGGGAGACAGAGCACCGCGGTTAAGTGAAACAGGGCACGCTAACCGCTGTCGCACTATCTCTTACGGCTGGAATGACGAAGCGATTATCTTAGCGCACTAATCTTTCTATGGCTTACACTGCTCATTGTGTACGCGCCACTTGCAATTCCAATAATTTGAAGCGCAGTGGCATTGATGATAGGCGAATCTGCAGTGTGTCGGGCTATCGAAATATTCAATCCTTATCTGCGTATAGGCATTGGCGGATAATGCTCGAAAAGCAGTGAAATAATTGGCAGAATCATCTCTTACTTAGTCTTAGCCTGTCAAACACTACAGTCATGTAGGGTTTTCAGCCGCGCGTTCCGTCTTGAGCTCTCTTGAGAGCCCACTTGGCTGCTATAGCAACTAGACGCCTGTGCCCACATACAGTCAGTATCGCCTATATCTAGTATGTATGTACATGTATAAGGTTGGCGGCTAGCCTATAGTAATAATTATACCGGCCATAGTGATCGATTTCTCAAATTCATTTTCATTTGCCATAACTAAGTATACACAGTTTAATATCGCGTATACCGGTAGTAATAATCGTCTATAGTAATAATATATCGCCTATAGTGATCAAAGTCATAATTATTTCAAAAGACCTTTATTACATTATTTTTGCATCGGTTATAGTGATTGATGTAAAATCAAGTGGTGTCAGAGGAGAACAGGATGTTAGTAGTCCCTGTTATGTACTTCTTCCTGAAGAACTAGTTACTTGTCCAGTACTATACTGCAGTGTTGTTTGGTGAGTTCTGCTTGTGCAAGTTTACCGAAATGCTGATGTTGTGTGTCAGCTATGCACTGCATACATGTACATGTACATGTACATGACTGTACATGTATGCAGTGCATAGCTGCGCTGAGTCGTTTGACACCCCACTCGCATACAATGATACATTGCATGCAGTATCGGTCATATCGCTTAGTTTAATTATAGTGATAAAGTGCTCAAAATCCAACACCAACGCGATACTGGCTGGACGTAGAATGTACGAAGGCCGAAGGGTTCTCTTGCTGAGGGCTGTAATTATTTTGTTGCTGTTTTCTTCGAGTACATGTACGGTTAGTTTTAGTGCAGTGCTGTCGTGAACATTTCTAGACCCTACATCTAGGGTTTATTTTTTCACGATGGAGGAAGAGCAACTTGAGTTAGTGGAGACGAACTCGAGCGATGAGGATGTTCCTGGCGACCTGGTGTCGACCCAGGATGATGATGTCGATGTTCCAGCAGCGTCGGATGCTCCTGAAGAAGAAGGCGAAGCATCGACAGCGGCTGTCGCAGCTGCCGCTCCCGCCATTGCCGTTTCAGCACCAGCTGACCCACACGTGGGTTCGATAAATTCTGGCTGGAAGCAGGAAATGCCGGCCATGCCAGCGCTTCTGCAAACATCAATGCAGTGAAAAAAAAATATTTTTTTAAAGGGGAAGTTAAGGCAAAAATTAAAATTTCACCAGTTGTAGTCTTCGGGGTGCTGAGTCGAATGGTCGTGGTCCGAGGAAGCTGAGACGCTCCCTTCCTACTTGAATCCCAATCGAACTCGCGCACTTCCACCGAAACTGGGTGACTGCGCCCTACGAGATGGGGATTTGTATGCAAAATGTCACTAAAAGCGCCATTTCGTTCTTATAAAAGCACGGATGACCGCGATTGGCCCATATGTTGTAGTCTTTTGGACGCTGAGTCGACTGGTTTTGGTCCGAAAAGGCTGCGATGCAGCGTTCCTCCTTTATTCCCAATCGAACATGGTTGAACAAGTGGTCACGTGCTCCTGGGTGCCCAAATCACCTGGTCACCACGCCAGCAGGTGACAACTTTCACACCAAGGTTCAACTCGAGTTCAACTCGAGTGACAGGACTGCACCCAAAAAAGGTCAAACAGGCTAGTAAGTTGTACCCTGCAGGCACGGTGACCAGGTGACTGGCGTACGCAGGAGCACGTGACCGCTTGTTCAACCATGTTCGATTGGGAATAAAGGCGGAACGCTGCATCGCAGCCTTTTCGGACCAAAACCAGTCGACTCAGCGTCCAAAAGACTACAACATATGGGCCAATCGCGGTCATCCGTGCTTTTATAAGAACGAAATGGCGCTTTTAGTGACATTTTGCATACAAATCCCCATCTCGTAGGGCGCAGTCACCCAGTTTCGGTGGAAGTGCGCGAGTTCGATTGGGATTCAAGTAGGAAGGGAGCGTCTCAGCTTCCTCGGACCACGACCATTCGACTCAGCACCCCGAAGACTACAACTGGTGAAATTTTAATTTTTGCCTTAACTTCCCCTTTAAAGAAAAGAAAAGTGAAACTGTGTGTATTGTGTGCCCAGTTCGGCAGTTGTGAGGACTGGTCAAACCCTTTCTTTAGGGGTATTAACCCTGTATAGGCTCCTTATGTGTAGCGTTATTATGTAGACAATCATAGAGTTCTGGCAGGACTTTATGGCTGAATCAAGGCCGAGTGCATAAGGCCAAGGGCGCAGGCCAAGGCGCGTAGCGCCGAGGCCTGCGCCCGCGGCCGTGCGCACGAGGCCTTGATGAAGGCGGAAAGTCCTGCCAGAACTCTATGATCGTGTTTCAGGTTTCCACTTACAAAGTTACATCCTTTGAGCCGCGTAGACGGTATAACTACTAGTATAAGCGCGATACCACATACTGACATAGGGTGGATGTTGGGTACGTGGTGGCTAGACCTGTTGCCTTTTTTCTTTGCTCAATGCTCAAGAACAAGTAGGTTGGTCTTGGACGTGGTGGCTACACTATCACTCCTTTCCTGACACGCGATGATCTTATCAATTTTCGCTTACATCAGTACATGAAGGCCTCGTGCGTAGATCTACTGTGCTACGCGCCTTGGCCAGCGCCCGGGCCTTGGGCCTGCCTGGCCGTACGCTCATCGGAGTCATGGTCATGTTTTCACTGGCATTCTTTGAAACTGTATAAGCGCGATACCACCTAGGGGTGGAGGTCGGGGACGTGGTGGCTGGATCTATCGCTTTTTAGAAGAAGTAGTTGCAGCCAAAGCTCATGCGTACGCCCTTGGCCTTGATTCATGGTCAGGTTTCACTTGCGAACTGTATATAAGCGCGACACCACCTAGGGGTGGAGGTCGGGGACATGGTGGCTGGATCTATTGCTTTTTAGAAGAAGTAGTTGCAGCCAAAGCTCATGCGTACGCCCTTGGCCTTGATTCATGGTCAGGTTTCACTTGCGAACTGTATATAAGCGCGACACCACCTAGGGGTGGAGGTCGGGGACGTGGTGGACGGATCTCTTGCCATTTTTTTCCAATTATTTACTCCTCAGGTTGAAAGACCCTGTAGCCCTCAATGGGTTAAGTCGTCCTTTGATGCTCGTACTCGTAGGATCTTTTGCAATTTTTTCCAATTATTTACTACTTACTATGTTTTTTTATGTTTATGTTTATTGTTTATTACTTTGAAGTACATCAATGAACAGAACTGAGCATGAGGTCATGTCTACAGGCATGCCCAATCTACATGATTGTAGACCTGGTTTCAACCATGTACTTACTCTACTCGAGATCTCCTCCAAACTGACCAAAGCCAAGGACGGCAAGGTCCTGAGATGAACTGAGATGGCAACAGAAAACTGACGCAGACCCCTGCACTGTAGAGCTAGGCTGACAGCGTGCGGGCCTTTATCGGCTCATCAAGGCCACCGCGGGAACGTCGCTCATTGGCTACAACCATAGAAACGGCACTGTAAAAACCTGAACATTATCATCATCACAAGTCCATAGCCCTAACGGCCTAAGCCTTAGCCTAGGCTTAGGCTAAGGCCGTCGGGGCGTCACAGAGCAACTATGAACAAGCGAGCGCCATAAAAGTCGATCGCGTGCAGCAGCGAGCAGGGACTGCACGTCAAGTGCAGTCCATCAAGCCATGACACTCTGGGCCTGCCTCGCCCACGACCTCCAGCAACACAACCCTGAAGAACAGTCAATGACAAACAACCGGAACGAACAATAATTATGACCAAAACATTGCAATTTCCTTTTTCGAACAGAAACAATAAGTGGGACTTGTTTGTGAATACTATTTTATTTCCTCTCTAACAGTCAAATTTGTCCGGTGATCAGTGAACGGAATCCTGAGAAGGCGTAGATAGCTTCTCATTTCGAAAGCCTCGACCTTTTTTCACAATTTCAGCAGATAAGGTCCAAGACTGGCAAGCATAAAAGAATATGGATAAAACAATAACATTGAGTAGACGTAATTTCGAGCCGATACTGATGGTTCCATCCCTCCAGATTGTTACTAGTCGTGCAACAGCAGCCGAGGCGCTGCGATCCGACTCCTCACTTCTTTGATTGAACGCTAATCATCAGTAATCGTGCTACCCAGATATTTAAACTCGTCAACCTGCTCGAGCTGCTTCCCGTCGATGGCTATGCTTGCGGACAGACCTTTGCTTTGTCAAACCCTATATTGTTATGTACATATATAGGGCTTCTTGGTGACAGGCTAAGAGAAACCTTATGGCGGGCAATTCCTCGAATTCTGCTCCATTTCTTTATCCACATGCCAAACATGCATGAAACTTACCAGAACAAGTACCGAATTCTGCCAATTTTTCTGCCGGCACTATCCGCATAGGCCTATCTGCGTATGATCGCCAGACCACAGACGATTCTTGCTCAATGGCTGCTGCTGCTGCAGCTGTCGATCTTGGCTTTGTGAAAGCTGTTGATTCTGCCAGTTGCAAAGAGAATTTTCCAGTGCACCCTTCATCCATAGCCACTTCTATTCAGGTTAGACATGTTGAGAATAGTACTTACTATGAGTTCATCTGCTTTGGCTCCCTATCTGAATGCTGCTGCATCTACATTACAGAATACATATACAATCATGTACATGTACATTCATTGTGTTTAACATCCAAAACGGCGTTTATATTCAGGTTTATATCGTGAGTTCAGGTTTAAAATTGGGTTTAGATAATAAGGTTCATGGTTCGACTTCGGCGATACTTGGGGGAATTGTGTGTTGCTCCCTACGTGGGAGCTCGCGCTTTTCCTGCCGACTTGAATCATCACTTGACTGACTCACGACTGCCATCCAGAGCACACGAAAAGTCCATCGAACCTTCCACTGGGCAAACCTGCAAGAAAGCACCACTCCCTGCTCAATACACAGTGTTTCGGAGTATTCACCCCTCATCAGTTGAGCTTGAGTAGGCTGAGGAAGATTGTGCCTGAAGAGCACCACATATACATGTACAATTGTACATGTATAGTGCTCTCCGGGCACACACATCACCAGGGATACACCGTATACCGAATACCGAATATACATGCATGCAGCATTGATTTCCACCAAGACCGTGCTAATATTAGTAATAGAGACTGCGCTTATAATGTTTTTTTTTGTTTTGTTGTTTTTTTAAATTTCGGCCAATCGGCTACTATCATTTTTCGTCTTGGGGGTTAGACAAGGGGAAGTAGCCATGTCGGGGCGTGAGCCCGCCTTTCGGCACCGGGAGTTGCAGCTCGCTCGACTTGACTCTACTGAGTGCAGAGGACCCACACCTTGATCTGGTGAGCTGCGTCGTGGGGATTTTGCAGTCAGATGTGCGACTGCGGGGCTCGAACCCGCGACCTCTCGGGTCGCAGGCAAGTGCAGTACCCAATGTACTACCGGGGAGCATAATGTTTCGAAAGGTGCTCACAGTGTTCTAGTATTAGAGACTGTGCTAGTAATGGAGACCTGTGCTTATAATACGGCATGTACAAGCTTACAGAGACGCTCCGTTTCCGGCACTACAAAAACCTCGTGAACACCACTAACAGCAGCGCGGGTCAGTGTCGCTCATGGAGGTGCTGATTCGCTGAGGACCATTAGTCATTATAGCAATAAAAACTGCTTTATGGCAGTTTTCTAAAAAAAGTTATTGTGTTCTAGTCCATGGACCCCGTCTAAAAAGTAAGAAATTAACGAAATGTGATAGCTGAAAATTAAAATTTCACACAAAACCTCACAATAATCACAACACTTGAAATGTTGCTTTCAACACTAAACTTGTACTGCACCAACAATTGGCAACATGCATGCATAGGAAAGAGGATCACGAGGGGAAAAGGTCTTCTACATGTAGCTTTGAATTCTGTGTGTGATTATTGTGAGGTTTTGTGTGAAATTTTAATTTTCAGCTATCACATTTCGTTAATTTCTTACTTTTTAGACGGGGTCCATGGACTAGAACACAATAACTTTTTTTAGAAAACTGCCATAAAGCAGTTTTTATTGCTATAATTTCTTTTGTTTTTTCTGTCACCAATCAATGGAATGCCCTATATCAATATGTGAATGATGGCCTTCACATCATATCAAGAGGTTTATGTACTCTTGAGCATATCAATACCGTATTATACGCATTGATGTGCAAGCCTTTTCTTGCAGAAAATGGCACTAGCATAATGCATGTTGTTCTTCTGCGGGGAAACATGTGAGTAGTGGTGGTGATACTTTTTTTATACGGAGGTCATTCTGTGCATGTTGATGTTGCAGAATTTCATGACTGTCATAAATTTGTATTGCCTTTCAGATAGTTCAGATTTCCCCACCCTCGATCAGATTTATTTGAGAAATGTAGCCATGCGCCAGGTGCGTGTCGCAGATGTTTTTGTTGATTCTGTGTTTATTTTGGTTTATAATCATGGGTTATCGTGATAAGGTCATCCTGCATCATATTGCACTGAAATCGTAATCCTGTTGATGTTGATACAACTTTTGGAAGTAGTTCAATGACTTCAAACTGTTAGTCCACGATTTTCTAAAACAACACAGCAAAGGAGGAACAATATACATGTATTAAAATGTAAACAAATACATTGCTGAGTCCGACACCTCGTTCCAACAACTACCCTGATCCTGAGGATAAAAGGGTCAAGGCTATGGTTGGAGGTACTGATACTGAGAGATAAACAAGGTATGGTTGGAGGTACTGATACTGAGAGATAAACAAGGCACTCCATGATAATAAGATATTTATATTTTGGTGAGTATGAATGATATCCAGTCGAACCTCTTTAGGACGAACACCAAGGGACCGATGGTATTCATTTTGTGAGTTTGTCTTAATTAACCTATTTTATAACCAGTGAATACAATTATTTCTCCAATAAACATACGAACAGATTTCTTCTACAGCGAAAGATTCTAAGCCACACCGACTCGTTGACTCGTCTTGTATGAACGAAAAGAGTCACTAGAGAGGTTCTGCAAAACGAAAATGCGTACAAACATTCGCTCTACATCATGAAGTGCGAAACTTCGCACGAACTTCGCAACTTTGGACGTGAAACTTGCAGGGAACGCGAAATGAACTGTCGTAGGAAATTTCGTGAGATCGGGTCATGGCGTACGTGGACTTGGCCCGCGCAAACTACGAAAATGTGCAGAACGCAAAGTTCGTGCAAAAATTCGCACACACTTTCGCAAGGACTGTCGCGAAACTAATTACTTCGTTCGAATTTTCGTTTTGCAGAACCTCTCTACTGAACCTTTCTTTAGCAACATGACAACAACAGAGAAAGTACGATACATGTACTGCACATTCTTGCAGGTACTACAGGTACTACAAACAGATTGCAGATCGTAATTCTTGCTTTGGCGGCACGGAACTTTATTTGGGGCAGTGCAATCTCGGCGGTACTCACAAATCAAACAGCCCAGACTCGAGTAAACACGTCCAATCATACAAGTACGAGATTTTCACGAGACGAGACTGCACCCATTGGCTTGTTTCGTATTAAGCAAACAAGTTACTGAACCTCTCCACAATGGAGATTTCCCCTGATATGCGAATTTATTTGGCAAACTCGGTCAATGAGTCCTTGAACCTTTCCCTCCAGATTGGGAACTGCCAACGATAGTATGCCACTGACCAGTGCCTTACTTGTAACGTACTAATGTGCAATGAATATGAGTATTTCGACAACACATCTAACATAAGCCTTACCGTCAAGAAGGTGAACTCGCCTTCTTCGCACACTGTAGGCAAGGGCAAAGAGATAAAAATGGATCTAAATCCGAATAAAATCAGCACACTCAATTCATTGCATTCCCAACTCCTCACAACCACGCATATTTAGTTCTAAAATCAGCACACGTTTCTGTAAATGAAAGGGTGAGCATAAGCAAATGAATTGAAGGAAACTGGTCAACTCAGAGATCACCTGTCATTGAGAATTCCGTAAAAGGAGGCCTCGGCAGCGGAAAAGCAAAATTTAGAAAGGAGATCCTGTCAGCTTTTCCATTATTTATTGCATTCCGCCCAAAATCAGCACGCTTCTCGTAAATGAAAGAGTCAACACAAGCAAATGAATCAAAGTAAACTGGTCAACTCACCTGTCATTGAGTAATATTCCGCGAAAGGAGGTCTCAGCAGCGCCGAAACGAAATAAGCCAGGCCAGGAGACGAAATATCCGAAACAGCTCATACAAGAAGCAGTTCCAAAGGAGGAAGTAATTAGTTCCTCGCGGATGCACATCCGAACACGGACTGCACTGCATCACAATGTCTGCCGTGCACGTGCACAGCACGCGGCTACCACCCGTTGGTGGTAGATATAATACCGAGCACCTTACGTAGAGACTTACGTAGCCTAAGTGAAATACCGAGCACCTTACGTAGAAACTTACGTAGCATAGCGATGTCGTTTTTCTTGCCATGTGAACACAATAATAGAAAAGCTGACAGGATCGCTTTTCTAAATTCAACTCAACACTACGACACAAAGGAGACTTCGAAGTGCATCAGTTCTCATTCACTCTTTGTAAACTCGAAAACTACACAAAGTATCACCATCCGAGTGAAAATTACTAATTGCAAGGAGAGATACAGAAAAAACACGAAAAGTACAAGCCGTGAAAGTGAGAGGAAAAATCTTGTACAGAATATTCAACAGTGTGAAAGAAGAAGAGCGCAGCAATCCATGTGTGATGTAGATAAGATATGGATGCAAGATGCGACCCGCAGTGATTATCATGACATTGTATCCAGTACGATTACCACAAGAACAATCTAAAACGTAGATGCTGCTACAAATCCAGTATGCCTATAATATAGCAAGATCAACGTTCTTCTGATTGCATAGTGGCCGATAGTGATACAACCAAGAGTCTTGATACAACGAAATGCACTTTACTCACTGGTGCCAATGTCCGGACGATATGTACAATGTGGTTACTGCCTGCACGGACAGTGTTCAGCAAGGATCCCAAACCGTTGAAAGTAATTAGTTCCACGCCGATCCAATGACAAGGAAGTCAGCACCAGCATCTATAATGACGTTGTATCTCACCGTGACTTGAAGTATGGCCCTTACTTTGAACCAAATGACTATGTATCATAACAGTGCAATCTTCGTCAATTCTCTCGTCCAACTACTAAAATGCAACTGGTCTCCCGAGCTCCATCGCTCTCAAACCTTGACTGGATTGAAAAGAAAGGCAGCATTTTGTTTTTGGTATAGCTGTACCTTGGTAATTGTATTCAGAACGCAGTTGCGTCGATCCCCAAAATGCGTAGATGTACCTGGGATAAGTAGGATATTGACCCGCGTACTCGGGTGTTACGTATACAATCATAGAGGTCTGGCAGGACTTTACGGCTGAATCAAGGCCGAGTGCGTACGGCCAAGGGCGCAGGCCAAGGCGCGTAGCGCCGAGGCCTGCGCCCGCGGCCGTACGCACGAGGCCTTGGTTCAGCCGTAAAGTCCTGCCAGACCTCTATGATTGTGGTTCAGGTTTGCACGCTTGCAACATGTCAGTACACACAGCTTTCAAACATTCAGTTCAGGTCAGTTTCATGTTGACAACGGTTGTGTGTAAGAACGTACAGAGTAGGTCTACGAGTGAAGATATGAAAGAAACAGCACCAGTGCAGTGAAACTGGCACCACGGAAAATGATTGACTGCGGTTGAGTTTGATGATGTTTCTTCACTGCCGACGAATTTTCAAAGAAGGAGTCTACTAGTATGTCGTAACCTGCCTGTTCTGGTGAAGCGGAGATACATGTAGACTATGACGACGAGCAAGATCAACAGCCGGCTTGAGACAGGTATTGAAATTGTTCCTGATTTTCCTAGTCTCGTAGGTCATGTCACGACAGATAGAACTATAAATATAATGTAGTACGAGTCGTACATGTGTCATACTTGGCAGTTTGTGTTACACTAAAGTGCAGAAGTTATCGCATTTGTTCCTTTCGACATGTACCGGTACATGTACTTGTAGCTTCAAGGACATTGTTCATTATTTTCGAACTCCGGGTCTGCGAACAGAACATGATTGTTATTGTAGTCGTTGTTGGACTGTTTCTGTAGACATGAACATGCTATTGTAGTTCGGGTATCAATTGTTTTGGCACTTCTCTACTCGTGATAAACTGGCTCTTTGTATTGTTGCCCATCCTTTCGTATCATGGTAACAGCATTGACAAAGAACTTCGTTGACCTGCCCATACCAGTGTATTTTATTTCTTCAAGTCACGGGTGAGGTTCGATGACTTTTCGGAAAAATCTTGAAACTTTTCCATCCTTGAAGCTGTTCTTTCTTTTGTATATTTCTGCACGAGTACAGCCCATTCCGGCTCTGCTCTCCAAGTTCTCATCTATTACGGAAGCAAATCTTTTGGCATATTCTCCACTTTTAGAAGACAGGTAGGTGGACAACCACAAAAGGTAAGTACAAGACAAAAAGGTAAGTTCCAGCTAATCGCAACTGTGCCAGGAATGGGACGGTGGCGACTGGCTGCGCATGCCCACCGCCCCTAAACGGGCGGTGAGCATGCGCAGCCAGTAGCCACCGTACGAACCTGGCACAGCTGCGATTGGCTGGAAGAGGTCACGCGAACGAGCTTTATTGTCCTCGATAAAGGCCTAGGCCTTTATCGCTCAATCAAGGATACCACGTGAAGGTCGCTCATTGGCCACGGCCATGGAAACGGTACGCTAAAAACCTGAACGTACCCTCATATCATCCCTCCTGCTACGCAGTCGGGATGATATTCGGGAGGTAACACCCTCGTACTTGGGTAATATCATTATAGCAATAAAAACTGCTTTATGGCAGTTTTCTAAAAAACGTTATTGTGTTCTAGTCCATGGACCCCGTCTAAAAAGTAAGAAATTAACGAAATGTGAAAGCTGAAAATTCAAATTTCACACAAAACCTCACAATAATCACAACACTTGAAATGCTGCTTTCAACACTAAACTCGTAGTGCAACAACAATTGGCAACATGCATGCATAGGAAAGAGGATCACGAGGTTAAAAGGTCTTCTTCATGTAGCTTTTCATTCTGTGTGTGATTATTGTGAGGTTTTGTGTGAAATTTTAATTTTCAGCTTTCACATTTCGTTAATTTCTTACTTTTTAGACGGGGTCCATGGACTAGAACACAATAACGTTTTTGAGAAAACTGCCATAAAGCAGTTTTTATTGCTATAATTTCTTTTGTTTTTTCTGTCACCAATCATATCAATGGAATGCCCTACAACTTGTATATCAATATGTAAATGATGGCCTTCACATCGTATCAATACCGTATTATACGCATTGATGTGCAAGCCTTTTCTTGCAGAAAATGGCACTAGCATAATACATGCCCACACTAAAGCTGGTTTTTCTCGTCTTGGCTACATAGGTTCTGAACGGAGGAATATGCTGCCTTCCACTGTTCGCTCTTGTACAGAATATCGCCCATTTGTTCGTTCATGCTTAACCTTTCTAGGGGCTCCCGTAAGAAGACCATAGGTCTGTGGGAAACACCCTAGTAAAATAAATAAAATAATAATAATAATAATAATAATGTTCTTCTGCGGGGAAACATGTGAGTAGTGGTGGACCGTGGTGATACTTTTTTTTTATACAGAGGTCATTCTGTGCATGTTGCTGTAGCAGAATTTCATGACTCATAAAATTGTCTTGCCTTTCAGATATTTCAGATTTCCCCACCCTCGATCAGATTTATTTGTGAAATGTAACCAGGTGCGTGTCGCAGATGTTTTTGTTGATTCTGTGTTTATAATGGTTTATAATCATGGGTTATCGTGATAAGGTCATCCTGCATCATATTGCACTGAAATCGTAATCCTGTTGATGTCGATACAACTTTTGGAAGTAGTTCAATGACTTCAAACTGTTAGTCCACGATTTTCTAAAACAACACAGCAGAGGAGGAACAATAAACATGTATTAAAATGTAAACAAATACATTGTTGAGTCCAACACCTCATTCCAACAACTACACTGATCCTGAGGATAAAAGGCGCAAGGCTATGGTTGGAGGTACTGAGAGATAAACAAGGCACTCCATAATAATAAAATCTTACACATCTTCTGGTGAGTGTGAATGATATCCAGTCGAACCTCTTTAGGACGAACACCAAGGGACCGATGGTATTTCTTCTGTGAGTTTGTCTTAACCTATTTTATAACCAGTGAATACAATTATTTCTCCAATAGACATATGAATAGATTTCTTCTACAGCGAAAGATTCTAAGCCACACCAACTCATTGACTCGTCTCGTATGAAACAAAATAAAGAGTCACTAGAGAGGTTCTGCAAAACGAAAATGCGTACAAACTTTCGTTCCACGTCATGAAGTGCGAAACTTCGCACGAACTTTCGCAACTCTGGACGCGAAACTTGCAGGGAACACGAAATGAACAGTCGTACACACTTTCGTGAGATCGGGTCATGGCGTACGTGCACTTGGCCCGCGCAAACTACGAAAATGTGCAGAACGCAACGTTCGTGCAAAAATCCGTACACACTTTCGCAAAGACTGTCGCGGAACTTCGTTCGAATTTTCGTTTTGCAGAACCTCTCTACTGAACGCTTCTTTAGCAACATGACGGCAACTGAAACAGCAACAGAGAAAGTACGATACATGTACAGCACATTCTTGCAGGTACTACAAACAGATTGCAGATCGTAATTCTTGCTTTGGCGGCACGAAACTTTATTTGGGGCGGTGCAATCTCGGTGGTACTCACAAATAATAAATCAAACAGCCCAGACTCGAGGAAACAAATCCAATCATACAAGTACGAGATCTTCACGAGACGAGACTGCACCCATTGGCTTGTTTCGTATGAAGCAAACAAGTTTACTGAACCTCTCCACAATGGAGATTTTCCCTGATATGCGAATTTATTTTGCAAACTCGGTCAATGGGTCCTTGAACCTTTCCCTCCATATTGGGAACTGCCAACGATAGTATGCCACTGACCAGTGCCTTACTTGTAATGTACCAATGTACAATGAATATGAGTATTTCGACAACACATTTAACATAAGCCTTATCGTCAAGAAGGTGAACTCGCGTTCTTCGCACACTGTAGACAAGGGCAAAGAGATAAAAATGGATCTAAATCCGAATAAAATCAGCACACGTTTCCGTAAATGAAAGGGTGAGCATAAGCAAATGAATCGAAGGAAACCGGTCAACTCAGAGATCACCTGTCATCGAGTATTCCGTAAAAGGAGGCCTCGGCAGCGGAAAAGCTAAATTTAGAAAAGAGATCCTGTCAGCTTTTCCATTATTTATTGCATTCCGCCCAAAATCAGCACACTTTTCGTAAATGAAAGAGTCAGCACAAGCAAATGAATCAAAGGGAACTGGTCAACTCACCTGTCATTGAGTAATATTCCGCGAAAGGAGGTCTCAGCAGCGCCGAAACGAAATAAGCCAGGCCAGGAGACGAAATATCCGAAACAGCTCATACAAGAAGCAGTTCCAAAGGAGAAAGTAATATAAATTCATTATTAGTTCCTCGCGCATGCACATCCAAACACGGACTGCATGCATTGCAACACAATGTCTGCCGGGCACGTGCACAGCACGCGGCTACCACCCGTTGGTAGATCTAATACCGAGCACCTTACGTAGAGACTTACGTAGCCTAAGTGAAATACCGAGCACCTTACGTAGAAACTTACGTAGCATAGCGGTGTCGTTTTTCTTGCCATGTGAACACAATGGGGCTGTTAAGTGTGACGTCACGGCCCCTTCGATACGCATAGCAACGGAGAGCACTGGGGACAAACAAAAGTCGCGTCCTCTGGATCATGTACTCTTGTCTGGATGGAACCAGTTGTGAAGGGCAACAGCATCTAAATGACTGGAGAGAGAGCAGTTTTTCTTTGCTTTTTCGTCAAGCGATTGTTGTCGCTCTTTACTCCTTGTTCTTTCCTCTACAAATCTCCTGTAGTCGTCGAGGGCCTTCATAATGGCTGTGAAATTGGCTGGCCACTGTAAAACTCCGTGTTTGAGAGTGCTTTGAAGATTCTTCGCCTCCTGATGGATCAAAGTACGAGCGCTCCCTGTGGATTCGATTATATGTAGGTGAGTTGTTCAAGAAATCAGTGTCTTCTTTCTGTCTCTGCCCTCACGCTGGCACAATATCAGCTTCTATATCCATGACAGCCCGCACCTCCCGTAGACTGCATGACTTAGCTGTATTCTCGCCATCCGTGGTGATTGAAGACCCATGGAAGAAGTTGTTCAGAATGATGTCCTGAGAATATAAAATAAAATAATTCCAGGGAATTGTTACAGGGTATTTTGGAAGGATGGAGAGAGAGAGAGAGAGAGAGAGAGAGAGAGAGAGAGAGAGAGAGAGAGAGAGAGAGAGAGCACTGTTTGAAGTGTTTGTCTCACTGTAATCACTCCAGATTATTGAATGGTGTATGATCTACTCGATATTTTCCGCAATGGTTTTTCCTGATTTGCGGGATCTCTTCTTTTGCTGTTTGCGTGTTTACAGGAAGTGACTGTCTGGTGTATCTGCACCAGATCCTGGCGAAATGAAGTCAGATGCAGAGGCAGGGTCGTCCAGTGATGCAACACTGCCGTTCTATGTGCAACGTCACCGCTAATTCCCCCGGCGAAAACACAAACACGTGAAGAGACTACAGTATTGACCGTTCTGGTAATGAATCGTGACTGCTCGGACAGTCGATAATCGAAACACAGAGCACCAGCGTGATGTTTTCATATTGGGAACCACACACCAGCTCAATTCTCAAGCCCAAAAATTGATTAATACAAAACACAGAGCGACGCAACAAGAGATCATCCGGCAACCAAACCAACCTGGGTCTGATGCACTGAATAGTCCTGAAATACGCAGGCCACACAAAGCAGTGCAAGCACAGACTGTTACAAGGTACATGCATTGCAGAACAAAGTGTAACCAAAGATACACAGGGTTATAGCTGCACACTCGTGCATGTGCTCGCTCAGCCCAAGAACACGCAGGATGATAGAAATAATCCGGGGGGAACACGCTAATGTCATGACCGGGGAGTGGGCCAGACATACTCTCAGGATTCTACAATTCCAGGTTCTTTACGGAAATATACCAGGAGTCCAGATACCCATTCCTCACCCTCACCACACAAGAAGACCAAAGCTTCACTCTAGGACCAAGCTCAAACAACAGAGAAGCAACAACAACAACAACAACCAGGGATCGATGCAAAGCATCGAGCTATATACTACAAGACCTAGTAGCGTGCATGGCGCGGAGCGAGCGAGTAGCCAGCAAAGCATGAATAGTGATAGGTTTCACAACACTATTGATCGACACATCGCCGCCATGGCAAACACTTCATAAAGACACATGTATAAGCAGACGGAATACAATACAGATAATGACATTGTAGCAACACACGGACACGACACTAGCACCGAAGTAAGCATCAAGACGTAAATAGTGCAGCTCTGAAAAAGTAAAAACTGCATTGACATGTACATTGGTGTGCCGAGTAGTATCATCCTTGATCACCCATCCAACCAAAACGTTATCAGGTCCGAGACGCCGAGATCCCACGCCGAATGTGAAGTGCATCTAGCCTTGAACCTGTTGCACAAGGCACACACATATGACAAAAAATGACATCCACTCCGATTATTTCCAGGGGTAATCATAACAGAACACAGAAATGAAACCACGGGCTCAACAAAGTAAACGCAAAGGAAATTAGTTAAAATAATCCATGAAGTGCTATTTTAATTCCAGCGCTGACTGCAGTGTGGCGTCATGGCCCGATACCCGCTGAGCATAGACACAAACTCCATTTGACAGGGGCACGACATACTATTTTGGAATAAAGTCACAGGGGCGTAGCACCCGATACGACTGGTACGACCATGGCCGCACCACTTTTCGAAAAGTGTGGTCCGTCTGGAACGTGCAAAACCATAATAAAAAATCAGGATCCATCGATATTTGCATATGCGCATCAGACCTTTTTCTACTCGTACTCGTAGATCTGTTATGCATCTGCAGTCGTACTGAGTACTGTACTCGACTCGACTGCACACTGCGCCAGAAGTTCCCAGAACGCAGGATTTTGTGTCGTTTTAACAAAATTTTCCCAGGGGGGGGGGGGGGGGGCCGGACCCCTCCAACACGGCCTTCCGCCGCACCGACCTTCGGTCGTACCACTTCCAAAACCCCTCCTACGCCCCTGAGTCATAAAGTACAGCACTCCATTGACATGACAGACACCTCGTGCAAATGCGTGGTCTGTTCATCCGGCCAACTCGGCCACGCATGAGAGTGTGTGCATGTACGCGCGCACGCAAGCGCGCACGTGCACACACACCATGTATTCGGTGCGTATGGCGTACCTGTTGCGGAGATAATGAAGATGGACTCATTATCATGATGTTACATGTACATGTACAGTGTATGTTTGAGTGTAAAGTAAATTTTATTTTATTACACATTTCTTCGACACAACTTACTCCACATCTTCGCATTTCTCATAATCCATCCATCTACACTCCGTCTCAATTGAGGAAAAATTCTCCCAGGTATACACTAGTCACCACAGCCATGTGATGACATTGGGATGGGTCCCAAGCACGATTGCACTCTCCAGTTACAATATAATTTATTTGTCCAGATTATCTGTGAAGACAAAATGCAATGCATAGCGGCAATCGATGGATGAAGAGAGAGTTTGTAAATACACATATCTTTCCACTTGTTCAGGAGCTTACCTTTTGGAGTTCACATCGTTTACACGATCTCTTATGCTGTCTTGCACCTTGGCTTTGTTGACCATGGATACGCCATCCCAGAAGACATTCTACAGGAGCTACTAATGCAGAGCGTTTTTCACGCTCGATCTCGGCGATCTACCTCGTCACGCCAATAAAATCCTCCGTGACACTGGCTACAGTCACAAGAGACGTCTCAGTAAGGTAATGAGCACGACAACGCCGTCGAGATCAAGGACAACGAGAAAACAAAACACTCACTGAAAACAGCAAAGAAGAAACGAAGAAATGTACACGATTCCTATATGTTGCCACTGACAACTGGTTCGGTGGAGACGACGCTACTTTTGTTTGTCCCCAGTGGGATCGTTGCTATGCGTATCGAAGGAACTGTGACGTCATCACTTAACAGCCCCATAATAGAAAAGCTGACAGGATCGCTTTTCTAAATTTAGAAAAGCGATCCTGTCAGCTTTTCTATTATTGTGTTCACATGGCAGAAAAAACGACATCGCTATGCTACGTAAGTTTCTACGTAAGGTGCTCGGTATTTCACTTAGGCTACGTAAGTCTCTACGTAACGTGCTCGGTATTAGATCTACCAACGCGTGGGAGCCGTGTGCTGTGCACGTGCACGGCAGACATTGTGTTCAGTGCATGCGGTCCGCGGATCCGTGTTCGGATGTGCATGCGCGAGGAACTTCCTTCTTTGGAACTGCTTCTTGCATGAGCTGTTTCGGATATTTCGTCTCCTGGCCTGGCTTATTTCGTTTCGGCGCTGCTGAGACCTCCTTTCGCGGAATATTACTCAATGACAGGTGAGTTGACCAGTTGCCTTTGATTCATTTGCTTGTGTTGACTCTTTCATTTTAAAGGAAAAGTGTGCTGATTTTGGGGCGGAATGCAATAAATAATGGAAAAGTTGACAGGATCTCTTTTTCTAAATTTTGCTTTTCTGCTGCCGAGCTGCGAGGCCTCCTTTTACGGAATACTCGATGACAGGTGATCTCTAAGTTGACCGGTTTCCTTCGATTCATTTGCTTATGTTCACCCTTTCATTTACGGAAACGTGTGCTGATTTTACTCGGATTTAGATCCATTTTTATCTCTTTGCCCTTGTCTACAGTGTGCGAAGAAGGCGAGTTCACCTTCTTGACGATAAGGCTTATGTTAGATGTGTTGTCGAAATACTCATATTCATTGTACATTGGTACGTTACAAGTAAGGCACTGGTCAGTGGCATACTATCGTTGGCAGTTCCCAATCTGGAGGGAAAGGTTCAAGTACCAATTGACCGAGTTTGCAAAATAAATTCGCATATCAGGGGAAATCTCTATTGTGGGGAGGTTCAGTAACTTGTTTGTTTCATACGAAACCATCCAATGGGTGCAGTTTCGTCTCGTGAAAATCTCGTACCTGTATGATTGGATTTGTTTACTCGAGTATGGGCTGTTTGATTTGTGAGTGCCGCCGAGATTGCACTGCCCCAAATAAAGTTTCGTGCCGCCAAAGCAAGAATTACGATCTGCAATCTGTTTGTAGTACCTGTAAGAATGTGGAGTACATGTATCGTACTTTCTCTGTTGCTGTTTCAGTTGCCGTCATGTTGCTAAAGAAAGGTTCAGTAGAGAGGTTCTACAAAACGAAAATTCGAACGAAGTTTCGGGACAGTCCTTGCGAAAGTGTGTGCGAATTTTTGCACGAACTTTGCGTTCTGCACATTTTCGTAGTTTGCGCGGGCCAAGTGCACGTACGCCATGACCCGATCTCACGAAATTTCCTACGACAGTTCATTTCGCGTTCCCTGCAAGTTTCGCGTCCAAAGGTGCGAAGTTTCGCACTTCATGATGTAGAGCGAAAGTTTGTACGCATTTTCGTCTTGCAGAATCTCTCCAGTTACTCAATTGTTTCATACGAGACGAGTCAATGAGTCGGTGTGGCTTAGAATCTTTCGCTGTACAAGAAATCTATTCGTATGTCTATTGGGGAAATAATTGTATTCACTGGTTATAAAATAGGTTAAGACAAACTCACAGAATAAATACCATCGGTCCCTTGGTGTTCGTCCTAAAGAGGTTCGACTGGATATCATTCATACTCACCAAAAGATGTGTAAGATTTTATTATTGTGGAGTGCCTTGTTTATCTCTCAGTACCTCCAACCATAGCCTTGCCCCTTTTATCCTCGGGATCAGTGTAGTTGTTGGAACGAGGTTTTGGACTCAGCAATGTATTCGTTTACATTTTAATACATGTTCATTGTTCCTCCTTTGCTGTATTGTTTTAGAAAATCGTGGACTAACAGTTTGAAGTCATTGAACTACTTCCAAAAGTTGAATCGGCATCAACAGGATTACCATTTCAGTGCAATATGATGCAGGATGACCTTATCACGATAAGCCATGATTATAAACCATTATAAACACAGAATCAACAAAAACATCTGCGACACCCACCTGGCTACATTTCTCAAATAAATCTGATCGAGGGTGGGGAAATCTGAAAGGCAAGACAATTTTATAACAGAGTCATGAAATTCGGCAACAGCAAGTTGCAACATGCACAGAATGACATCCGTATAAAAAGAGTATCACCACCACCAGACCACGACTCGCATGTTTCCCCGCCGAAGAACATCCATTATGCTAGTGCCATTTTCTGCAAGAAAAGGCTTGCACATCATGCGTATAATACGTTATCGATGTGAAGGCCATCATTTACATATTGATATAGGGCATTCCATTGATTGGTGACAGAACAAACAAAAGAAATTATAGCAATAAAAACTGCTTTACGGCAGTTTTCTAAAAAAAGTTATTGTGTTCTAGTCCATGGCATGGACCCCGTCTAAAAAGTAAGAAATTAACGAAATGTGATAGCCGAAAATTAAAATTTCACACAAAACCTCACAATAATCACACACAGAATGAAAAGCTACATGTACCGTAGAAGACCTTTTCTCCTCGTGATCCTCTTTCCTATGCATGCATGTTGCCAATTGTTGGTGCAGTACAAGTTTAGTGTTGAAAGCAGCATTTCAAGTGTTGTGATTATTGTGAGGTTTTGTGTGAAATTTTAATTTTCGGCTATCACATTTCGTTAATTTCTTACTTTTTAGACGGGGTCCATGCCATGGACTAGAACACAATAACTTTTTTTAGAAAACTGCCGTAAAGCAGTTTTTATTGCTATAATACCTATCGGTAGAGCGACTCTACTCTACTCTACCAGGTAGCTAAAAACGAACGCAGCCCAAGTCATAATACAACGACTTTTACGTTATAAAGTGGTTGAAATGTGTCAGAGTCAGACCAGTTGAATGAAACTGAACCAAAACAATTATTTGGGAAAATCGAAAGCAGCTTGAATATCGTGCACATGACTATTTGAGCGGACCTCACAGTATCCTCCACCTTGTTTCATGCTGTCAACCTAACAATATGTGTGAACTATAACAAGGTTTATCTAATACTAGTTTTGAACTAGTATTGGGTTATCTAATACCATGGCATAGTATTGTACTGTTCTAGTATTGGGTTGTATTGTACATGTACCTGCACATTGCGCTCAATTTGTCTAAGCTTGTGGCCTCACATGTACATGTGCATGTATGTGTTGATAAGCATACCGTTGGGTAGACCCCCACTGCACTGGGCCAGTATCAGTTGTCTGATGATTGCCTAGCGGCATGAAACTCAGAGTTACCAACAACCAGTTTACCTGAACGTCCTCCGCTGAGTCTGCTATGTACTGGTAGATGTAACAGTTACTTGTACACAATCGTATACAACATGCCTTGGATTCGCACGTACATGTAGTTCGTTCCATTCACAAAAGACGTACTAATAGTAATGCTCCATCAGTGATCACCAGGAAACCAGGTGTTTTACTAGATCAGTAGTAATCGCAACACTCAACACGGTGCACCGGCGGCTCGTGCAACGGCGTGAAATGGGAACCGATGGATGTTGACACAGACCGCTTTCCACAGCGGCAAAGTGAACACCAGGGAGTACTGTCGCCACAAGTAATAGTTATGCTATCGAGTCCACCAACTAAACTAGATTTTGAACAGTCACACGTGCACAATCTAGCCCAAAACTGACAAGGAATACTGAGACATTCCACGACATGAAATTTCCTTGGCTCACCATTTGAGTTCTTAAACAGGGAGTACTAAAACAGTACCAGGGAGTACTGAAACAGTACCAGGGAGTACTAAAACAGTACGAGGGAGTACTAAAACAGTACGAGGGAGTACTAAAACAGTACCAGGGAGTACTAAAACACCTTTTACTTCGTAGTACTCCCTGGTACATGGTGAAGACTCACATCATGCCCACAATCGTGACTGATTATAATCAGCCCATGTATCATATGACGATGTGTACGCATCATTACAACCATAAATTATGGCATAATTATACTAGCACTTCGAAGCGTACAATCATGTACAATCATTATTGTCATTGCCTTGGACATGTGCATGCGATGCCTCTTGAGTCTTGTAGTGTTGCACCGGATGGTGATTAAACTCGCTGATACCACTGAAAAGGATACGCAATAGTCGGTGCAGATTACAATCATACAAAGGACGAAACAGTTCTGTCGCCAGATTGATGTACACCTGGCTGTAAACTAGGGTCCAGCGGATAATTGAGCATTAGAAAGGAACAAAACGAGCATTATGTGAGGTTTGAGCGGCAGAACGAGTTTCATAGTGGATAATATCGGGAAATCCCAGGTTTTTGGCAACAATCGGCTACAATCATGATCGTGAGATGTTGTCTGATGATTGTTTTTTTTTGCCATGAAACTC
>NC_088654.1:17411107-17453578 GCF_964019385.1 Sycon ciliatum | reverse complement strand
ATATACATATATATGCGGGAACGTATTCCGTTTGCTTGCTGTTGGACGATTGCAGGAGCATCAAACAGCAATAACGATTGCGTCTCTAGATTGCAAATGTTACAGTGAACATTGCAGCAACTTTGGGGGGTAGTAGCAATGGTGGCAGCAGCAGATGATGTGATCGGCGCTGGCCATGGGATAATAGTGGGGTAACAATGCACAGCCAAGAAACCGCCGCTCCCGAACCAAGGAGACACCGAGGTCACTGACATGTACCTTTCTGCTCTGAAACTTGCTTCTGCCATTCAACCGTGCAGTTGTGCCTGGCAAGGTCGCCTGGAAAGGTCGCCCTGACACGCCAAGTACCTGGAGAATGCGCAGCAAGTCACCGGTGCGGGTATGGGGAGATCTGGGGCGTCCGAGGTGCAAGCCAACCTCCAGTCTGGGCGAGAGTCACATGTCACCTGTCCGCTTCTAGGTCTCATGAGTGGAGATCCTTAGAGGGGAAGTTAAGCCTAAAATAAAATTCTATTCCCAATCGAACCTGGTTGAACAAGCGGTCACGTGCTCCTGCGTGCCCAAGTCACCTGTCACCGGGCACCAGTACCCAGCAAGCGACAACTTTCACACCAAGGTTCAACTCGAGTTCAACTCGAGCGACAGGACTGCACCCAAAAAAGGTCGAACAGGCTGTAAGTTGTATCCTGCAGGCACGGTGACCAGGTGACTGGTGCACGCAGGAGCACGTGACCTCTTGTTTAACCATGTTCGATTGGGAATAAAGGAGGAACGCTGCATCGCAGCCTTTTCGGACCAAAACCAGTCGACTCAGCGTCCAAAAGACTACACCATATGGGCCAATCGCGGTCATCCGTGCTTTTATACGAACGAAATGGCGTTTTTAGTAGTGTTGAAACGATCTCACCGGATACTCGTTAGCTCGCTCGCCAGAAACTCGGCTCGTTTGTGCGGCCAGCTCGTTTGCACTAACGAACACCGTACACCGTACTCCGTACACATGGCAGTGGTCGATTGAGAGTTCAGTCCCGATCCCGCGCATAGTGAAAATCACTCGCAGTTACAGGTGACTGTATGCCTGCACGACACTTGAGTAATTTCAGTTGTCGTTGCAGCAGTGCAGCTTTGGTGGACTCTACTGATGTCTTGCTCCGCATCTGCTGACCTGTCGCAGGATATGCTTCGGTCACCTCTCCATTCGAGTGAAAGTTACGCTCAGTCGTTTGGAAGTTTTCTCTCGCAATGCAGCGAAGACCAGGGCTACTTGCAATCTTTGCAAAACGGTCTATTCTTACAAAGGCTAATCGACGACGGCGCTGAAAAGACATCTCGACACCAAACAGCAGTCCAAAGTGAAGCAGCAGCAACCCCAAATGCCGGCGGTGATAATTTGAACCAGCTGAAAAAAATCGAACTTAGAAAAAAAACTATTCAAAAAAATAATCATAATTATTTGCCACATCAATGAAACTCGTTAGCTCGCTCGATAGCTTGCTCGTTAGTGGAACTGATCGCTCGTTTGTTATAGATACGCTCGTTTCAGTGACATTTTGCATACATATTCCCACCTAGTAGGGTGGCAGTCACCCAGTTTCGGTAGAAGTGCGCGAGTTCGATTGGGAATAAAGGAAGAAGGGAGCGTCTCAGCTTCCTCGGACCAAGACCATTCAACTTAGCACCCCGAAGACTACAACTGGTGAAAATTTGATTTTAGGCTTAACTTCCCCTTTAACAGCACAGTCATTCCGCCGGGGTATATATCGGTAGGCGTAGGATCTTCAGGGGCATAGGTGCGGTGATCCTTACCTGTGCAACATCAAGCCGGCGCTGGACACTACCTTTGCTCTGCGCCCGCGCCGCACCGGCGACTGCAGCTGCAGAGCCGATATAGCAGTTGGTGGTCGCTGCCGCATTCAGCACTCCTTATGAGAGTCACTTCTGCACATAGATGGCGGTCGTCCTGCCGCACAAGTATGAAATCTATGCAGTTCCACTGCAGCGTGCCTGGGTGCTGCCAGGTCTGTTTGAAAATGTTCCGTTTTGGGAACCAGGTGTTGCATATACACAATTGATTGAAAGCAGCACATCACAGTAGCTCAGCTTCTGACGTATTCATGTTGTTACACCCGTGAGTGACTCGCACATTGGGCCTCTCACCGCCCCATTGTCCTGAACCGACCCTTGTGTTGAAATTGCCCAGTGCGATACAACAGTCAGATGGTGGAACATCGTACAAAACACTTTGGAGATCATCAAAGAATTTTCTTTCACAGTACCACTAGCTGCGTAAGTCGGGGCGCAGGCACAATCAGAGTGGAGCTCTTAGCTGATCTATCAACGAGAGCGAACTGCAAGCGGGCAGATACAACGCGAGAACTCACCGCCTTCCAGCCGCAGCCACCAGCCCTCCAGGCGCCCAAAGCACAACGATCCAATTCAATTGTGACTACGGCCAGAGTTGAGAATAGAGAAACTATCCATGACGTAGCTTTCCTGTCCAAACCAAGAGTCTCCTGCTGCCATGATGTCATACTTCTGTAGTTCCGCCACAACAAGATCATTTTGCTTTGTTTTCAACTACTCGGCAAGAAACACTTGCCGTCTCAATGGCTCCGTCTCCCTCCACCAGGGTTCTGACGGTCCTGCATCCAAAATGCAACAGGTGGCGTCCCCTTCTCTCTCTTTCCGCTCTTCAAGAAATGTCATGGCGCTCGGTGGAATGCACTTGGGGCTTGTCAAACCTCCACGAGTTGTGATGAGGGGCGCAGTCAAAGGTGACGGCATCAAACGCCGCCCCGTCCTTTAGCTGTGTCGGTCCCCTTGTCGAAAGCACTTTGCTTTGGCGGAGAGAGAGAGAGAGAGAGAGAGAGAGAGAGAGAGAGAGAGAGAGAGAGAGAGCTTACTGAAAAGTCTTGAACAGACAAAAACTGGAGCTCGAAAAAGGCAAACCATCCCCCATCAGTACAATGGACACACACACACACACACACACACACTCTCTCTCACACACACACACACATACACGCATGCACATACATGCACGCATGCACACACACACACACACACACACACACACACACACACAAACACACACACACACACACTCTCTCTCTCTCTCTCTCTCACACACACACACACACATACACGCATGCACATACACACACAAACTCACACACACATACACACTCAGCCTGACACTCATGCGACAATACTTGCCCATACAGACAGATTGTAGCACAATTCTAAAGTTCTGCATACCAACAATGGACCACCACTGGCATCCTTTAGAAGTTTGACTTCTTCTTTGAGAACACCACCTTCAAGTATCTCAGCTTTTAGATCCTCCACTCTATCCTGCCAAGGGTACTGAAGGAACATCGCAACATTCACCGCTGCCATCACTGTAAGGCACATCAAAACAACACATACCCACCAAACACACCATGTCAGAATACACACCATGTTGGAATACAACATCGTAATGAATATACTCTAATAGTGACCCTGATCAACGGTTATTAGAAATAAGAATAACCAAGCCTCTAATGGTGACTCGGATCAAAGGGGTATGAAGTAAACATAATAGAGAGGTTACGAACAACGAAAATTCATAAGATCCTGACCGTCCGGGTTCGAGTAACGGAAGTTGCTGCAAAGATTCGTCCAAAAGAGACCGAGACGGAGCAGATCTACGGAACTATTTTTCGTCACATGGAGTACTAAATAACTGATATTTTGCAACTCCCTGTCTTGACTCTTTCCGCACCTGCCGCGCTAGCGTCGACCTACTACGAAAAAGTTCACACATTAGACAGGGTTGACGTTTTACCGTTCACGCTAACTTCGACGGTACGTCGCCCTGCACAGTTTTGTGTGTGTTTCCAAGACACTGGTTAGCATTTCGGTTTCTGACACAACGCGTTGTGTACGATCGACTTGTGACGTAACCCTAGTTGGAATCTTACCATTTCGTTCTCCGCTAAACAGAGCTAGAGCTTTCTATCGTCGAAATGGTACCAAACCGACGGTATTTTGGGTGTTGGGTACGAGTACCGTTGGATTTAGCGTGACCTGTAAAATGCTCACCATGTCCATTGTGCGCAACCTCACGGTTTACGAATTTTTGTAAAGTTTTTTCGTCAAATTTTTCGTTACTGTGCTACCAATTTTCGTGGTTCGCAACCTCTCTAATAATATCCGAGCCTGTAGTAGTGAACCGGATCAAGGGTTAGTAGAAAATAATAATGATATCCAAGAATAGTGAAACGGGGCACGTGAAGGGCTTCTAGATTTAATAATAAGAACACAGTCCGACTACACCATAGCTCAGTGGTTAGAGCCTCGCTGGCCTCAAGCGACGGTCCCTGGTTCGAGTCCTTGTGGTCACAGTCAATTTTTTCTTCAGACTGTTCCCGTTTGCATCTTTTCAATACAGTCTGGTAGGCCAGTATTTTTACATCTATATTTCCCGTCAGTTCAAATTCCAGAATCATATGCAAGAGGTGGAAAAATAGTTCCAAGAAAATAAAAAAGGCCCACCAGAGGTGTATAGCACCGAATATAGCACAATAGCTCGTGCATAGTGGATCAAATTAACTTAGTTCGAGAAGACGAGAATACGAAATGAAGGACATGGCACCGGCGTTGATGACAAACAGCACTTTGTGCTGCTAGCTCAGTCTTTGCTACGCTTTGTACGGCGTACTGTAGTACCAGCGCTCAGCATCTTTGCATACATCGCGTGGACAAAGGCGGCTCTGTTTCACTTCCGACCAGACGGACTACGCGTATACAATCGACTAGACTCTGTACGCACATGAAGACTCGCACGATCCTACACTCACTCTACATGTGCATGATCGATTTTTAGATTTTTGCGATAAAAATCAAAACATAAGCGCGCGCGGACAACGCGAAACATTTAATATAAAAATAATGGCCTTAACGTAGCGACTTCAATCATGTGACCAAAAGGCAGAAATCCTTCGTCACACAGATGTACCGTAATAACGCACACATAAGCGCATGCACTTATAAATGAATTTTTGCTACGAATCCTATTTTCAAAAATGAATTATTATCACCTGAACACGAATGTGCGATCAGAGTTTGTTTGCCAGAGTCTTTGTGTTTGACTAGGTCTTGTAGTGTCAGTTTCATGGTTCCTGTATGCTGTTTGCAGACTTTTACCCGTGATTGTTTCAAAGTGAGAAGTTTGGTAGTGCTTCACCTATAAGAGCATGCGCTTATAAGTGAGAGTGGCCTTATATCCGATTACAGGCACATGTGCCTATATGTGTCTTACTACAGTACGGTATGGTGTATGGGGTGGTGGTGTGCATGGAACATTTCTTTCCCTTGACATTCTTCGCCTGCCTACATTTTCTTCGCCCAGCACCCTCGAGTTTTTGCATGATGGGCGAGCATACATGAATAACTTCCCAACGGTGTGTCACATGTCATTGTTCATCGATTTTCTGGCTACTGGCCTTGACAAATAGCCAGATGACTCGGTGAGTGTCTCAAGAACTCGCTCGTGGTACATGGCAGGATGACACGGATCTTAAATACAGTGATCCAATAAAATATCCCCATGAGGATCATTGGCCATGGGTCGTTGATATTCTTGAAAAATCCAGAAAAAGCACTGGGACCTGTCTCGAACTTCAGCCCCATTGTGCATCCAAACGTATTATGCCGCAAAATCCTGTCATTGATCGTCCTGCGTCGAATAAGCGGGCTTGTGAATAGGTTTTCTCATAAGCCTCGTGTAGGGGAAAATAACTAAATGAATGCAATGCAATTCCCAATCGGCAACCTGAATTAGTCATGGTGAAACTCGATATAATACAATGTTCAATGTAGAATACAAGAACTGGGCAATAGACTCAAGTGGGCAATTTGGATGATGAGAACTTACAATTCCGGAGTCACACTTGTGCTTTTTTCTTCTTTTTTTCTTTTTCTCCTTTCTCTTTTTATTTTTGAGTATTTGCGGTCTGTGTTTTCTGTATTTTTCTCTCTTTCGTGGAGGCTTGCTTGTTGTAGCCTTGGCTTTTGGCCGTTACTTTATCGCCATCATAATATTGGGCACCATGGCCGTTTGGTCTGCGACGCAAAATAGAATTTCATTAATAACAACATTAATAAATAAACGAGAGAGCTTGGAAGCTCAGGGCCCTACGCTATGCTTTTTTGCCTTGATGACCTAGACAAAAAAAGCATTCTTATAAATTTCTACTTTTTGTTTTTAGACATAACCTGGGATTCGAACCCGCACTATCGCCCTGCATGCATCCCCCGATACACTTCGCATACATACTAATTCTTCTACACACACAACAGAGGCGAAAGGCTGTGTTAGCTGCAACTTAACGTTTCACGCATCGGAGCGATCATCAGACAGCAGCATTCACTATCGATTTCTCTACGAGCAGGCCTAGATATTTGATGCTAGTGTGGAAGTTAGTGCATATGTGCGAAGTGAAGACGTGGCATTGGGACAATGGTATTGAGTTGTTTTGTGGGAGTTAACGGATATAGGTGAGAATAGAGGCGATAACAGGGCAGTGTCTACTTCGAGCTTCCTGGACCGGCCTTGTTTGTACTAATTCTTCTAAGTTGCTTCACGTTATGATCTTGTATTTGAAAGCCGTATTTGAATATGCATTGTGGCCAGCCGTCTTTGATTGCACGGTACAGGACATGTACGGGACAGGTACGGGACAGGTACGGGGCAGGTACGGTCGAGGGTAATACGACACCATCTACCGCCTTGATTTTTTGTATTGTATTGTATTTTATTATTTTACTTGGGCATTCCCAACAGACCCTAAGGTCTTCTTACAGGGCGCCCAAGATGAATGAAATTGTTAAGTTCCTGGCGAAATGAATTGGGGATATGATTTGTGCGAAGGGATGGGGGGGGGCTTGATGACGGCAAAAAAATAATAGGGATGTTATAAATTTTTCAATTTTCCTATTTTTTTAATGCATTACCTGGGATTCGAACCCACACTATCGCCCTACATGCATTCCATACACTTCGCATTCATACTCATTCTTCCAAGTTGCTTCACGTTATGATCTTGCGTTTGAAAGCCCTATTTAAATAGTGCGGCCAGCTGTATATGGCCAGCTGTGTTTGATGGTACGGTACGGTACAGGACAGATACGGGATAGCGCCAGGCGTGACACAAATGCACAAACACACAAACACCAAATTAAAGCTGTGTGGACCCTGGCTAGCGCCAGACGTTACTTCACTTCTGCATAGCTACAGGAATAAATAAAAATACCTCTGCCACAAAACAAAGAAACAAAACATGCAAAAATGACAGCCCAACATCATCATAAAGATTTTTATAACCGTGCTTCTACCATTGCCAGCGGACGCAAGACGTTGATGGGCCGATGATATACCGATCTTGCTCTTCTGATGCACATAACGGCCGCTCGAAGCAGAGCAAAGGACCGGTGACACCTAACATATGCCATCACTTGACTACACGACTAACCATCATGCTGCGCCAACATTCCACATAGTCGCTTAAGGAACCACACACAGTCTGGGGACGCACTGCCAGCGTTGGTATAAAACAAGTGGAGTGAAGTTTCTACGGTCGACATGTACAATCCAGTTTCTATGGTCGGCATATACAATCCAGTTTCTATGGTCGGCATATACAATCCAGTTTCTATGGTCGACATGTACAAACCAGTTTCTACGGGCGGCATAATTCAATCCAGTTTCTATGGTCGGCATATACAATCCAGTTTGTATGGTCGGCATGTACAATCCAGTTTCTATGGTCGGCATATACAATCCAGTTTCTATGGTCGACATGTACAATCCAGTTTCTATGGTCAGCATATACAATCCAGTTTCTATGGTCAGCATATACAATCCAGTTTCTATGGTCGGCATATACAATCCAGTTTCTATGGTCGGTATATACAATCCAGTTTCCACGGTCGGCATGTACAATAGTCATGGCCCAAATTTGCTCTGCCCACATCGATATTTTGCCACAAATTTTTCGATATTCTTCTTGGCATTTCCTTTTTCCGTCGGTATTTTGCTTTGGTTTTGCTCGAGAAAAAATGAGTTTCAAGGAAAACTCAACGATAATTTTCGTCGATGACGAGAGAACTTTTAATTGAGCTCCTGCATGCTGCTCAACTTTCTACAAAATGTGGCCATGGGTCTGTGTTGTCCAACTTTTGTGCTTGTTTTCAACCTTGGGGACTGATTGCGTTGAGAAAGTTCCTGAGAAGCCTTGGATTTTCTGAAAAGCCCACCAAAACTCGATATTTTGCTCAAACCTAGCTGGCAACTTGCGCATCTGATATTTTGCTCAAAGAATTGCTAGCAAATTTGGGCTATGACTAATGTGCAATTTAGTTTCCACGGTCGGCATGTACAATCCAGTTTCTATGGTCGACACTAGTGTACAATCCAGTTTCTAAGGTCGACATATACAATCCAGTTTCTATGGTCGGCATATGCAATCCAGTTTCTACGGTCGGCATATACAATCCAGTTTCTACGGTCGGCATATACAATCCAGTTTCTATGGTCGGCATATACAATCCAGTTTCTATGGTCTACATGTACAAACCAGTTTCTATAGTCGGCATGTACAATCCAGTTTCTATGGTCGGCATATACAATCCAGTTTCTACGGTCAGTCAGCATAATTATGCAGTGGTACGTTTTCAAAACTGTACGTGCGTTCAAGGTGAGGAAGGATGTCCTATCAACCCAACTCGCATCTAAATTGGTATACCAATTTGAGTGCCGACAATGCGGTAGTCCATACGTTGGTAGGACTCTTCAACATCTGAACACACGTATCGAGCAGCACGTCCAGGGGCGTAGGAAGCAGTTTAATATTGGCGCGGCGAAATTGTGAGAGGGGGACCGGGGGTCGTCCCGCGCGATTTTTTGGAAAATTGGGCCTAAAAGGCCATAATTATTTTAATCACACGGCGAGGAGACAACAATTTTATAACCGCAATCAATAAAACTAGCTGAACCGACATTTGTGTACTTTATTCATGCAATGTAAAAAACGGTGGAGACGATGTGCAATAAAACGATGAAAATATGAAGAAATGGTGTAGGGAAAAATATGGATTCAAACAAGTTTTCGTACAACACTCATCAGGAATCGTCGTTGTACTAAAGGACACTGAAACAAAAATTGAACTATTATAGAAAATCTAAGTTAGAGAAATAACACTAAGAGCAACAACAGTGAAATTTACAAGTGTGGATTTTAACAATCAAAGCGAGAAATGAACAAAGGAGAAAGGAAGGAAAGACAACGTGATAACACATAACAGCAGTACATTACACCTAGAACATTAACGGCCAAGCTTGGCCGCACTAAACATGACACGTTGAACAATTTCAACCCAATTATACTGTCTTTCTGTACACACAAATTAGGCTTGTACAGACGCTGATAGATAGTTTCCAACACTTTTAACTGTAGTCCATAACCATGACGACCACGGCACAATACAGTGAACGAAGAGTCGGAATACGCACCGCAACAATCAGGACTAGCCAGCAGATGATTGTACACTGAAGACTTGCTACCACGAAACCTACGCACAACACTAACACTCTCACCGGCACTCTCACCATCACTCCCATCACTGCTCTCCGACTCACTGCTCCCTCCGCCGTCCGTTCCATCCTCCGCTTCCTCTGTACTCTCTCTGTCTCGTCCATCCCGCCTGACCGGGTCCATTGAACTCAACTCGGCCGTCACCCTGCTATCACGTCCCTCCTTTCGCCCTCGTCTGCTGGGTGCGTAGCTTCTGTTGTAGTTGGCTGTTGATCGTCTTGGTCTTTCAATTATGGGCTTGGATGGTGGATTAGTTGTGGTTGCTGTAGATTGCGTTGTTGGTGTTGGTGTGGGAGTTACTGATATGCAAGGTGGGTCTTTTTGAGTCGGCATTTGTAGTGTTAATGCAGTTGTCAGTGTTGCTCGCGGTCTGCCACTGGCAAGCTCCACCGCCGCAAGAACCGATGGCGGAGGATCAGGAGGAGGCAGTGGGACCGGAACCGCAAGCGGCACCGCCTCAGCCAAAGCCGCCGGGGGCACTGACGAGGGAACCACCGACGGCCGGAGCAAAGGTGGCGACACAAGCCGACCCGATGAGCCACCACGCCCATTCTCCTCCACCACCGCCACCAACGACGGCGGAGCAAGCACAGTCTGTGAGCCAGGATCCGCGGGTTGTGTAGGCAACGGCTGTGTGGTTAATGGTTGTTTTCTAGGTCGCCCTCGCTTCGGTCTTTGTTGTTGTGCGCAAGGTGGAAGTATGTGACGTGGTGTGTGTTGTTTGATGCGTGCGTTCAGGTGCTGAACAGTCCTACCAACATACCGACTAGCGCATTGTCGGCATTCAAAGTTGTAAATAAGATGACTTAGGTGATGGGCTGGTAGGACATCCTTCCGCACCGTAAACGCACGCATCGTCGTAAAGACTGGCACAAAGTGTACTGCGTAGTATGTTCGACGAACAACAGACTTGACTGCACTACAAACTTTAGTCGACTCCTGCCCTTTCCACGGCAAACATAAATAAACGGGACAACGAGCCGGACCAATCATAGGAGCCTTCGTAGTTTGTTCGACTTTCAACAACTTCTGCAACAAAAACTCAGGGTACCCGCTCTTGACAAAAACTGACCGGAGAAAGTCAAGCTCTTCCTGCAGCTTGCAGGACGAACAAATACGCTTCGCACGATCTACAAGGTTACGCACTAAGTTTACTTTATATTGAGACGAACAATAAGAGTCATATACAATGTACTGACCAGTAAACGTCGGCTTTCGATAAACGGTGGTCAGCACGTGACTCGTTTTTTCCACAAGCACATCTAGAAATGACAATTTGTTGGACTGTTCATGCTCACATGTAAAACGAAGGGCAGGGTGAATACTATTCAACACGTCAAGAAACTCGTTACTACGCTCCTCATTATCAAAATATGTGAAAGAGTCGTCCACGAAACGTACATAAAGGCCAGGCCACAATGAATCATCAACTTTCGACTCACAGTAACCGACAAACACGTTTGCCAATACCGGACCAAGGGGCGAACCCATCGCAACACCATCGACTTGTTTGTACATGACATTGTCGAACGAAAACTCAACACCAGTTGTGACCAGCAACAACAACCGTCTAAACGCACTTTCAGATATCCAAGGAGTGTCAACGTCATCATTACGGTACAAAACATCCATGCAGATGTCGACAGTTTCTTCAATCGGCACATTAGTAAATAAACTGACGACGTCAAACGAACACATGTGTGCGTTGGATGGTACAGGCTTGTTGCGGAGCTTCTCAACGAAATCAAAACTGTCTTTAACAACCACACAAGCCGACCTGTTTGGGAGCTATTACGCGTTGTATTATCAGGGCATAGGCAACAATTGCCGCATGCAGTATGCAATACTATGGACCAATGCCGTAGTATCGCAGGCAACAATTGCCGCATGCAGTATGCAATACTATGGACCAATGCCGTAGTATCGCAGGCAACAATTGCCGCATGCAGTATGCAATACTATGGACCAATGCCGTAGTATCGCAAGCACCAATGTGCGTTAGACTGGCCAATGCCAGGGCTAATGGGGGCAACAATTGCCCGGCGTGTCAATACACGCATACGGTAGGGATGCACTTGTGAGCACATGTAGGCGCACTTGGCTCAATGCCGGCCTGACCCACGATCCCTACCGTTCTCCCTTCCGGGATGGCTTAGAATAGAATGATGGTTAGAGATGATGGGGTGGGTGGTGGTGCTCAAAAACTGGCCAAGGTTGTCAAGCGATCTGACTGTTGGCGCAGCAAGGATGAAGAAGAAGCAGCATCGAGAGCCGGAGTAATGCGCATGCTCCGCGTGGTCCCGTGCCCGGGCGCGGGAGTTCGGAGTGCGTGTTCTGCACGGGCACGTGATGCGCTATGGCAAGTACGTGCAAATTATGTTAGGAATGTAATTGTTGGTGGGTTGCTAACTTCACTTACCGTGCCATGCACGGAAACTTATATTTAACAACCACACAAGCCGACCTGTTTGGGAGCTATTACGCGTTGTATTATCAGGGCATAGGCAACAATTGCCGCATGCAGTATGCAATACTATGGACCAATGCCGTAGTATCGCAGGCAACAATTGCCGCATGCAGTATGCAATACTATGGACCAATGCCGTAGTATCGCAGGCAACAATTGCCGCATGCAGTATGCAATACTATGGACCAATGCCGTAGTATCGCAGGCAACAATTGCCGCATGCAGTATGCAATACTATGGACCAATGCCGTAGTATCGCAAGCACCAATGTGCGTTAGACTGGCCAATGCCAGGGCTAATGGGGGCAACAATTGCCCGGCGTGTCAATACACGCATACGGTAGGGATGCACTTGTGAGCACATGTAGGCGCACTTGGCTCAATGCCGGCCTGACCCACGATCCCTACCGTTCTCCCAAAATACAACATGACCCAAACAGGAATTATCGGCATTACTATAGTTATAGTAGCGTTACTATAGTTATAGTATAATAGGTATATCATATGTACACTACAGCTGTTGCTAGGGCCGTCCAATGCGGCTACCCATTAGCATAACGGGCAGAGACTAGAACAATGCCGCTGGCAATGCTCTGTCTGCGACAGGGGTGCGGACATAGCGGAGGTAGGCAGAGCTTTGCCACCTGCCGGCGGTCTTCAGCACGTACTCAGGCACGCCAGCTTTGCCTGCCAGCGTTGCAGCGCCTCGTCTGAGGCTGTGGCTGCGCACGTCTTTGTTAGGCAAGGCTGTTTGTAGTAGCCTGTTGATGTTATGCGGCTTCAGGGGCGTGCCGTCATCATAGCGATAGAGCGGGCCAGGTGCCGAGCCACGGGCTGCTAGGTAGCTGGTGGCTGCCGTGTGCGGGCATGTCGGCGAGCCTGTCCTCCTGACGCTAATGTCCTGGCCGCTGCCGTATTGGCTCGTCTTTGTCACACGCAGGCGCAGCTCCACGCGGTCTGGGTACATGGTCGCATCGCTGTACTCAAGGCCGGCGCCCCGTGCCGTGAAGGTGTACTCGTTGACTCTGAGCAGCCCGTGGAAGGCCAGAGTCACGGCGCTCCAGAGCATGGCGCGGTTGTGCGGGCTAGGCACGGTGGACTGCAGGTAGTGCTGTACGCCAGCCAGATCGTCCAAAGTTGCGGCCCGCGTCGTCAACTGCTGAAGGGTGGACTGCGCTGGTTGTGTCGGCACTGCATCGGCAGTTGGGCTGCGAGTCCAGAAGCGTCGACAACCTGACCCAAACAGGATTTATCTACATTACTATTACACTACAATTGATGTGAGTGCCGTCCAATGCGGCTGCCCATTAGCATAGTGGGCAATGCGCTCAACGTACCGGATATGGAACAATGCTGCTGGCACTGATCAGTCACTGGGTATGGCTTGCCCTAGTGCGGGGTGACAAGCGTTCGGAGCGCTGCAGCGAAGCGTATGTTGTGCTGGAGCTGCCCGCCAGGCCCTGGCGGATGAGGTCCATGGTTGCGTCATCAACTGCTGAAGGGTGGACTGCGCTGGTTGTGCCGGCAACGCTTCGGCAGTTGGGCTGCAAGTCCAGACGCGCTGACAACCGGACCCAGACAGGATTTATCTGCATTACTATTACACTGCAATTTATGTGAGTGCCGTCCAATGCGGCTGCCCATTAGCGTAGTGGGCGATGTGCTCGAAGTACAGGATCTGGAACAATGCTGCCGGCACTGATCAGTCCCTGAGGTTGGCTTGCCCTGGCGCAGGGCGACAAGCGTTCGGAGTGCTGCGGCGAAGCGCATGCCATGCTGGAGCTGTCCGCCAGGCCCTGGCGGATGAGGTCCATGGTTGCGTCGTCAACTGCTGGAGGGTGGACTGCGCTGGTTGTGTCGGCACCACTTCGGCAGTTGGGATGCGAGTCCGGCAGCGCTGACAACCTGACCCAAACAGGATTTATCTGCATTACTATTACACTGCATTTGATGTGAGTGCCGTCCAATGCGGCTAGCCATTAGCACAGTGGGCAATGCACTCAAAGTACAGGATCTGGAACAATGCTGCCGGCACTGATCAGTCCCTGAGTGTGGCTTGCCCTGGCGCAGGGCGACAAGTGTTCGGAGCGCGGCAGCGAAGCGCATGTTATGCTGGAACTGGCCGCCAGGCCCTGGCGGGTGAGGTCCATGGTTGCGTCGTCAACTGCTGGAGGGTGGACTGTGCAGGGTGTGTCAGCACTGCGTCGGTAGATGGGCTGAGAGTCCGGAAGCGCTGTACTCGAGCTCAAAAACTGGCCAAGGTTGTCAAGCGATCTGACTGTTGGCGCAGCAAGGATGAAGAAGAAGCAGCATCGAGAGCCGGAGTAATGCGCATGCTCCGCGTGGTCCCGTGCCCGGGCGCGGGAGTTCGGAGTGCGTGTTCTGCACGGGCACGTGATGTGCTATGGCAAGTACGTGCAAATTATGTTAGGAATGTAATTGTTGGTGGGTTGCTAACTTCACTTACCGTGCCATGCACGGAAACTTATATTTTACAGTGCGCTTGCAGTAGTAGTCCTGCACTGGTTGTAAGTAAATACACAGCCACTTGGAAATAGAATATTGGGGTGAAGCCGTCATGGAAACGATGGGACGTGCTGGACATGTGGGCTTGTGTATTTTTGGTAAGCCATATAGCCTAGGCCTGAGGGTGCCTGTCGGTTTAATGCGATCGAAATTATTTGAGGATATTTCACCGTCGTCTTTCAGTTTCTTTAGGTAAGCTATTAGTTCTTTTTCTACTTTCTCTGTTCGATCAAAACTTTCAACTGGGCCGAGGGTCTGGAACTTTGATGTGTCATTTAAGATGACAGACATCTTGTCGATGTAATCGGTTCTGAGCATCAGAACTGTAGCCCGCCCTTTGTCCGGGCGCGTGACGATGATTTCCGTGTTTTTGCGGAAGTCACGGAGGGCTTTCATGTGTTCTTGGCCTAAGGAAAATGATCGCTTATCTGGAAGTTTGTCCGCATGCTCCTCAGCCTCAGCTCGGATCTTTGCTGCGCATATTGATTGTTGGGCTTCTGATATCGGTGTAAAACGTAATAACTTTCGATAAAACAATTCAAACTCGGTCATGATAACTTCCTTTTTATTTGATGATGGGAGAACGCCAAAATCAGTGCCACGGCAAAGGAGCTCCTTCTGCACGGTAGTCAATTCCAATGGTGTAAAGTTTATTACTGTTGTTTCAGGATCGATGTTAACTTGGCCGTAACGTTTCCTTCTGAGCCAGTTATATAGGAATCGTCGTTGTACTAAAGGACACTGAAACACAAATTGAACTATTATAGAAAATCTAAGTTAGAGAAATAACACTAAGAGCAACAACAGTGAAATTTACAAGTGTGGATTTTAACAATCAATTGTTAAAATCCACACTTGTAAATTTCACTGTTGTTGCTCTTAGTGTTATTTCTCTAACTTAGATTTTCTATAATAGTTCAATTTTTGTTTCAGTGTCCTTTAGTACAACGACGATTCCTGATGAGTGTTGTACGAAAACTTGTTTGAATCCATATTTTTCCCTACACCATTTCTTCATATTTTCATCGTTTTATTGCACATCGTCTCTACCGTTTTTTACATTGCATGAATAAAGTACACAAATGTCGGTTCAGCTAGTTTTATTGATTGCAGTTATAAAAATTATTTTAATGCTACAGAATAATATGAGAAATAAGAATGTGCATGCTGATGGTACACCGCATTGTCGATGTAAAACATGGTACCTGTACAAGAGTCGACAGGCCATCAACAAGGTTGAAATGTTAAAAATAAAAATAAAAAAATCGAAAATTATTGGTCCGGCGACCGCCGGGCCTGCCGGACCGGTTCCTACGCCCATGACGTCCCACTGCATATGCTGACTGGCTCGGCACGGGCACTGCGGGCCAAACGCGGCAGGCCACCTAAGAACCCTAGGCCACAGCCATCGTTAGCACAATTGCCGTCATCGGCAATAGTGCCTCCATTACCCGTATGGAGAGCCTTGGAGACGGAAAATGTGCATATTGTCACCACAACACAATGCACCATAACAACACAAGATAGCACACCACAACAACATTCAGCTCAAGACCCAAATGGACGCTGCGATGAGGTGATGCCCCCATCGCCGTCGTTGCCTCCCCCAAAACCGCCACCTGCATCTGTCATCGGCAGTGCTGGGGCTGAGTCTGTGGTGTTGGTGGCACGTGCAAATATGGATGAGGCAAGCACTGAACGTGAACAAGGAGAAAGAAGGCTGAAGGGAACGTAATTCAACAAAGAAAGCAACACGATCAACATTCAAAGACCGAGACGATCAACGGCGAATTATTCCATGAATTATTACAGTACTGGATGTCAAGCACCGGCGAAGACACTGGGAACACACAATTTAACCACAACAGGAAGAAGAAGAACAACAATGGTAACAATTTACCATCAAGATCAAAGGAGGAGTCAACGAACAGAGGTTAAAAGCAACATGAAGCGAGCCTGGGACCGATCGGTGTTGATGAGGAGAATGACACTGAGGACGACACTGAGGACGAGTTGGAAGATGAGACCGAGGACGAGGTTGCGGTTGTTGGAGACGAGGAATCGGATGGTGATTGTGATCGTAAGAAGTCTGCCGTTTTTCTTCATTTGTTGTCTCACCCTAAGTGTCTGCAGGCGTATGAGGATTTTGGTTTTTCTGTTCTTTGTCGTGCACGGTATGCTAGTCAGTTGAAAGTACTTGAGGCTGTTTGCATTCGTTTGCAAAAGTCTGATGTTTGTAAGCAGAAGAAACATGTACATGTACAGTTGTGGCAAGTGAAATCCGACACTTGCCACCGGGGACAGCGCCACATGTGCAAATGGGCACCAATGATGTAATGCACTGCACATAATTTGTACTATAGAGCCGTATGCATCCCAAACAGACCGAAAGGTCACAGCGTAGATACAGACAGTTCACAAAATATTGTACACATAAGGAGTATTGGTATCCAATCCGCACTCCTTTTTGCCAGCACCTTTTGAACCTTGACTGCGATGAGTACGAGTTTTGTCATCAGACAGATAAAGTTGTATGTAACACATGTACTGTACGTATGCAGGGCTGTAGGGGCTGCAGACTGCATGGTGCAGTCCCTTATGCCAAGTGTCGGATTTCACTTGCCGCAACAATATTGTTTTCGTAGGTGCACAGCATGATTGTTTGTCTCACTACACAGTTCTAGCGTTACAATTAGTTTCTCACCCGCCGTTGCACTTAGCTCTCACTTCACTTCTATTGTCTCACCTTCCCTCATTCTATTTTAGCACTTTATTTTGTTCTGGTAACACATTATTGAATGTATATTTAATCATTGTTCAGCATGGTTACTCTTCAGTCACGACTTTCCACTGATGAATGTGACAAGAAAATTAATTTTGGAAAACTTTCATGACTTCGTTGTAGTGTGACGATGACAACAGAATTTGTTCTCTTTTTTGCTATTATAATTTGCTTATAAGTGTTCTTTTAACTTGCTGAATCTTAACTATTGATTTCTTTTAGATTGGAAGCTTGTTTCCATGCCAATTTCACACTCATACATTGTATCTCCCTACTAGCCAACCATACCGGTTTTCCCGGTATTGTACCGGGAAACTACGGTCACTACCGGCCTACCCGAGCTTTTTGACTTTCATCGAAAAACTACCGGTATTGGCACTGAACCATGACGAGTGTTCATAAAAAGGTTGTTTTGTGGTGTGACAAGGGCACATGCGGCCCTGCATTTCACAGAATCACACATGTACATGTAGGGGCGATCTGACAATAAAGAAACTCAGGTTTTGGTCCCCCAATGAGCAATGAGTAAGAAATTAATAAAAAAATTGACCAAAATTGCCAAAAGATTGCGGAAAATACGCAAAAATAATCCAAAATTGCCCCAAAAAGGAGAAAATGGCCGAAATTGGCGAAAACCAGGAAAATAAGGGAAATGAAAGAAAATTAAGGGAAACTGGGTGTGTGACTAAGGGATTTGCTTTGGCTGGGTTGGCAAGTATGTATCTCTCTTTTCCGGGCGGTCCCAGACCAGACACTGCCTGTGGCTTTGAATTGTCCATAACTCTGAAATGTCCATAACTCTCAATTACATACGTTTGCATGTGGAAGAGCCAGAGATCTGGCACATGGCATCAATAGTTGCACAAATGTTGGCAGAAGAGTAGTAATATTACCACTAAAACCCACCCACAGGTGCCCGGTATACCTACAGTGTAGGTGCCCGTAACTTTGAGGTCCGGGTTAGAGAGACATGAGTGTACTAGTGCAGATTTAACGTTGTTAGTACGACATAGGTTACAAGACAACCGTCATTAGCAGACAAAGATCTTAAATTCCCTGACACCATGTGTACATTGTGTAATGGCAGTACACACGACACAGAACACCACGCATCATTCGTTGTAACTTATTGTTTCATGCCCATAGGCAACGAATGATGCGTGGTGTTCTGTGTCGTGTGTAAGATAGCTCTATTTGAGCACTCTACCAAGCCGGAGGACTCTCATTTGTATAATGGTAGTACAGTCGTCCCTCTCTAATCCGGCACTTGTTTATCCGCAACCCTTGCCAACCGGCGCATTTTCTGACGAAACCGATTTTTTTTCGTTTGATTCCTACATCTTAATCCGGCACTTGAATTCCGCCTCCGGCAGTGACTTTTTGAAACGAATCGCTCAAACTGCACGTAGTTTGATTTCATAATCCAGCGGTCATAAATCGCGTACCGTACAGGTGCACTCCTTGCCAGGCCAGGCTAGGCCAGGCTAGGCCAGTCTGGCCAGTAACCAGTAACGCGAGCGCGGGGCCACTTCAGTCAGTTCAGAGTTCAGTTCAGTTGACTGGAGTTGCGGTGCCACAATCACTGCTGCAGACCTGACTGCTATATTTTCACAATTCGCTGACAGCAAGGAGTAGTGTGCTGCCAATTTTCAGGTGTGTGTGTGTGTGCGTGTGTGTGCAAGAGTACATGTGAACATGTTCTCTGTTTTACTTTATCACTTCATCACTGTGTATATTCCTGGAGAACAGTTGAGAGTATAAAGCCGTGCACCAAATACTTGGGTTGACACGGAAAAACCCTGCGTTTTGACGTATGATACATGCATGCAATAGGGTAGGGCCGGGTCAGAGGGCAGGATTTCTTAATCCAGCACCCTCGTTAATCCAGCAGAAAACGCCGTAGCAAAAGGTGCCAGATTAGAGAGGGACGACAGTATATGCAAATCCGGATAGGAGACAATTCTTTTGTAGAAAAAAATTATAAAAATCACCTTTAGCTGTCTCACAGGTTTGATTCCCAGTCATTATTACAAGACAAAGCAAATGACCATGGACTACAAAATTGCTCGGATGGTCCCATGTTCCCCTGCCAGCAGCTAGGCGGAACGTTTGAATGTGATTTGTCTGGATTTGTTTTTTTCTAGCTCCTGTAGCTCGATCAATGTTTCATGTTGTCTTGTATAGGAGGGGTTCGATAAAAAATGTTTTACAATGGGTTGTCTTGTACAGGGTCAGGGGAAAACTTTGTCTTGCAATGGGGAAACAGCGTTCCTGATTCGGATACAGTATGTAGTATGTACGAGTATATGATGTACTGTCGCGGACATGGAAATCCAGTCGATTGACCGGGCCTGCGCCCTCAGCGCCTACAGAACAGTGTACGTGTTGATCCGATGCGACCAGCAGCATAATAATGTCATGCATGTGTGTACTCACGGGTGTTTGCAGTGCATGAACTCTGGCCAGTCGTCCCCGTACGCAAAATGCGTACGCATTTGGATCTACCGTACAGTTCCTCGTGTTTTGGGCGAATCTGAGCGGTACGACGCTGTCGAATTGGGCCTGAATTTGCCCTGAACCAGCCGCTATCGAAGTAAAATGAGGTGTTTTGAAGGCCTCACGGGAACACTGTGGCCATGTCTTCGTTCCTGCGTCGTTTGTTTGAAAATCGGAGTGTTTTTGAGCTCGTAGTTCGTCTTCGTTGTGGAATGGCCGTGCGTACATTCTCCTTGGAATTACCAAAGTCACACCCCCGTTTATTACATTACTAAGAGTTTTGCCGGCAGCCACGATAGTTTTTATCCCTGCTTCCATACGTCCTTTCATTGAACAGCCAAACGAAACTTTGTGGCGCGCCTTAGTTTTTTGTGGCCGCGGGGGTCTCAAGTTTGTCACTTCGAGTTGTACACAACGATCACATCAACACCTCAAAGGACCAAAAAACCAAGTGAGCAAGTATTGCAACATTGCGATTCTGCCTGGCCTACTCTGAAGATGGAGACTTCTACTCGGTAGCACATACTCGTATCAATAAGCTGGGAGGGAGAGCGTGGCGAGTAAAATGTTGGGATGAAAAGAGCCACATTCTCTCTCGGAAAAGGTCGTCGTTCCTACACTGGCTACACACTTGCTCTTCCCAGCTCTGCAGAGCCAGCACTAGAAGGCTAGATTTTGCATGCACGTGCGAGATTCGCATTCGCAGCCACACGCACATAGGCAGAGTCGAAATTTTTGTACTCTCGGATTTGCCGCCATCTTGACGAGTGGCCACTGCGAAACACCCGTACCGTGTACTGCTTACCCATGGCTGCATGGCCAGCGCCCTGGGGCCGCTAGACGTGTGACCGGATTTCCATGTCCGCGGCAGTAGAACAGCAGAAAAATATGCATGTCATGTTCGTAGGCAATACTCGTTAAATTAGTAAAAATCTATATTTAAAAACGAAAATGCTGAATCCTCACCCCCGAGGGTGTCTGCTAGTAAGAGGGTAGACCAGGTAGACCTACAGCCACGTTTCTACCTAGTGCGGTAACAGCGCACGCATTCCCGGATACACTGTACATTATGTGGTATGTTCAGGAAACACAAAATATTGTAAACTTTACCTGCCGATGCTGCGCAATGCAGCTGGCAATTGATAGTGGCTTCTCCAACTCCGCGGTCCGGTGATGGCCGCAAGGAGTCTTCACTTCCCCGCAGAACTAGCACGAGCTCGTGACAAAACGCTATACAAAATGACTAGCTCAAACACCACACAACCTTCCTGTTCATTACCCACTGTAATCAAACAAACCAAATAAACACTGACTGCACTGCGTGGGACGACAAGTGCCTGGAAAACAAGATGCTGGAGCCAGTACTCAATTAATGTATTTCTGGGCGAACTCTTTGTAGTCGGGTGCGCAGGGACCTGACGAGATGGAGCAGTGGAGAGTAGACCGTGGACGGCGTGGTAGACTTGTCACAGCTGACACAAGTCATGTAAGTCCTGACACCGTCTACTACTAATGCCTATGCCCTACATGCTACATGCTTAGTTAGTAGACGGGCATGGTCATGGATACTAGTAGACCCAGGTGCTCGAAGTCCGTACAATTTTACAGTGTGTGTTTGCCGAGCTGAAACTCACACTAGCAATGATCACTTGCCAGAATCCTGCTCGTGGATGGAAGGTATCTTGTCCAAGTTTGTTCTGAGGCCAGGCTCGATTGAACCAGGCCATCTTTCGATCCGATCTGTTTCTCTGGAGTTCGCTCATTTTTCTAATCAAATTTTGGTGTCGCAGAGGGTACTCTAAGTCCGTACTGATCAGAGGTGACTCGAAATACACACATATTTCTGCTAATTGCTAACTTGCAATCCCTCGGTTACGACGAAAGCACCGAAGGGATATGTGTGGCATGTGCCTCCACCAGTATTTCTTGCAAAAGCGTAGTTTGTTGCCGAAATGCAAGCTGTTTTTAGTCGGCTCAGAGAAGAAGCAGCTGCGCTGTGAAAACCGCGGGAAACAGTGGTGGAGATGCCAGGAGTGTCGACCTTTCTGCAAGGATTGGTGGTTCTCTGTAAATTCTTCTCCTCTGGCCATTGTCAGCTCTAAGCTGGCTCTTGATGATTGAGTGAAGGTCTGTTTGACGCTGTGTCCGTTCGAAATCGGTCTTGGCAAAGTTGATTTTTGCATGAAATCTAACCCAATTTGTATTTCGTATGGACACTCGAAAACCCACTCCCGTGGTATGGGACTTCTGCTTATCGTAGATCCCTGAAAATTGGTACGCGAGGAGAACATACCACACTGTCCCCTCCATAAAATATTTGAGTCGAATACAATAACAGAACATGAAATTATGGGCGTACGAACTTAGGATACCATGTACGGACTTCGAGCACCTGGGTCTACTACACTACAGTACGGATCGGTGTTTGATTGGGGGTTGATTTTCGTGAAAATATCACTATAGCCGATTATTACTATAGGCGATATGCATACTTAGGTATGCCTGACAAACGCGTGTATGGTGTCATTCGAATCAGTGCAGCGTGCAGTGCATGTGACTGTACAATACGCGCAGTGCAGAGCTACTTCCTGTACTGCGGAAACAAAAACTTCGTGACTTTTTGACAGGAGTTTTCAAGGAGTTGCTGTCCTCAACAAATGTGTGTTTTTGGAAGAGAAACACTTCAACACATTCAATCGACATATGAACAATATCTACAGGATCGATTAGTGGGAGTAGAGTCTCAGTCTGGGTCACCATCGCTCAACTTATCACCGCTGAAACCGTTCCAAGTGGCAGGTCGATCGACGCGTGATGTCGTATGTCACGGAGAAGTTTCTCCGCGTCCCTGATCGTCTTCGCTGTTACCTGAATGCCTTCTCCAACATCTTGGCGGAGACCACGGTAGCGCTTCAGCGCTGGTACTCATTACTGCCTCCGATCTCGCTGGAGGATGCCCCGGAACAACAAGCACAGCCAATGCCAAACATTTCGAATTTCCTCCGAGGGATATCTTCATAATCATAGTCGTACCAGCGCTTCCTGGCTGCCGCGATCAGATCCCGCCATGTACGATGTATAATTTATTATGATCATCACTATAGCCGATGAAAAATGTATGCAATGGACCGTATGCGTGTTAAAACAAAATGGCGTCACGATTTATTGAAAGTGGTATAGTTGGTGGAACGAGTGTTCAAACCCATTTGAACTTCATACTGTTCGTCTTCTTTTTGACATGCTCTCTTTCCATCGTCCTTAGCTTTTGTTTGTTGAGAGCTGTTTTGGCTTTCTCCTATACCTCTGGGGGATGCCAAGTGATGGTTTTGAGAGGCTGGTGATGGCTGTGAGCGAGAGTTTGCCGATCGGCGTCGTCCTCGCTATAGCGATGAAAATACTAGTTACTGCGCACCTGGCAGATATCACAACACGTCGGAGCGTCCAGGAGCAAAGGAATCTTGGGTTTTCACTGGAATCTAGTTGGGAATCTAGTTCGGTTTTCACTGGAATCTAGTTCCTCCAGCATCGTGTAGCCCACCGTCGGTGAATGGCGGTCCAGAAAGGTCGAAACTGGTCTTCTGCAGCATCTCGCAGTCCTGCGAGGCACACTGAATACGCCTGTCATGTATTCTACAAATAAAAATCACGAAGTAGTGGACTTTACAGTGATGAGTCTATCCTGTATGCTGCAAAAGGAAATGTGACTGGTGTCCGTACACTGGACGCCAATATCATCCCAGTCTTCTCCTGCAGGATCTGTTTGACATTGACATACCGGTATGCAGTGGGTCGACATTGGCCTGGTTTGGCAGCTATCTGCCTGGGTGGATGTAGCAGGTTTGCATTGGCGCGTCATCCAGTCCGACATTTTCTTGTAACTGTGGAGTACCGGCAGGGTCTGAGAGGTTGCTCGTGCTGTGAACACATCTCTACTGCCTGTCTCGTCCTGGAAGTGCCGTCTCGCCGCTTCCTTGCTCTACAGTCACGCCGTTATTTCGCTTTGTTTCGTGGTGCAGCTCAAAACCTGCCCAAACAACTGTGAGCTCGCAACATGGTATGGACAAATTGCACCACTCATGCTGGTTAACTAAAACCGGGATAGTCGAGTAAGCGAGTTCACTCCCTGGGCCATGGCAAGATCTGTTCAGCGCGGGCTATTCCAACCTCCAAGTGCATAGTCACCGATCGATCCATGCGATGGTGGTTGACCTACAAAGAGCCAAGGTCTACGAGTACTACTATTGGATGCTGTCTACATGCAGTCAACAAAATCAAAGTACCTCAGTATGCCCCAGAACAGGGCATGTGCATCTATAGCATGACACAACAGGGGTTCTGGCGGCACCTGTCAAACAAGCAGTAGCGACTAGTGCCAGCTACCTATTGGAGGCTAGCCGCTACAGTCTGTCACTGGAGATAATTATTATGTTCACTGTTTAGACTGAGCACAATCAATGATGCCCAATCAATCTGCCCAATGTGTGTTCTGTTCCACCTAATTATAACGTCCCATCGCATCAACCCTACTACACGCACATGTCGTCACTCTAGCACGACTTGTGTTATTATTGTTTATTTTGATTCGCACGATAAATAGAGCACAATAAACGTTAACTTGACCGAAGGTTAAAAGCGACTGCAGATAGAGGAACACATCGAGGTACAGGTGCCGGCATCAATACAGTATCAGAGAGGTACGCAGAAAAAACTCTCGTAAGCCCAAGGGGAAGTGGTTGATGAGGGATGAATGCACTCTCCACGCTCGTCTACACTGTTCGTGGAAATGCACACATACATACAATAATATACAACATAGCAATAGCATGCACAGAACCGAACAATTTCATGTTCACACATGCAAGCACAGACCTGAACATTCGTACCAAAAGCCGATACAGACAATATCCCCATACACACAGACGCCCACACACACAATGTCCCATGTATGCGCCCGTGGCGAGAAAAGCACGCAGATCTAAAAATGCACTGGATGTGAACCCACAGATTTTCTCTAATAGCAATGATAGCGGATCTGATTCTGAATGAAACACACACACAATACAATTATTGAATGCCCATCCGCAGATGATGGCAGGTCCTGAAAGAACAGGCAGTGTTCCAGTGATGGGGAACAGAACTTCGAGTGGCGAGTGAGGTATACACACACACGTGCGTGCGCGGGCACACACCAAAGTATGAAGAAATAGAATCGACATCGTAGTATTCATTGGTTGGGGAATGGAAAGGAAAATAAAACATTGCTGTAGGTTATTGTTGTAAGGACACTGGGAGCACAACAGAAAGGTAAGCAACTTGCTTTGAAGCAAAGAAAGTTATTATTCCACGGATCTCAGAAGGAAGGAACGTTCCAGAATGCTGCACTGGCAACAGGCGGCCTGCATGTGCGCGGCCCCTGCAGTCGGTCCAGCTGCCGGCCTTGCAGTGCTGAAAAGAATGTGCAGTACAGCATGTCACATAGTATCGCAGCCTGGACAAATAGACGCTGGGAAGTCCTAGTTATGTGCTCACCTACACCACGATGCACCAATCTTCTGAGCTACTTTGGCAACAATTTTGTCCACTTGAGACTCCCATGGGCTGAGCCAGTTGTTGAGGGCTGCATCAAGGTGGACGGCAATGACCGCTGATGGCAAGGCAATCCATGACACACAGTCACTAGGGCATCGTCAACATGGCGCTGAGGCTGGATGAATAAAATCAACCTTTAGGCTGCCGCGGGATTGACAACGAGGCCGCTGTCTCGAAGCTAGTCAGTCAGCCTGGTCACCGCCATTGACGAACCAGTCGCCACCGCCAGCAGTGGCGGTAGGTTGTGACAAGTATGGTGCAATATTGTCAGCAAATTCAGTACTCAGGATAAGATGAGTGACAAAGGGAACGTTGTGTTTGATAATATTGAAGTGAACAGGGATGATCACAAACCCTGCGCGTACTCCACCGTGAGTTACAAGAAAATTCCGGACTGGACGACGAGCAAACACCAACCTGCTACATCCAACCAGGCAGATACTATAACGATAGCTGCCAAACCAGGTCAATGCCGACCTACTGCATAATGTCAATGTCAAACAGATCCTGCAGGAGAAGACTGGGGTGTTGGCGTCCAGTCACTGAGTGTACAGACACCAGTCACATTTCCTGCGTCTTTTGCAGCATACAGGATAGACTCATCACTGTAAAGTCCACAACTTCGTGATTTTTATTTGTAGAATACATGACAGGCGTATTCAGTGTGCCTCGCAGGACTGCGAGATGCTGCAGAAGACCAGGTTCGACCTTTCTGGACCGCCATTCACCGACGGTGGGCTACACGATGCTGGAGGAACTAGATTCCAGTGAAAACCCAAGATTCCTTTGCTCCTGGACGCTCCGACGTGTTGTGATATGGGCCGCGATCAGCTAAAACATGTCTTTGGGGTTTCGTAAAAAAGTTGGGAAATGACGAAATGAAAAAAATGTTTTTTTGGAGCGTGTTCACTCTGCACTTCATTCAAATGATCCATGATGATTGTGGCGATCATCTTCTCAAATTTTGTTCAAACACTTGTTTGGCGGTCTAGTTCAAGTAGCTGGCGAGCAAAGACTGACAATGTCCGCATCTAGTGATACTAGAGCAGCTCGCAGGGCCAGACGATCTCTGTGCATGGCCCAGGTTTGTTCAGGTGTCTGCAAGTCAGTGGCGGCGGGTCTGCAGAGCGACGCTGACAATTTGTTGGGATCTCAGTGATGTTGATATCGACAACGAAGCTGAATCGTCCCCGTCATCTCCAGTTGCAAAGAGACACAAGTTGTGGGCTAGTACATAATCATTAGGCGGCGACCCGGCTGCCTTACGACGTTACTTGCGTTCAGCTCTCATGAGTCGTCTGACGCAGTCTCGGAAACGCAGGCGACGATCGAAAGTGTCACTGCCAGAATCGAAAAAGCATGCAAGTGCAACGCCGCCCAGAGCATCGTGTTGCTTTCCAGGAAGAACTTGGGCCATGCCTTTGAACTAATGTCGTTGACATGCTCAAGTCGGTGTCAACATCTTTAGTTCCGTTGTATTGTGCTCCACCACAAAAGCCACTAAGTGATAGTTTGTCTCTTTGTGTCAGACTGTGCGAAAACTGTCATTTTCTATTTCAAAGTACATATTTTGAAAGCGGTGTTTGGGGCACTTGTAGACTATTTTTCTGCCCTGTATCACCTTCAAGAGGTCAAGTAAGGTCCCAAGAACTGTTTTCTGGAGGAAAACAAAATTTGAAAAATTTCACTCTAAGACATGTTTCACCTGGTTGTGGCCCATATCTGCCAGGTGCGCAGTAACTAGTATTTTCATCGCTATAGCGAGGACGACGCCGATCGGCAAACTCTCGCTCACAGCCATCACCAGCCTCTCAAAACCATCACTTGGCATCCCCCAGAGGTATAGGAGAAAGCCAAAACAGCTCTCAACAAATAAAAGCTAAGGACGATGGAAAGGGAGCATGTCAAAAAGAAGACGAACAGTATGAAGTTCAAATGGGTTTGAACCAGGGAGTCGTAAAAGCCCGGGAGAGGACACGGCACACATTCCCAGAAAACATCTTTGCCTCGCGCTGCCGGGGAACGCTGCCAGGGAACGGTGTTGCGAGGCAAGGAAATTATTATTTTCGAAAATTGTGATGTCTTCTTGAAATACTAATTGGGACATTCTCCGATTTCTCTTAAAGCACGGAGACGATTGCTCCGTCGAGTCTTCTGATCTCTATTTTCATCCTCAATTCTTCCAGCTGCCTCACTCATTCTCTCTCAGTTTATCGAAGTTATTTATTCTGAGGCGATGGAAATGCAAGATAAATCCCAGTACTTCAATTTTATTTGAGTTGGGGTGAACAAAATGAGATTTGTGGAAAATGACGCCACTTCCCGTGTTAGCCGCTGGTCGTATCATACAGCCCATATTCCATTGCAGGTGATGGGCGAACGTTCGTGTTGAGATCCGCTGAGCTTCCTCGTACTCGTGGAGTTGAATTTGTGGCAGAAATTGCACTGAATTGCAGTCAAATGGTTGTGAATGAAACGAGATTTGTGGAAAATGACGCCACTTCCCGTGTTAGCCGCTGGTCGTATCATACAGCCCATATTCCATTGCTGGTGATGGGCGAAAGTTCTTGTGGAGATCCGCTGAGCTTCCTCGTACTCGTGGAGTTGAATTTGTGGCAGAAATTGCAGTCGAGTGGACTTCTGTGCGTGTGTTGTGAGTGAATCGCAACGGCTCCCTTCCTTCAGCATCGTCAAAACGCAACATAGAGCATTATTACGCACTCGTTCCATGATTCATGATATTGCCTGGATTCTTTTAAAAACAATCAATATGTGTTCCCTATCTATCTACATTGTACATGGTTGCAGGTCGTTATTTATAAATCTTGATAATTTCAACACTTTTCTACTCGTATACTGAGTATGCGGTGACTTTAGCCGTTTAGGAAACGGAAGGCTCAGCTTCCAGGTTGGCTAGAAAGGTTCTCAGTGAATCTAACCGAAGTCTTGGCGAGTGTACAAAAGGTAAACCTATCATTTGTACTTCATAACGGAATTGTGCACAAAAATGCGCACACGCGCACGCGCGCACGCACACACACAAACACTGTACAAACACACACAAAAGTACAAGCACATGTGCACATACACACGCCCCCCCCCCCCACACACACACACTCAACTCCCCACCCCCTGTACCATGTGTACTGAGTCTGACAGACAGACACACAATCATGTTTACTGTTTATGCTTCCTTCGCCACCAGTTTCGGATTATGGTGTCAACAACGAGTTGTAAAATATTGGTATTTTAGGACTCCCTGCCCTGAAGACGAGCACAGCGCCGTGGATCGAGCAGATCCGGCCGCGCCGGCCTAGCGTGCTTCACTTTCTGGCCGAGGCAAACATCGTCCGCGTGCGCGCATCCCGTGTCCTCTCCCGGGCTTTTACGACTCCCTGGTTTGAACACTCGTTCCACCAACTTGTTACTATACCACTTTCAATAAATCGTGACGCCATTTTGTTTTAACATGAATATCGCGGATAAGATCATTTTGACAAAGAAATCGTATCATTATAGCCGATATATTACTATAGCCGATTATTATTAATAGCCGATCCGATATGTATAGAAAGGGGTGGTTTACGAAAATGAATTTGAGAATACCATCACTATAACTTATAAGTTAATAAGTATAAGAGGTATATTACTATAGCCGACAACCCTATACTTGGCTATAGCCGATCCGCACTGTACTACTAGTACTACTAGTACTACAGTAGTAAGTAGTACTAGTACTAAGTAGTAAGTAGTACTAGTACTAAGTAGTTAGTTTGATCTACATTTTACTGTACTTCATTCGGTCCATCGAATCGACAACAAGACCAGCGCTTCTTTCGCGTTGGACGACGCTATCTCGAGATACCGTCTCAGACACTGAGACTGATGTCGCCAAGGCCGAGCGTCACGTCACACGACTATTTTAGCGCTGCATGCGTCTCTCAGCCGGGAAGCGCCCCCCCGTGGGCCGTGCCCATCAATCATCTCACACTCACACTTGACTTGGCTCTAGCTGTCAAGTCTCATCACTGACATCAGCTCAGGTCGTCTACATACGTACAGACAGTCAAATCATTGTAATTATTTGTGGAGTCTACAAGCAAATCTTTTTTCTTCTTCTTTTTTTTGAGAAAGTGATGGCATCATATCATAATCACGCGACTGCATTGTACAGACTCAGTCATGTAAATAAAAGGGGGTTTGACAACCACTTTAGGGGTCGTCCATAAATATCGAACTTTTTCCACAAAACGAAATAATTTCGTTATGGGGTGGGAGGGGGTTAAAGGGAAAGTTAAGGCAAAAATTAAAATTTCACCAGTTGTAGTCTTCGGGGTGCTGAGTCGAATGGTCTTACTCTTGGTCCGAGGAAGCTGATACGCTCCCTTCCTACTTGAATCCCAATCGAACTCGCGCACTTCCACCGAAACTGGGTGACTGCGCCCTACTAGATGGGGATTTGTATGCAAAATGTCACTAAAAGCACCATTTCGTTCTTATAAAAGCACGGATGACCGCGATTGGCCCATATGTTGTAGTCTTTTGGACGCCGAGTCGACTGGTTTTGGTCCGAAAAGGCTGCGATGCAGCGTTCCTCCTTTATTCCCAATCGAACATGGTTGAAGAAGCGGTCACGTGGTCCTGGGTGCCCAAATCGCCTGGTCACCACGCCAGCAGGTGACAACTTTCACACCAAGGTTCAACTCGAGTGACAGGACTGCACCCAAAAAAGGTCAAACAGGCTAGTAAGTTGTACCCTGCAGGCACGGTGACCAGGTGACTGGTGTACGCAGGAGCACGTGACCGCTTCTTCAACCATGTTCGATTGGGAATAAAGGAGGAACGCCGCATCGCAGCCTTTTCGGACCAAAACCAGTCGACTCAGCGTCCAAAAGACTACAACATATGGGCCAATCGCGGTCATCCGTGCTTTTATTAGAACGAAATGGCGCTTTTAGTGACATTTTGCATACAAATCCCCATCTCGTAGGGCGCAGTCACCCTGTTTCGGTGGAAGTGCGCGAGTTCGATTGGGATTCAAGTAGGAAGGGAGCGTCTCAGCTTCCTCGGACCACGACCATTCGACTCAGCACCCCGAAGACTACAACTGGTGAAATTTTAATTTTTGCCTTAACTTCCCCTTTAACCGGTTGACCAATTTCGTTTCAGAAAAACATTGATTCATGTACATAGCTGTTGTATATGCATGTATGTCAACATTTTTCACGTCTTGAGGGGGAGGGAGGGAGGAAGGGGTTGGGTCTAAACTAAATTAATTCGTTTGGTGAAAAAAGTTTGAATTTACGGATGACCCCTTATTCAGTTGCTATTCACTCTTCGTGCATTTGCTGGATGAAAAATTCTCTTATTAGCAGTGATGTCTGATAAATATGGTGGTAAAGACACACCTGGCAATATGGCGGTAAAAACACGCCTGCCCACACACGCTCTCTAGGCTGCAAAGTTCTGGCACAGAGTTCTCCTTCTCACCACCACCACCATCAGTTCGCGCCTGGCGCCTGGTCGATGCATGGTTGGTGGTATCCGCATAGCAGGCTGGTACATCAAGTAGCGCATGGCACATAGAAGATGACACAGCAACGACATCGCTCGATTGCGACGTAGATATATATCTAGATCTACGTTTCGTCCCCGCAGGACTCATCAGGCAATCTTCTTCTTGGATGTCTTCATACGGAGCTTGACTCGGGAGAATGAAGTTGAAGACACCACTGCAGCTGTACTTATGGTTGATGAATATGGTGGTAAAGACACACCTGGCAATATGGCGGTAAAAACTAGGGGTGAAACGAATATACCGAATATTCGAATATTCGTTCGTTAGGCAGCATCATTGGATCCGCGCTCCAAATCCCTGACCTTCCTGCCATCGACGGATGCTCGGGATGGTTTGAAGCTCGAGTTACTCCGCCGGTGCAGTCAGCACATTCTGCACACGGAGCTGGAGGTAAGCGAAGTGGAAGTCATTGAGCCAGCAGCCAAGCGGATACCCCCAAATGATCTCGACTTGTTCTTCGGTGGTGCTGATGATGCGGAAGTGTCAGCGTCCGTAGCCATTCAGCAAGAGGTGGAGCGATTCCTTGCAGAGGCTGCTCTTCCATCCTCTGCAGATCCGTTGGTGTGGTAGGCGCAGAATGCGTCGCGCTTTGTGTACTTGGCGAAGGTGGCACGGCAGATATTGTGCGTGACTGCTACATCCGTACCCAGCGAACGGGTCTTCTCTGCCGCCGGGCACATAGTCATTGTGTCGAAGCTCCGTTCTGCTCTCGCTGCAGAGAATGTGGATGCCCTGATCTTCCTGCAGCAGAACCGGAGCCTTCAAGCCAATCAGGTGGACGTCCCAGCCGATCTCCTGCCACTCTCCACTGAGCCTGAGCCAGTCGCCCTGGATGTGGTCTTGGAAGAGGAGCTGGAGGATTCGGCCCCACCTCTTCCAAACGTGTGAGGTAAAGTAGAGCCTTGCCTTGTTTGTTGGTATTACACTGTAACAGGTAGATCGGTTGTATTCTTTTCTCATACTGTTCTCTGGTTGCCTGTGTTCCTCCTTCCACTTTGATTAATTGAACTTTTCTTTGTGTTCTTCTTGTGAATTTCTCTGCGTTGTCTGCAGGTTGCTGGTTGGTGTGAACGGTACTGAGTGCAACGGTGCATGTTCGTGTGTTGTTTGCCCTTTAACCGTTCCTTTTAGCTGTTTTCTATGCACACTTGCCTGTTTGGGAGTCTCTATATTAAGTCAGACACTTGAAGTTGGAATGGTTCTGTTTCACTCCGTTGAGGTCTTCAAGTTTCGCTATTTATTATTTCTTTGGGAGTCAGGGCCCCTCTGCCCGTTCTTTTTTTGCTGATTTTGTTTGTGTGTTTATTTGTTTGGGAGTCTCTCTTCTTGTCCAGACATTTGAACAATATTGAATGACCAATGCTTCCATTCTGCGGGCAATTTTTGAACGCGTCATGAACGATGTATTCAAAAATTCCACTGTATGTTTTGCTTATACCGGGTTGTACACGAGCACACGTGTGTGAGGTGAATGTTAGAGAATGTTCGTTCGTTCGTTCGTTTTACATCAAGAACGTTCGAATACTCAAAATTTATGTTCGTTTCAGCCCTAGTAAAAACACGCCTGCCCACACACGCTCTCTAGGCTGCAAAGTTCTGGCACAGAGCTCTCCTTCTCATCACCACCACCATCAGTTCGCGCCTGGCGCCTGGTCGATGCATGGTTGGTGGTATCCGACATAGCAGGCTGGTATATTGTATATGATAATTATATCATTATAATTATCATCGTTCTAGCTCAATTTCTTTCCCCTGTCATAGTCCTGTTTATCATGTTCAGCATAAGCGAAGTTGTGGATCATGCTTGCATGGTTGACTCCAACGCGTACATGCAAGTAATAATAATAATAATAATTCTAACATTCAGTCATGTGTATTTTGTTACAGTCATAATATCAAGAGTATAATTATACCCCCCCCCCCCCAGGGGGGTTATACCGTATTATCTCTAATATAAGCACAGTCTTCAATAATAGCACGTCTCCAATAATAGAACACCTTGGGGCGGCATTCAAAAAATAAAGTGCTCAGTCTCCATTATAAGCACACTGTGTAAATTCATTATCTGTACCGGCGAAAAATCCCTGAAATGTGTGTGTCTGACATGAATTTTGCACGGCAACATGCCTCTGAAATGAGGTTGAAATAATAATGGAACAGTCTCCAATAAAGGAACGTCTCTATTAATAGCACGGGGCGGAGGTACATTGAAAAAATAAAGGACCGTGCTTATAATTGAGATAATACGGTAATTATACTCTTGATAATATGTAATAAAATACACATCATGTGACATGACTGAATGCAGGATGAAATTACTATTGCCCTATCAAAAATTTGATAATAATAATAATAATAATAATCATGTAGATCTACAGTGTCTGTTTCAGTACATGACGTGTACTCCTGCTATCATCAGATCATGACCGTAACCATGGTAACCAGGTAACTGCGTAAGAATAGTTAGAACCAGGGAGTCGTAAAAGCCCGGGAGAGGACACGGGATGCGCGCACGCGGACGATGTTTGCCTCGGCCAGAAAGTGAAGCACGCTAGGCCGGCGCGGCCGGATCTGCTCGATCCACGGCGCTGTGCTCGTCTTCAGGGCAGGGAGTCCTAAAATACCAATATTTTACAACTCGTTGTTGACACCATATCCGAAACTGGTGGCGAAGGAAGCATAAACTGTTTTTTAAACATGATTGTGTGTCTGTCTGTCAGACTCAGTACACATGGTACAGGGGTGGGGGGTAGGGTGTGTGTGTGTGGAGGGGGGGGGGGGGAGGCGTGTGTATGTGCACATGTGCTTGTACTTTTGTGTGTGTTTGTACAGTGTTTGTGTGTGCGCGTGCGTGTGTGTGTGCGCATTTTGTGCACAATTCCGTTATGAAGTACAAATGATAGGTTTACCTTTTGTACACTCGCCAAGACTTCGGTTAGATTCACTGAGAACCTTTCTGGCCAACCTGGAGGCTGAGCCTTCCATTTCCTAAACGGCTAAAGTCACCGCGTACTCAGTATACGAGTAGAAAAGTGTTGAAATTATCAAGATTTATAAATAACGACCTGCAACCATGTACAATGTAGATAGATAGGGAACACACATTGATTGTTTTTAAAAGAATCCAGGCAATATCATGAATCATGGAACGAGTGCGTAATAATGCTCTATGTTGCGTTTTGACGATGCTGAAGGAAGGGAGCCGTTGCGATTCACTCACAACACACGCACAGAAGTCCACTCGACTGCAATTTCAGTGCAATTTCTGACACAAATTCATAACTCCACGAGTACGAGGAAGCTCAGCGGATCTCCACAAGAACTTTCGCCCATCACCTGCAATGGAATATGGGCTGTATGATACGACCAGCGGCTAACACGGGAAGTGGCTTCATTTTCCACAAATCTCGTTTCATTCACAACCATGTGGCTGCAATTTCAGTGCAATTTCTGCCACAAATTCAACTCCACGAGTACGAGGAAGCTCAGCGGATCTCCACAAGAACTTTCACCCATCAACTGCAATGGAATATGGGCTGTATGATACGACCAGCGGCTAACACGGGAAGTGGCGTCATTTTCCACAAATCTCGTTTCATTCACAACCACTTGACTGCAATTCAGTGCAATTCTGCCACAAATTCAACTCCACGAGTACGAGGAAGCTCAGCGGATCTCAACACGAACGTTCGCCCATCACCTGCAATGGAATATGGGCTGTATGATACGACCAGCGGCTAACACGGGAAGTGGCGTCATTTTCCACAAATCTCATTTCGTTCACCCCAACGCAAATATAATTGAAGTACAATTAGGGATTTATCTTGCATTTCCATCGCCTCGGAATAAATTAACTTCGATAAACTGAGAGAGAATGAGTGAAGCAGCTGGAAGAATTGAGGATGAAAATAGAGATCAGAAGACTCGACGGAGCAATCGTCTCCGTGCTCTAAGAGAAATCGGAGAATGTCCCAATTAGTATTTCAAGAAGACATCACAATTTTCGAAAATAATAATGTCCTTGCCTCGCAACACCGTTCCCTGGCAGCGTTCCCCGGCAGCGCGAGGCAAAGATGTTTTCTGGGAATGTGTGCCGTGTCCTCTCCCGGGCTTTTACGACTCCCTGCTTACAAGTGTAGTGATACCCGTCACGTGACTTGGTGACAGGCACAACAAAATGACAGGCACAACAAATAAATTATTATTTGTTGTGCCTGCTTTTCTCACATTGAAGTAAGTTTATTTTTGTCAGAAAATAAGGAAGCTAGAATAGTCGTTAGCGATGATGCTCAAGCAACAGTTAGACTGTTTATTCTTCCCTGTTTTCACTGCATTCAGCGAGCACCTGATGTAAGTGCAGTGTGAACGGGGCTGTGAGACTGAGTGCTTGTGAGCTTCGCACTACTACTACTACTACTAGTATGTCTTTCTTCCGCGAGCCAGATGCCGAAACATTTCGTCGTGAATGGTGGAAAGGACATTTTGCCGAAGTACGAGCACTGTGGTGTAGCGGTGGGTACTCGGTCGAACGGCATTCGCCATTCCGTAGCGGACGTGGACGGATTTTGGCACGGAGTCACAGCTCGACGACCACTAACCTGTGTACATAATCATTGCTGTCTTGCCGGCCAATGGGTTTGCCTTCGACAGCATTCTGTTCCGAGCGCTCGTTCTATGCAGAGAGACCGGGACAAAGCCGCGCAATTATCCCCAGTAAGTACTCATCGTGACCCACTTCTTTGTTTGATATTGATCCACCGCGCGCTGCTTGTCACCAAACACAATGTGCAGTACGAAAGTTAATGGTATTACAGGCTCTGCCCTATATGGGTCAGGGAATATTTTACTTTCAATTTTTGCATAGTACCTTTGCTATGAGCTCTGCGCTCAGCGCTTTTTCAGGGTATGATTTTCGGGTTGTTCTTGTCGGGTCGCAGCGTCGCGGACTATTCCATCGTCTTCAGCGTCGAAAAACCACTGGCCATGTGAAATTACAAGGTGGTGAGACGCTTTCGTCTTCCTCTACGAGCGAATTTGTCCGCGCCAGCATACCAAAGTATCGTACGCGCAGTTCGAGTGACGAGGCGTGTGCACTGTATCTGTACACTGTACTGCATGCACTGACTGTGCGGTCGTTCTCGATTCTCCCATCACCCCCATTCATTTCTGTTTCCAGCAAAAGTCCAACTAACCTTTACTTGGCGCACTTCAAATCACAATAACTCAAGAATGGCTGCGCCGATTTGAATAATACTTGCAGATTTTCTATGTACTACGCCTGGGAGAATCGAATGAGACCAAAATCGAAGCGATCGGAGCAAGTTTTGGAAATTGGGTGTAGTCACTAGCTACAGTAGTCGCAAACCTAATCTGGTGCCAAAATGCGTAGATAAGCACTTTCGAAGTCTAGTTTTGCGCATCAATCTCATCCCTAAGAGACACACCTGAAATGCACACTGTACATCATTGGGTGCAGTGAAAAATCAACATGCATCGCAGTTATCTGCGACACATTTCTGAAGTTGCTTTGCACCTCAGAAGAATTGCGTAGCAAACTGCGATGCGACAGTATGTATATAAAACCCAACAGTACGCTTGTACGTGAAATATAAACCCACATACTACCACTAGTGGGATGTATTATACTTATGCTGACCTTCATACAAACTGACAGTCAACTTCTTCCTGTTTCTAAAAAGGAGTTTGCATGCTGGTGGTCTATATGGGGTTTGTATGAAGTATGAGGTTTATATGCCCAATATAAACCACCTGCATGATGGGGCAGTTGACTGGAAGTTTGTATGAAAGGTCAGCATAAAGTAGTATAGTATTTATTCATATTTCTCTAGGGCAGTCCCCACAGACCTATAGTCTCCTTACGCGTTAGAGGCGACGGTTAAATACTGGAATGGCTTGACAGCCAAATTTGTATAGACCCAAACCGATCATCAGCGTTGATTGTCCACTCGAAATATGTTTGTGGAAGGAAACTGGCATGTTGAAGTTTGCTCTGAGGCCAGAGTCAATCGAACTTAGCCACTGCTTTGTGTTGACCCATTGCCTCCAAGTTTCCCGATTTTTCGCTTCAAATCAGAGGTGGCTCCAAACCGGAAAGGTTTTGGAGTGCCCGTCAAATTCACTCTGAGTTCTGAAATTAGGTAATTGCTATCGCTCCACGACGGCCAGTACAGATTAACAATAAGCCTTGTGTGTGCTTCCATTAGTTTTGATTGGTATGCGGTGCTTTATTGGCGAGAGGTGAGCCGCTGTTTACCTGCGACAAGAAGTTGATTTTTCGAAAGTCGTAAAACTCGAGTCGCATTGCGAGGTAACAAGTCAAAAACTCACCTGCTTGGTATTGCGCTTCTGGTCATCGCAGAGCCATGAAATTTTGGCTGGGAGTATAACACATTGTAGTCTCACTGTGACATATGTTTTCTAATCAAAATACGAAGAGAGAAAGTGAATATTGAGTCCGTTCCGGTTTGCAACCTATGTCCTATTTGAAACCGTCGCCTCTACCCACGGCTGTCCCATGCATGCGACGCGCGTTCATTCAATATGGCGGCCAAATTTCAATCTTTTTCATTTTTACGCGACCTGGCCTAGTCGTATGTTTGCAATTTCGCTCGACTTCCATCTCAAACGGGCAAGGTCAACCGAAACCATGGGTGTTTGCCAGGTCATTCGATAGAGTTTAGAGCTTGGACTGGCCTTGCCTTCGACTGTGCCGCCGCTCGAGCGATCTTCTTGGGTTACCCACGCGCTACGCATGGTTTCTTTCTCGACGTGGGTGCAATTATTTTTGGATCGTCGCTCGATTTCAAGGGCTCGCCAAACTCGTCAGCGAATTTTCTCCACCTCGCAGGCAATTTTCTAGTATACCTCGATGTCCTAGCCTTTCGATTTCGTGTATTCCTAAGCTTGACGTGCATCACTGTAGCTTTTCGTGGCCATTTTAGAGACGTTATTTTGTTCAGAAATGGAGGCTCATGTTAGCATCCTGTTGTCGTATTGGAGGGGAGAAATTCGCGTCAGGGAGTGGACGGACGAAGTATCGTGTGGCAGATCATACTGAATCCATCTTGGCAGTGTTAACTTTCATCTCAATGTGGATGAAACCGAATACACCCTGAGCATTTTTGCCACAATTGCAAATTGGCCATGGAATGCACTGCTACTGCCAGGGGCCCAAAATTCTCTGGAGCTCCACCGCTCAAAGACTGGGAGCCACACAGTGGGACAAACTGTTTTAAATGCAAGCCTTCCAAGCCTGGCAGGAAGTCCAAATGCAAAACACAAACGCAAGACAGACTTGCGGCATGGGAGAAAACGCGGGCCATCGCCCGCAAGCACGAGCACATGCACGCCGCCACCACTGACAGCAGCATCACCAACAAAACCTCGCCCCACCACACCAGTACCTGATCACTGGATAGTTGAGTCCGTTTGGTTAACGAATTCAAAAAAGGCAGACAAAATAACAAAACTAATAACACGAGAGTCGCATGGACCGAATCTGATGAGCAGCAGCACGTCACACCCGCATACCAAGCTTAGTAATAGTAGTAGTATAGTATATATTCATATTTCTCGCTATTTTCTAAGCTCTGTTAATGCCATTGAGCACTCTCAGCAGGTTTGGGAATCAACGGATTTGTAAAACTCTTTCCTATGGACAGCTGAACAAGGGTGTAGTCTGTACAGAGTGTATACAAACCTGTTGGACACAACGGGCATTGCATTGCACTGCATGCTGGGGGGTTTCATGTACCAATGCTCGTGACAAGGTTGCTACCCTCGCGCTCACGCTTTAGTCGCCGGTTTGTTTTCACACTTCACTAACAAGCGTGAGCTGCAGTGTGGCGATCAAACCACCTTCTTATAGTTATCAACAAAGTCGCTGTGTGTGTCTGTGTGTATGTGTGCGTGTGTGTGTGTATGTGTGTGTGTATGTGTGTAAATGTACGTGCGCGTACGTGTCAATATTGATCTTTCCTGCACAGGTGGACTCCTTTGAGCAAATATGTATCAACTTCACGAACGAGAAGCTGCAGCAGCTTTTCAACCATACCATGTTCATTCTGGAACAGGTTAGTAGACATAGCCAGCAATCGCATGTCATCACGTACATTGAAAATCAACATAATTTTTCGAATCGACCTTTTTTTCAGGATCACTTTTCAACGAGGACGAAGCAAAGTCGGCCGAACGAAGCCTAGAGGAAGAAAATCACCCTCTCCACTTCACCATCACAATACTGACATAGATACGAGATGAAACAACTAAAAAATCCACAAGAAAACTGTACGACCATCATCGCGCTGACTTTGGTCTGACTTTGGTCTGAGAATTTCTATCACGATCAAAAATGTACGAGGAGCACTCAAAAATAAGCAACAGACGTACCTCTATCGCTCTCTACTCCTTTTTCAAGGCACAAAAGTCGACTCTCCACTTTCAAACCAGGAACCAGACATACCAGTGGTCCTTTTCAGCTGCTCCACGAGCACAGGAAATGTTCACCAAGGGGCGCAGAGCAGCATCCATTCCAGAAAAAGAGCTAAAATACGAGTGAGACTGCATGCCTGAGTACATGAGTACATGTATGAGTACATGCAGAAAATAGTCAATTTCAGCGTTTCTGCTCCAAACAGCAACTAGCTTCGACTAGAAACAAAGATTACACCAAAGGATCAAACAACAACCATTTTCTGCAGTTTTTTTGCAGATGGCTTCCTTGTGCTTGGCCCAGCACGCCAAAAATCACACCTCGGAGGAGTACAAAAATTACAACTCTCAGATGTCCTCGATTGCTGGCCATGGAGAGAAAGAGTGAGAGAGACACAGAGAGAGAGAGACACAGAGAGACACAGAGAGACAGAGAGACAGAGACAGAGGCAGAGGCAGTGACAAAGAGAGAAAGAAAGAGAGAGACCATGCTTATCTCTGTGTATGCCTCAGGAATCACACTGATCCACGCAGAGATTTTGTCCAGATCAAGGTGTACTGTCCTCCGTACACTCATTCCACTTATGGCACAATTTGATTGCACTGCAACGTGTCCACACCGGCAAACCTGCACGCACACTGCACGCCCACTGCACGCCCTGTACTATTTGAACGTTCCACGTTTTCTCTTATGTGTACATGCTGCCTAGCATTGTGGCTTCACACATTCTTGCTGTTTTGTAAATAATTATTGATACCGAGTGGTTATGCCGTTGTGAGTGTGTGTACAGTTGTTGGTTGGCGCTCATCCACTTTTGTTCTAGGGACACTACCAATGAGTTATCTCTAATGCTTTACACCTTTTCCTCTTTTCCTGTTTTTGCTTGTGTGTTCTCAGGAAGAGTAGCATTTGGAGGGTATTGAGTGGAACTTCATTGACTTTGGATTGGATCTGCAGCCTTGCATTGATCTCATTGAGAAGGTATGAGACCATGGGAACTTTGTAAGGTGGAGATTTATATCCAGTGGCTGTCGTGTGTATATGTGTGAATGTGTGTAGGGGTGGGGGTGTCACATTTGATAACTTTTAAAACAAAGCATGCCTGGCATGTACGTTGTGAAGTAGTAAATAGCACAGTATCAGGCATAATTCCCTTTGATATCTTGGACTTGAACTGTCGGTCTTGGAGGAGCGGTTCCTGTTTCCTGGTGTGGAGTAGACCCAGGTGCTCGAAGTCCGTACATGGTATCCTAAGTTCGTACGCCCATAATTTCATGTTCTGTTATTTTATTCGACTCAAATATTTTATGAAGCGGACAGTGTGGTATGTTCTCCTCGCGTAGCAATTTTCAGGGATCTACGATAAGCAGAAGTCCCATACCACGTGAGTGGGTTTTCGAGTGTCCATACGAAATACAAATTGGGTTACATTTCATGCAAAAATATACTTTGCCAAGACCGATTTCGAACGGACACAGCGTCAAACAGACCTTCACTCAATCATCAAGAGCCAGCTTAGAGCTGAGAATGGCCGGAGGAGAAGAATTTACAGAGAACCACCAATCTTTGCAGAAAGGTTGACACTCCTGGCATCTCCACCACTGTTTTCCCGCGGTTTTCACAGCGCAGCTGCTTCTTCTCTGAGCCGACTAAAAACAGCTTGCATTTCGGCAACAAACTACGCTTTTGCAAGAAATACTGGTGGAGGCACATGCCAAACATATCCCTTCGGTGCTTTCGTCGTAACCGAGGGATTGCAAGTTAGCAATTAGCAGAAATATGTGTGTATTTCGAGTCACCCCTGATCAGTCGGACTTAGAGTACCCTCTGCGACACCAAAATTTGATATGAGAAATCAGCGAACTCCAAAGAAACAGATCGGATCGAAAGATGGCCTGGTTCAATCGAGCCTGGCCTCAGAACAAACTTGGACAAGATACCTTCCATCCACGAGCAGGATTCTGGCAAGTGATCATTGCTAGTGTGAGTTTCAGCTCGACAAACACACACTGTAAAAGTGTACGGACTTCGAGCACCTGGGTCTACTGTTTGATTTTTTTCTATCCAGGGTATTTGAACTTTTTTGTGCAGTAGAACCTGTTGTAGTTTATATCCTGGAATAGTCAGCACTTACACTTTCTCTCTCTCTCTCTCTCTCTCTCTCTCTCTCTCTCTCTCTCTCTCTCTCTCTCTCTCTCTCTCTCTCAACTTCTTGTCGACTCAGTTAGTGCAAAGATTTCTTTCCCTAGCTGTGTTGCACTTACCACCCTAAGACCAGATATAGTTCTGTACTCTACGAGTCGTAGGATTGTATTCTGGATGGAGTTGACAGTTTGTGCTGAGGACAGATTCAGTGTCAGTAACTCGCGGAAGGACAGGCGGTATGCGGATCTGGCCGATCAATGCCGAGCAAACGGGTGGCAGGTCGTTTCTTTTTCGGTTGAGGTAGGTGTGCGTGGTTTCATCCCGGACTCTCTTCGGAGGGCTCTGAAAGCGCTTGGGTTTTCTAATCGAAGAATAAAATTTATTTGTAATTTGTGCAGTAAGACATCTCTGCGAAGCAGCTACATCATCTGGTTGCGACGTCAACAAAAACACTGGTCGGAAGATCCACTTTTCTGAGGTACTGTATGTGGGGCTCCGTTTATTGAGGTGCGTTGAAATTTATTCTCTTTATCTTATTATTTCTTTTCTATAATTTCCCCATATGAGTTCCTATCAGTTGCTGTGAACACCTTGAGTGGAGAGCGCTTGCTCGAGTGTTGAACCGGGTTCTTAATGCACCATACCCAGTTCGCAAGGCTGAGCGGGGTTGTGAGCAGGCTTTCATTTCATCTTTTCTTATTATTTCTTATTATTTCTGCTTTTCATCTCATTACAAAAATTCTGCGCTTTTTCTCCATCTGCGCATAAAATCTAGACTGACAACCTGCTTGTTAAATCA
>NC_088654.1:17388622-17410907 GCF_964019385.1 Sycon ciliatum | reverse complement strand
CAGTGTGGCTCCCAGTCTTTGAGCGGTGGAGCTCCAGAGAATTTTGGGCCCCTGGCAGTAGCAGTGCATTCCATGGCCAATTTTCAATTGTGGCAAAAATGCTCAGGGTGTATTTGGTTTCATCCACATTGAGATGAAAGTTAACACTGCCAACATGGATTCAGTATGATCTGCCACACGATACTTCGTCCGTCCGCTCCCTGACGCGAATTTCTCCCCTCCAATACGACAACACGACGACAGGATGCTAACATGAGCCTCCATGTACGCGTGGAGACGCTTTCCACCGCACATCAGAAACCGAAACGACAACTTGCTCGTCTTCTCAAGAACTCTCAACAACGAAGACACTGGCGCACGCAAAGCTACGTGGCACACAGCGCTCCAAAGAAGAAATGCGTAGATCACGTGCATGCATATGAGAAAAACAATGATGTCACGCTGCCATGACGATACACAAGCTGTACTGGCACGCAGTGGACAAAAATAATGGAAAATCAAGAAAAGTCAGAAAATAATACAAACGGTGAAATTCGAAAGTAGAAGTCAAAGGAAGTTCAAAGAACAAGGAAAACGAAGATCTGTGCTGATGGGAACTCAAAGCAATTTCAACCATGTCCTGTCAGAGAGTGTTAGCACCCACAGGGTGAAGGCAAGCCTTGTCAGAGCAGAACCTACACTAGGACGGACTAGAGCTGCAGAACGGACTTTCTGAAGGAATGCAAAGATAAGTAACAATTCGAATTCGAGATAATCAACTTAGAAACAACACCAGCTGTTTTGTAACCTGTAAACTGCTTGTAACAATCAGTGATGTACTAGTAACTAACTCCTAGTAAACGCTTTGACTGTGCTCTCGGAAGAACGAAGGATTAACAAAATATAGAATAAACACAGTAGATAAATAATAGTGACACTCGTAAATTCTACAATATCTGGAGTCTTCTGCACAGTACATGAAGAACACACAGATCGCACAGGGAATACACAAGAGAACAGAGCGCACACAGATCGCACAGAGAACGCACAGAAAACACACAGAACGCACACCACTGCATACTGTCTTCAGAACATTCTCCCCCTCTTGATCAGACCACGGATCAACACTGCTTAGAACTCCAGTGGGCTCAGCTAAGTAATCGGGCGAGCGTAGCGCTTGCCGCACACCACTACCTCGGCGACACGCACCTTGCCATCCGCTCCTGGGAACACCTTGACCACACGTCCCAGAGGCCACGGTCCAAGCGGAGTGTCCGACTGCAGTACGAGAACGGCATCATCAGGTTGCAGGCTCTTCTGTGCATGCGGCCACTTGGTCCGGCGGTTCAGGGCTGGCACCCACTCTTGAATGGCTTCACGGGCAGACACTACCCAGAACGTTGAGCTTAGCGACGACAGCGTCTGGTTCGTGCCGCCATGCTGCTGCAGCTCGTGATGGTGCTTCACAATAAGCTGCGTGATGTGATGGTTGCGTGGCAAGATCACTGGAAATCTCACGTTGTGTGGCAGCCACTCGGCGTACTGCGTCCTGCCGTCGCATCGCAGCAACCCATCTGCGTCGACCTTGGGGTTGAGCTTCAGTAGCGCTGATCTGGCTGGCACTACTTGCTTGTTGCGCACACTCTTCAGCTCGTCGCTAAACGCCTCGCTCTGAGCTTGCGCGATCCACAGTTGCTCGGCGTCACTGATCTCTGCTGCTGTCAGTTCACTGGTGATGCGAGTCCGGCCAGCGGAGTTGCCGATGAAGCGCATAACCCACGCTGTCACTCGCACGAGACGCAACCAATCGGAATATCGCTCGGGCTTCAGGCGAAATCCTGGCGGCTGTGCAACAGTTACGGAGCTCACTGCTTCCGCTGCGCTGCTCTGCTTAAACTCTTCAGCGCTCGGGGCTGTCGGTGGACCTGCTGGCAATGTCGGCCAGTCGGCTGAGTCACTGCGTAGAAATGACGGGTTGGTACCACTCGCCCTCGTGCGGTTGAGCTCTGTGTTTACATCTGACTGGTCTCGTACCACTGACGCATAGCTGTACTGGAGCAATGACGATCTAGCCATTGTCGACGTCGTGGGCCCGACACATGTCCACCCTAACACTGTCAGACGCGCCACAGGTTCTCCAGGAGCTCCACGTATCTCCTCCAGCGCACAATGGATGTCTGGTTGGTCAATGCCGATGAGCATATCTACCTCTCTACGCTTCGGCAAGCTGGCAAATGTCACTTCCTTAAGATGTGGCCAATGCCGCTGCTCTGTTGACCAATTCACTGCGTGCATGTCGTCAGTGATTTGCTGTAGCGTATTCGCCTGGATCTTGCGCTCCCAGCTGCCATCTACGCTGCTGAGCTGCACGTCGACGTCCTGGGTGTCGTACGTTGAGCGCTGTCCGTTTAGTACTCCGACTGATATCTTGGAGCTTGGTCCACTTAGCTGAAGTTCTGCTGCTACTCTGGCGCTGACATACGTCTGCGTGCTGCCGTCGTCCAGTAGAGCATTGATACGCACACGTCTGTTGCCATTGCCGATCATGACTGGTACGGTTCGCAAAGCCAAATTCCCAGCGCCACTGGCTTTCATGGTCGTTGCTGCTGCTTGAGACTCCTGCGCCTCCCCCTCAGTGGCGAGGTACACACCTTGCTTCTTTGTGCTTGGTCTGTCCTGGGGCGGATCTCTGTTCTTGATCTGCTGCTGCCCGTGCAGGAGCCTATGGTGCGTGGAGTCGCAACCATCAACGCCGCAAACTCTCGTCCGTTCACAGTCATTGCCGCGGTGACCACTCGCCAGACACCGATAACACAGACGCGCTGCTTTGGCCTTGACCCAGCGCTCTACAACAGTCATTCCTTTGAACTGGTCGCACTGCCACACGCCATGGACATCGCCGCACACTTCACACGACTTTCCGCTACGAGCCACAAACGATCTGTTGTATGGGTGAGATCCTGGCTTAGCTGGCCGGTTGGCAGGCGCATGTGCTGACGCTGCTGGCTGGGATATGCTGATCCCGTCTGCCGTTTCTGCTGCCACAGTCAGGAACTCTGCCTCTTGTTCCAGCCACACTGCTAATATGGTGACTGTTTCTGGCTGCTGTTGCACGAATAGCCAACGCTGATACTGCGCGATCAGCTTCTCATCCAGCTTTCGCAGCAGCTGGTTATACAGAGTTCCCGGACCCAGCTCATGGGAACGCCCCGCATCCGTCAAGTTTACTATTGCGATCTCCAGCAGCTCAGAATACCGCACCAGTTCGCGCTGGCGACCACTGCGGACGGTTGGCATTCTCTCAATGTCCTCCAGCTGCAGAGCAATTTGTCTTCGACTGCCGCCGTACTTGCGCTCAAGCTTCGCCTTTGCCGTTGCATAAGCTGCTGGCGAGTACCCGAGGGCACTGATCGTCTCCAGCGGCTCACCCTTCAGGTAAGTACGCAACTGCAGCAGCTTGTACGCATCGTTGGCTGGCGAGACATCTACGCATGCGTTGAAGGCAGCTCGCCACTGCTCGTACTCTTTGCGGTTTCCGGTGAAAACTGGAATGCCGACTCGTGGCATCTGCCGCCATGGCTCTACCATTCCACCTGGTGGAAAGTTTGCGTACGGTGCAGGTGCTGTGAACGCTGCTGGTGCTGCGAATGGTGCTGGTGCTGCTACACTCGGTGCTGACACTGCTGGCGGAAGGCTAGTACTGGTCACTGGTGCTCTTACAGGCTGACTGGTGGCTCTGCCTCCGCCACTGGCTGTCAGTGGTCCAGCCTGACCCGAGTTTACAACCGAGGTTATGCCCCTTGAAGCTGTTACAACAGCCGGCACAGACCTCAACGACATACTATTACTAAAGGCGGCAGCAGGCACAGAACTAGCCGACGTACTGGTGGGAGCCGCAGCAGGCACAGAACTAGCCGACGTACTGATGGGAGCAGCAGGAGGCACCGAACTAGCGGACGTACTGATGGGAGCCGCAGCAGGCACAGAACTAGCCGACGTACTTGTACTACTGCTACTAGTACTACTGCCACTCGGAGCGCGAGCGGCAGTCCCCGAGCTGGCAGCAGTCCCCGAGCTGGCAGCAGTCCCCGAGCTGGCAGCAGTCCCCGAGCTGGCAGCAGTCCCCGAGCTGGCAGCAGTCCCCGAGCTGGCAGCAGTCCCCGAGCTGGCAGCAGTCCCCGAGCTGGCAGCAGTCCCACTCAAGGAACTCGGTGCCGACGACCCAGATAGACTACTCGGTAAGAGTCCTGACTCCAGACCGACAGGTCCCTGGTGCGGTTCTCGCTTCGGCACAGTATGCATAAATTTCTCTTTTTTTTCTTTTTCTGGTGCCTGTTCACTTTTTTCCTCCTCGTCAGCCTTGCTCTCAGCAACGATCTCCGATCTTTGCAGCAGATCCCGCACTTCCCTAATTCTTTGGGCTCGCTCCTTGCCCGCTGGAGATCTCCCTCCACGACTGGGCCGCGAAGAGCATATCTCGGCGAGCACTTCGCTGGCCTGCTCTAACACGTTATCGTACTTGCTTTGGAGCTCGTCCAGCTCATCGTATATTGCCTCAGTAGGGCGACCTGCCGCTCTCATCAGCTTGCACAGCTCAAGCATCACTCGCACTGCCTCCTCTGCCGCATTGTTCAGTGCATCTATCCCAGCGTTCAGGTCTCTGGCGTCTATGGGCGTGGTCTCACTGTGCAGCTTTGTCAGTATTCCACGTTTGATATTCGTGAAATTGGACTTCACTCGAATCTTTGCCGATCGTAGTTCGTCCATGGTACAACTAAATTTGATACATACACTACAACTAAACTAAACTGAACCTCTAACCATCCTCTGCTACCAGATAATGTACGCGTGGAGACGCTTTCCACCGCACATCAGAAACCGAAACGACAACTTGCTCGTCTTCTCAAGAACTCTCAACAACGAAGACACTGGCGCACGCAAAGCTACGTGGCACACAGCGCTCCAAAGAAGAAATGCGTAGATCACGTGCATGCATATGAGAAAAACAATGATGTCACGCTGCCATGACGATACACAAGCTGTACTGGCACGCAGTGGACAAAAATAATGGAAAATCAAGAAAAGTCAGAAAATAATACAAACGGTGAAATTCGAAAGTAGAAGTCAAAGGAAGTTCAAAGAACAAGGAAAACGAAGATCTGTGCTGATGGGAACTCAAAGCAATTTCAACCATGTCCTGTCAGAGAGTGTTAGCACCCACAGGGTGAAGGCAAGCCTTGTCAGAGCAGAACCTACACTAGGACGGACTAGAGCTGCAGAACGGACTTTCTGAAGGAATGCAAAGATAAGTAACAATTCGAATTCGAGATAATCAACTTAGAAACAACACCAGCTGTTTTGTAACCTGTAAACTGCTTGTAACAATCAGTGATGTACTAGTAACTAACTCCTAGTAAACGCTTTGACTGTGCTCTCGGAAGAACGAAGGATTAACAAAATATAGAATAAACACAGTAGATAAATAATAGTGACACTCGTAAATTCTACAATATCTGGAGTCTTCTGCACAGTACATGAAGAACACACAGATCGCACAGGGAATACACAAGAGAACAGAGCGCACACAGATCGCACAGAGAACGCACAGAAAACACACAGAACGCACACCACTGCATACTGTCTTCAGAACACTCCATTTCTGAACAAAATAACGTCTCTAAAATGGCCACGAAAAGCTACGGTGATGCACGTCAAGATTAGGAATACACGAAATCGAAAGGCTAGGACATCGAGGTATACTAGAAAATTGCCTGCGAGGTGGAGAAAATTCGCTGACGAGGTTGGCGAGCCCTTGAAATCGAGCGACGATCTAAAAATAATTGCACCCACGTCGAGAAAGAAACCATGCATAGCGCGTGGGCAACCCAAGAAGATCGCTCGAGCGGCGGCACAGTCGAAGGCAAGGCCAGTCCAAGCTCTAAACTCTATCGAATGACCTGGCAAACACCCATGGTTTCGGTTGACCTTGCCCGTTTGAGATGGAAGTCGAGCGAAATTGCAAACATACGACTAGGCCAGGTCGCGTAAAAAATGAAAAAGATTGAAATTTGGCCGCCATATTGAATGAACGCGCGTCGCATGCATGGGACAGCCGTGGGTAGAGGTGACGGTTTCAAATAGGACATAGGTTGCAAACCGGAACCGGACTCAATATTCACTTTCTCTCTTCGTATTTTGATTAGAAAACATATGTCACAGTGAGACTACAATGTGTAATACTCCCAGCCAAAATTTCATGGCTCTGCGATGACCAGAAGCGCAATACCAAGCAGGTGAGTTTTTGACTTGTTGCTTCGCACTGCGACTCGAGTTTTATGACTTTCGAAAAATCAACTTCTTGTCGCAGGTAAACAGCGGCTCACCTCTCGCCAATAAAGCACCGCATACCAATCAAAACTAATGGAAGCACACACAGGGCTTATTGTTAATCTGTACTGGTCGTCGTGGAGCGATAGCAATTACCTAATTTCAGAACTCAGAGTGAATTTGACGTGCACTCCAAAACCTTTCCGGTTTGGAGCCACCTCTGATTTGAAGCGAAAAATTGGGAAACTTGGAGGCAATGGGTCAACACAAAGGAGTGGCTCAGTTCGATTGACTCTGGCCTCAGAGCAAACTTCAACATGCCAGTTTCCTTCCACAAACATATTTCGAGTGAACAATCAACGCTGATGATCGGTTTGGGTCTATACAAATTTGGCTGTCAAGCCGTTCCAGTATTGAACCGTCGCCTCTACCGCGTAAGGAGACCATAGGTCTGTGGGGACTGCCCTGGAGAAATATGAATAAATACTATACTACTTTATGCTGACCTTTCATACAAACTTCCAGTCAACTGCCCCATCATGCAGGTGGTTTATATTGGGCATATAAACCTCATACTTCATACAAACCCCATATAGACCACCAGCATACAAACTCCTTTTTAGAAACAGGAAGAAGTTGACTGTCAGTTTGTATGAAGGTCAGCATAAGTATAATACATCCCACTAGTGGTAGTATATGGGTTTATATTTCACGTACAAGCGTACTGTTGGGTTGTACTATATACATACTGCGATGCATGTTGATTTTTCACTGCACCCAATGATGTACAGTGTGCATGTCAGGTGTGTCTCTTAGGGATGAGATTGATGCACAAAACTAGACTTCGAAAGTGCTTATCTACGCATTTTGGCACCAGATTAGGTTTGCGACTACTGTAGCTAGTGACTGTTGTGTCATGTACTGACATAAGGAAGTGGTTTATTTTACAGACAGATGAGTGTAGATATAGTGAAGAGTCAGGGAGGCCATGCCCAGCAGAGCATGGTATCGTGCGTAGCACGGGGGTAGTGAGAGGTCACGTACCGTCTATACATGGCGACAGACAGGGGAAGGACTATGCCGTGAATGGGTGAAAGGCTAACATGATACAGGATAGGACATCTCCCCCTTTTTGAAAAAAAATTAAGGAGAGCAAAAACACAACAGCTGGGAAAAAGACTGTTATGGAGAAAAGGCAAGACAGATACATGTACGGGTTGTACATAGCCGGGCACATAGAACAGAACTATGCAATGTGCGGGAGAGCAATAGCAATAGCATGAAGCCAGAGAGAGTTATATGGTAGCGATCAATCTCTGCGGTGGCTGGATGTTGTTGCGAGCACGGAGAGTTGGCTGTGACGTAGGCACAGGCTGTTGTTGCGGGACTAGCGCGGCCGGTGGTACTGCTGGCACCGGTCCGGGAGGAGTCACTGGCTGGAGCAACTTCACTGCACGGCGGTTTCGGCGCAGAAGACCGGATGAGGTGGCGATGTTGTAGGAGCGATCGGTGAGTTGCTCAACCACTGTACCCTCGCGCTTGTCGTCGACCCACACTTTCGCTCCCAGTGGCAGAGGGGAGAGCGACTTGGCTGCGAAGCGTTGATCGAAGTGATCTTCTTGCCGATGCTTAGCCTCCTGCTCCTTGGCCCGGAGAGCGGTGATGTCTGGCCAGGAGGGTTGCAGGAGATCAGGTGGGCACGGAAGATTGGTGCGGAGCCTGCGGCCGTACAATAGTTCGGCGGGCGAATAGCCGTTGGCCAGGGGTGTGGAGCGATACGCTAGGAGGGACTGCTGTAGATCACCTGGCGCACGGATGAGTCGTTTGGCAGTCTGCACGGCGCGTTCTGCTTCGCCGTTGCTTTGAGGATGCTTCGGGCTGCTGGTCCGATGCGTGATGTTGCACGACGACATAAACTGTGCAAAGGCGTCGGAAGCGAACTGTGGCCCGTTATCGCTGACGAAGATGTCCGGATAGCCGTGGGCAGCAAATATGCTCTTCAGATGAGTAATGACGGCCCGTGACGTAGTCGATGAGAGACAAGCGACATCAATGTAACGGGAGAAATAGTCGACGGTAATCAGGTACTGGCGGCCGTCGACATCACAGAGATCCGATGCGATACGCTGCCACGGACGCTCGGGGAACGGAGTTGTCTGAAGAGGCTCTGGAGACTGATGACGCTGCTTGATACAGGTAGTGCACTTGGCGACGTACGCCTCGATGTCGGCAGAGATACCTGGCCACCATGACGAGAAGCGGGCACGGGCTTTACTCTTCGTGACACCTTGGTGACCATCGTGCAGCTTCTGGAGGATCTCAGGCTGTAGCACGGACGGAACAACCAGGCGAAAGCCGTGGCACAATACACCTTGCATGTGAGACAACTGGCCTCGCTCACGATGGAACGGCTTGATGTCGTCAGGGACGGTAGCAGGCCAGCCATGGATGACGTAGCGCATCACACTGGATAACACGGGATCTTCAGACGTAGCCTTGGCTAGGTCGGCGAGAACGGATGGACTTGTGAGATCTTCGGCAGTGGTTGATAAAACCATGCCGATGTCGTCTTGCAGAACGTTGTCAACTGATGCCGATGCTGGCGCTCGTGAAAGCGTGTCAGCCACCACCAGATCCTTGCCGGGAACGTGTATGGCTTGGACTTCGTACCGGAGGAAGCGGAGCAGCATTCGTTGGCATCGGATGGGAACCTTGTCCAGGTCTCTGGTGTTGATCAGTGGCACTAGCGGCTTGTGGTCCGTCTGCACGATGAACCTGGGAGCGCCGAAGAGGTACTGGTCTAACCTCTCGCACGTCCACACCGCTGCGAGGCATTCCTTTTCGATCTGCGCGTAGCCTTGTTCCGTCTTGGTCAGGGAACGGGAGGCGTAGGCTACTGGGCGCCAGTCGCCATCGTGCTTCTGGAGCAGAACACCACCAATGCCATAGCTGCTGGCATCGGCACTGACCATGATGGGACGCTTGGGGTCATAGTGCACTAAGCACGGGGCTGAAACGACGAGCTCTTTCAGCCGACGGAACGCGTCCTGCTGCGGGGAGTCCCAGAACCAATCAGTGTCGGTGTGCAGGAGCTGACGGAGGGGCGCTGAGATCGTAGCCAATTCCGGGATGAATCTGGCGACGTAGGTGAAGAGACCTAAGGCACGGCGAAGCTCAGGAACATTCGTAGGCTCCTTGAGGTCGTCAATGGCGGAGACTTTGCTGGGGTCGGGTTTCACACCGGACCCGCTGACGATGTGTCCCAGGTACTTGACTGACGACTGCTTGAGGTGGCATTTGTCGGGGTTCAGAGTGATGCCTGCGTCGGCAAGGACCTGGCGCGTTGTGTCCAGCCGGTGGTCGTGTTCAGCTTCGTTAGCGGCGTGGACCAGAACGTCGTCCATGAATACCTCGGAACCTTTGACGTGGGAGAGGAAGTCCTGCAGGCGTCGCTGGAAGATTTCCGGTGCAGAGGTTATACCGAATGGCATCCGGAGGAATCGGAACCGACCCACAGGCGTGATGAACGTGGTCAGCTTGGATGCAGACTCCGTGAGAGGCACTTGCCAGAAGCCGCTGTTGGCATCCAGCGTGGAAAAGACAGTAGATCCGGCGAGCCTAGCCAGTGTGTCCTCAACTGTCGGAAGAGGGAAGTGCTCGCGCTTCACGTTGCCGTTCAGCTTCTTTAGGTCTACGCAGATCCGTACGCGACCATTAGGTTTACGAACCGGCACCATAGGAGAGCACCAGTCAGAGGGACCCGTTTCCCGGACGATGATGCCCATTTCCTCCATACGTGCGAGCTCTTCTGTGACCTTGTCCTGTAGAGGCAGAGGCACACGGCGGGCAACACCACAGTGGCACGGCGTGGCGTCGTCCACGAGCTTGATATCAGCTGGGGGCCCAACCATACAACCGATGGGCTGTGCTGGCTTGCTGGTACACGATTCTGCTGCATCTAAACGCTGGATCAGGCGAAGTCGGAGGCAGTCTCTGCGACTCAGCAGGTTGGTAGATCCAGGACCATCGATAACTACGATCTCCATAGAGAACAGTTCACTCTTGTGCATGGTGTCTGCAGTGAACTGACCCTTGATGGATAGAGGTGCACCAGATGGACCAAGGAGTTTGGTAGTGGATGGTGTGAGTACAGGGCGTTGTACGAGATTCTGATACGTGGAGTGCGTGATACATGATACATCTGCACCTGTGTCGATCTTGAATATCAAATTTGTCGAGCAAACAGGCAGACTTACTGACCAGGCGTCGGTGGACTGGGAAGGACTGGCGTTGGATGACAGCTCTGCAACACCACCCATGAATGGCGACGGGGACGCGAGCAATTCATCTTCGACAGCTCTGGCACCACGCGTGGTTGCTGGAGTGGAAAGACAGACGGCGGCGAAGTGGCCCTGCTTGCCGCATGAATTACACTTGCGACCAAACGCAGGACACGCAGAACGGTTACTCTTGTGCGAACCAGCGTGGCCACACCACGGACATGTTGAAGCTGCAGTGCCGCTCTTCCTCTGCGTGGACGGCGTTGGTGCAGGCTTCGACGGAACGCCGCTGCGCTGGCGGCGACTCCTTGCATCTTGCTGCTTTCCTCCAAAGCGGGATGCAGCATTGACCTGCGGCCTGGCGGCTTGCGCTGCAACGTCTCCGGAAATTTTCTCGGCCTGCCTGGCCCTGAGAACTGCGTCCGTGAGGGTGAGTTTTGCGGGCTCAATCAGCTGCAACTCCTTGGCGACTTGACGATCCAGAATGTGAGCCACGAGGCGATCTCGAATTCTGTTGTCCTTCTGGTCACCAAAGTCACAGAACTTCGCTGCTGCGTGAAGTTTCCGAACAAATTCTTCCACGGACTCTCCTGGAAGATGGACGCACTGTTCGAAGATGGTCCTCTGGTGAAACACGTTCAATGCTGGCGTAAAGTAAGCGTCCAGCTTCGTCATGACCTTGTCATACTTGTCCTCGTCTCCAACGGTGTCGAATACCAGTTGATCGAAGACAGTTTCGGCCTCAGGGCCCAGCGAGTAGAGCAACGTAGAGATTTACACTTTCTCGTCTTTCGAGTTGAGCTCTGAGGCGAGGCGATATCTCGCAAACCGGCGTTTCCAAGCCGGCCAGGCATCTGGAATGGAGAAATCAAAGTCTGCAGGCGGCGCGAACTTGGCCATTTCTACTCGAAGTGTAGACCTGGTTGACTAACTTCTGACACCATGTTGTGTCATGTACTGACATAAGGAAGTGGTTTATTTTACAGACAGATGAGTGTAGATATAGTGAAGAGTCAGGGAGGCCATGCCCAGCAGAGCATGGTATCGTGCGTAGCACGGGGGTAGTGAGAGGTCACGTACCGTCTATACATGGCGACAGACAGGGGAAGGACTATGCCGTGAATGGGTGAAAGGCTAACATGATACAGGATAGGACAGTGACTACACCCAATTTCCAAAACTTGCTCCGATCGCTTCGATTTTGGTCTCATTCGATTCTCCCAGGCGTAGTACATAGAAAATCTGCAAGTAAAGTCGTCGCCAAAAAAATCCGGCCAAATGCGATGCTAGCTACCGGTAGCTGTACTGGGCCGCATGCACTGTATCATACTTCAAGTTCAAGTCTTGATAATGATAGTGGTAGTGCCTAGTGCCGTGGTACTGGTAGACCGCGGGTCTGCAGTTACTTCACTGTTCACATGCTGACAGGCTCGCATACACCATGACTTTGTAGAGGCGACAACGGCTTGACAGGTCAGCCAAATTTGTATAGGCCCAAACCATGCAAACCTATCATCAGCGTTGATTGTTCACTCGAAATATGTTTGTGGAAGGAAACTGGCATGTTGAAGTTTGCTCTGAGGCCAGAGTCAATCGAACTGAGCCACTCCTTTGTGTTGACCCATTGCCTCCAAGTTGCCCAATTTTTCGCTTCAAATCAGAGGTGGCACCAAATCGGAAAGGTTTTAGAGTGCACGTCAAATTCACTCTATTAGTCTGAAATTAGGTAAATGCTATCGCTCCACGACGGTACAGAGTAACAATAAGCCTTGTGTGTGCTTCTCCATTAGTTTTGATTGGCATGCGGTGCTTTATTGGCGAGAGGCGAGCCGCTGTTTACCTGCGACAAGAAGTTGATTTTTCGAAAGTCGTAAAACTCAAGTCGCAGTGCGAAGCAACACGTCAAAAACTCACCTGCTTGGTGTGGCGCTTCTTCTGGTCATCGCAGAGCCATGAAATTTTGGCTCGGAGTATAAGTTATAACACATCGTAGTCTCACTGTGACATATGTTTTCTAATCAAAATACCAAGAGAGAAAGTGAATATTGAGTCCGTTCCGGTTTGCAACCTACCGGTATGTCCTATTTGAAACCGTCGCCTTCTACACTTACTCAGAGTCAGACTCAGGCTCGGCGCAGTGCTCAACCCGACTGCAGCAGGCAGAGTGCGGCGCAGACTGTTCAGTGCAGTCCAGTGGCAGTACAATGGCCTAGACTAGTGTACTGCATGTGCCACTCCGCTCTCCAGCGCATGAACCCGCGATGAAGTACCGCGTAGATCTACCTACCATACCTATGTACGCGTATACTTGGCATTGGCCGGATTTTTTTGGCGACGACTGTATTATTCAAATCGGCCCAGCCATTCTTGAGTTATTGTGATTTGAAGTGCGCCAAGTAAAGGTTAGTTGGACTTTTGCTGGAAACAGAAATGAATGGGGCCGGGGGTGATGGGAAAATCGAGAACGACCGCACAGTCAGTGCATACAGTACAGTGTACAGTGCACACGCCTCGTCACTCGAACTGCGTGTACGATACTTTGGTATGCTGGCGCGGACAAATTCGCTCGTAGAGGAAGACGAAAGCGTCTCACCACCTTGTAATTTCACATGGCCAGTAGTTTTTCGACGCTGAAGACGATGGAATAGTCAGCGACGCTGCGACCCGACAAGAACAACCCGAAAATCATACCCTGAAAAAGCGCTGAGCGCAGAGCTCATACCAAAGTTCAAAAAATTGAAAGTAAATATTCCCTGAAATATATAGGGCAGAGCCTGTAATACCATTAACTTTCGTACTGCACATTGTGATTGTTGACAAGCAGCGCGCGGTGGATCAATATCAAACAAAGAAGTGGGTCACGATGAGTACTTACTGGGGATAATTGCGCGGCTTTGTCCCGGTCTCTCTGCATAGAACGAGCGCTCGGAACAGAATGTTGTCGAAGGCAAACCCATTGGCCGGCAAGATAGCAATGATTATGTACACAGGTTAGTGGTCGTCGAGCTGTGATTCCGTGGCAAAATCCGTCCACGTCCGCTACGGAATGCCGAATGCCGTTCGACCGAGTACCCACCGCTACACCACAGTGCTCGTACTTCGGCAAAATATCCTTTCCAACATTCACGACGAAATGTTTCGGCATCTGGCTCGCGGAAGAAAGACATACTAGTACTAGTAGTAGTAGTAGTAGTGCGAAGCTCACAAGCACTCACAGCCCCGTTCACACTGCACTTACATGTACATCAGGTGCTCGCTGAATGCAGTGAAAACAAGGAAGAATAAACTGATGCTTGAGCATCATCGCTAACGACTATTCTACCTTCCTTATTTTCTGACAAGAATAAACTTACTTCAATGTGAGAAAAAGCAAGAACTGTTTCCCATTAAATGGGAAACAGTTCTTGCTTTTTCTCATTTTGTTGTGTCTGTCACCAAGTTACGTGGCGGGTATCACTACACGTGTAGTGCACTGGAGATCTAACTATCTTACGCAGTTACGGTCATGATCTGATGATAGCAGGAGTACACGTCATGTACTGAAACAGACACTGTAGATCTACATGATAATAATTATTTTCATCCTGCATTCAGTCATGTCACAATCATGATGTGTATTTTATTACATATTATCAAGAGTATAATTATAACCCCCCTGGGGGGTATAATTATACTCTTGATAAGATGTAACAAATTACACATGACTGAATGTTAGAATTATTATTATTATTACTTGCATGTACGCGTTGGAGTCAACCATGCAAGCATGATCCACAACTTCGCTTATTTTTTTTTTTTTTTTTTTTTTTTTAATTAAAGCTGACAATAGTGATGAACTTTTACGGGCAAACAGAACACAATTGACAGTGGCATGGCGAATGATTAGAACACAACACCAAAAAATGAAAACAATTGTATGTGTGAAAAAAAGCAAAAACGAGAAACAAAAAAACAAAAAACAAAAAACAAAAAAAACAAAAAAAACAAAAACACCAAAAACAAAAACAAACAAAAAAACAAACAAAAAACAAAAACCAGGAAAATACAAGGGCACTGTCCTGCCCACCATCGTCTCCAAAACCTCACAGCCGGCCCTCCGAGATTGCCAACTCTCGCAATGCATTCACAGGACGGTGATATGACGATCGAGCACCGCGGATGCACATGATCGCCGACCGCAACAATGCAAACGCCAGTCGACACCGGACATATGTCATTGTCTGGGCATACAACTTCGTGTCCCCACTCGAAATGAGGCCACACAGGCGCTTAACAAATCTGGAGCACTCTGGCGCACAACAACCGGCCGTGGTGAAAACTAGTGGAGTAAATGTCCCACGGTCCACATTGATGATGCGCTCAGCATACTGCAGCTTCTTCTTCCTCTCATGCTCCGCCAACAGTTTGTCGAGAGGTTTGGTGGCATAGGACGGAGCATCGGGATGAAAAACCCGGACATCCAGGAAAGCATTCTGTGCCCTGGTCCACAGCCCTCGAGCCCGGATATCAGCGCGAGCATCGTTGGCGGTGATAGTTGAGGCTGCCAGAAACACCTCTCCCGAAACCGGAGCAAGCTGAGGCTCGACAGCGACATCCGAGCAAACTTCAGTAAGTAAATCGGCAAGAATATCGCGAACTTCATTGTGCCGAATGGTGGGGAAACCACCAGTAGGGCAACACATGGCATGGGCCGGACTAAACGGTTGGCCACAAGAGCAGGTAGTAGGCACATCAACCAATGCCCAGTCATACCGCAACGCCACCGCATCCCTGAAATCTCCCTTCGACAGATGATATCCGTGTTCTCTGATAGGCAGTGTGTTGAGCCAGCTAGAGACACCTCGGGAGGACAAATGCTCCAAACGACGCGACATATCCGCCGACGCCGACTGCCGCAGCTGGCGGAACTCAGCCTCACTTGCTGTGCCGCGTTGTCTGGCAAAATCCCTCTTGGCTGTCATAGCATCTTGCCGAACACGTTCCGGTGCTTGCTTGGTCCATGATGTGTTGTTCTGTTGCAGAATTTCACTAACCTGGGCTGCTGTCATTGCTCTGGAAGCGTCGCGCTCTGTCCCGCTCATGCTGTGAAAGTGTGGAATGGCCATTCCCCCGAAACGAGTCGGCAGCCTGAGCATCACCAAATCCTCCGTGGTGAATGCATCTCGACCAGTTGCAGCCGGCAAGAACTCAGTTTCGATTACCTTGTCCAACGCTGATACTGCGTCCTCCGGAATGGGAACCGTACGAAAGAGGTAGACCCAACGACCCCGCAGGCCATGAGTCAAAGCTGCATAAGCCGCGTGAGGCTCTGTGCTGGCAAACTTTGCTAATGTGCGTAGCTCCTTGCACCAATCATCAACCCTCTCCCTCACTTGGCTGGCAACATCATCAGGCTCCCCGATGTATGAGCCCAGATATTTAGTGCTGCCGGTGACAATGCGGACACCGGTGCCTTCAAACAGATGTGAAGCCTCCTCCTCCAATCCGGGCTTCACGAGAAGTAGGGTTTTGTCCGGATTGGTGAAATATCCATACAGGCGACCGTGTTCCTGGATTGTTGTCCACCAGTCTCGAATCGCTCTCATCCTGCCAGCACCACTGGAGTCATCCGCATACCAAATCTGCTTAACGGCGTCGTGTTGCTGCTGCAAATGCCGAATGATGGGGAGTGTGGCCAATGCATAAAATGCCATGGACAGCGGGTCTCCCTGGGTAGTACCCTCCTTTGACGAAATCTCCCCACCACCAGCGACAAACAGACGTGCCTCCGACTGATAGGAGTTTAGAAGAATGGTGGATAGTGCTGGACAGAGGCGCTGAACGTTATGCAGAGCTGCCTGTCGGTTTATGCTGTTGAATGCGTTACTGGCATCCACCAACAGCACTCCCTCAGTGGACGATTCGTTGTAAATGTCTTGCATGGCATGCACTGCTGCTTCAATGCCACCTGGTGATCCAGCGCATTTCTGAAGATGTCCGCAGGCTGCCTCCACGTCAGTGGAAGCAATGCGCAGAATAGCCTTCGATACTATCCGCCTTAGCACCTCGCCCACGCCAATAGGACGTACGCCAGGCTGCTTGTCAAGGGCAATCAGCCGGCAAGACAGAAACGGCACCAGGCCTTCAGCGGGAAGAACACGGGTAGCAAGAAGACGAGAGAGGTCAGCAATAGCCTGGCACAGACTGGTTGATGCCCCCTTAAAAGAGGAGCACATCCGCCGCCAACATGCCGAGTCCATCCCAGACGGACCTGCAGATCCCTCCGAGTGCATCGCCACGGATTTCAGAAACTCAGCAGTGAGGCCATCGAAACGTATGCCTTCAACACCGGGGGCATCCCCAGGCAGCATGGCTTCAGAAGGTGGTAGCCGAGCCTCCGGATGCTTGTCCAGTAATGCCTCTTTGACAGGAATAGAGGAACCATCCCGGAGAGGTACGGTATCGTTGATGTTCAGCACACCACCCGCTTCACCACGTCTGCCTGGATCCAGGCATCTAAGTGCATCATGCACACGGCCCTGGCACATGAGGTCGGAGAAGTGGCGAGCCTCATCTTCCTCACCTCGCTTGCGGCCTCCCTTACGAGGCCGAAACAGCAAGTCTTGCAGGCAGCGGCCTTCGCTCATTAATGACGTCAAATTCCCCGCTTGCCACAATGCCATTCGCCGCTGCAAATGCAGAGTATTCTCTTTTGGTTTGCTATTGCTACGGGTTGACTGCAACATCAGGGAAGGAAGCACGGAGAACCGGTAGAGAGCGATGCAGTCAGTGCCAGCAGAGTCGGTGAACCGTCGAAGCTCTGCAACTAATAGATTGACAAAAGCCTTGCCAATGGACCCCGTCGGGATACGAAAGAACTGCTTCCGCCAATGAACGATCTCATCATAGCACGACGTTATGGAGAGTTGTCCCTGATCCTCTCGCCCGATGCCCTGCACTGGTAGTATCTCCTGTTCGTCTCCAGGAGTAGGAGCAAATCGAGAGTTGGCGCTTTCCCGAGCGGGACTAGGCTCAGCATTGTCCTGGTTCACCGCCAAGTGTACTGGAGGCGCTGTAGGAACCAGCGGTGGCATGTCCTGGCTTTGTGTGTTGGCTGGTGAAGATGATGGTGCCGCTGCTAAACACGCATCCCGGGCTCCAGCGCGAGTTCGACGTTGCGTGGAAATCTCACTTGGGTAAACTCTTCTCAACCAGGCAGGGGGTTGATCGCGCCAATCCACGCTTGGGTGAAGGTCGGCGCCAGACATAGTTGCGCTGTGTACAGGACCATCCCGACTGGCAGCCTGAGATGTAATGCCGTTGACAACTACACCATCCACCTGGCTGTTGGTAACGCGAGTTCCGGAACTACATGTAGCGCCGTCACCCACACCAGTGCTGTGGCCACAGGACGCCCCAGTCCCAACGCCTGGAGTGCTATTTCTGCAGGTTGATGGGTTGTTGCGACTCGGGTAGCAGTCAACACATGGGGTGTCAGCAGCCTTGCAAGCACATCGCTGACACTTCCCCGTGAGCTGGCACTGGCAGCAGGGCATTGCCGCTACTGGAAACAACAGTTGGAGTTGCGATGTCGGCTCGACATGGAGGTGTGACGACTGGTGACTGCGGGCAGAACCCGACTCCAGAAAGTGGTGAGAATCTGCTAACACAAAATATGAACAGTAACCAAAGAAACCAAAGGAAAAAAAGAACAAAACCCAACACAACACGGTAAAACAACAGCAGAGTAGCGTTCTCATCAAGGTCTCCTTCTTCTCCAGCCTCCAAGCAAATCGAGCAGTCACCAGCACCTCCAGAGCTCCAGAATCTCCAACCGACCTCCACCAGCGCAACTCTTTCACAGCATAATCACTTCGCTTATGCTGAACATGATAAACAGGACTATGACAGGGGAAAGAAATTGAGCTAGAACGATGATAATTATAATGATATAATTATCATATACAATATACCAGCCTGCTATGCCGGATACCACCAACCATGCATCGACCAGGCGCCAGGCGCGAACTGATGGTGGTGGTGATGAGAAGGAGAGCTCTGTGCCAGAACTTTGCAGCCTAGAGAGCGTGTGTGGGCAGGCGTGTTTTTACTAGGGCTGAAACGAACATAAATTTTGAGTATTCGAACGTTCTTGATGTAAAACGAACGAACGAACGAACATTCTCTAACATTCACCTCACACACGTGTGCTCGTGTACAACCCGGTATAAGCAAAACATACAGTGGAATTTTTGAATACATCGTTCATGACGCGTTCAAAAATTGCCCACAGAATGGAAGCATTGGTCATTCAATATTGTTCAAATGTCTGGACAAGAAGAGAGACTCCCAAACAAATAAACACACAAACAAAATCAGCAAAAAAAGAACGGGCAGAGGGGCCCTGACTCCCAAAGAAATAATAAATAGCGGAACTTGAAGACCTCAACGGAGTGAAACAGAACCATTCCAACTTCAAGTGTCTGACTTAATATAGAGACTCCCAAACAGGCAAGTGTGCATAGAAAACAGCTAAAAGGAACGGTTAAAGGGCAAACAACACACGAACATGCACCGTTGCACTCAGTACCGTTCACACCAACCAGCAACCTGCAGACAACGCAGAGAAATTCACAAGAAGAACACAAAGAAAAGTTCAATTAATCAAAGTGGAAGGAGGAACACAGGCAACCAGAGAACAGTATGAGAAAAGAATACAACCGATCTACCTGTTACAGTGTAATACCAACAAACAAGGCAAGGCTCTACTTTACCTCACACGTTTGGAAGAGGTGGGGTCGAATCCTCCAGCTCCTCTTCCAAGACCACATCCAGGGCGACTGGCTCAGGCTCAGTGGAGAGTGGCAGGAGATTGGCTGGGACGTCCACCTGATTGGCTTGAAGGCTCCGGTTCTGCTGCAGGAAGATCAGGGCATCCACATTCTCTGCAGCGAGAGCAGAACGGAGCTTCGACACAATGTGCCCGGCGGCAGAGAAGACCCGTTCGCTGGGTACGGATGTAGCAGTCACGCACAATATCTGCCGTGCCACCTTCGCCAAGTACACAAAGCGCGACGCATTCTGCACCCACCACACCAACGGATCTGCAGAGGATGGAAGAGCAGCCTCTGCAAGGAATCGCTCCACCTCTTGCTGAATGGCTACGGACGCTGACACTTCCGCATCATCAGCACCACCGAAGAACAAGTCGAGATCATTTGGGGGTATCCGCTTGGCTGCTGGCTCAATGACTTCCACTTCGCTTACCTCCAGCTCCGTGTGCAGAATGTGCTGACTGCACCGGCGGAGTAACTGTTACTCGAGCTTCAAACCATCCCGAGCATCCGTCGATGGCAGGAAGGTCAGGGATTTGGAGCGCGGATCCAATGATGCTGCCTAACGAACGAATATTCGAATATTCGGTATATTCGTTTCACCCCTAGTTTTTACCGCCATATTGCCAGGTGTGTCTTTACCACCATATTTATCAGACATCACTGTTAAGGCCAAGTAAAAAAAAAAGCTAGATGATCGTCCCCGTCCGCCCCAGTTTTTGTCAGCGCCCCAAGAAATATTTTATTTTTTAAATCGTGAGTTTTTGCCGAAATCGTTGGTTTTTTACCGATCGCGGATGCAGGAAACATGTGCACGCTTTGTTTAATACTTTCTTTACTATATGGACCACATACTACTAGTATATCACAACGTCAGTATCGATCTGCTGAAGAAAGAAAAAGAAAAAAAGAAAAAAAAAGAAAAAAAGAGAAAAAAAACCTTGATGTTGTTGTGTACACTGTGTGCATGAGAGGGTAAAAAGTAAAAAAATAAAAATAAAATCCTCCCGCCCTCCCCGATTTTTCCAAAAAAAAGGACGATCATCTAGTAATTTTTTTTTACTCGGCCTAATAAGAGAATTTTTCATCCAGCAAATGCACGAAGAGTGAATAGCAACTGAATAAGGGGTCATCCGTAAATTCAAACTTTTTTCACCAAACGAATTAATTTAGTTTAGACCCAACCCCTTCCTCCCTCCCTCCCCCTCAGGACGTAAAAAATGTTGACATACATGCATATACAACAGCTATGTACATGAATCAATGTTTTTCTGAAACGAAATTGGTCAACCGGTTAACCCCCTCCCACCCCATAACGAAATTATTTCGTTTCGTGGAAAAAGTTCGATATTTATGGAAGACCCCTAAAGCGGTTGTCAAACCCCCTTTTATTTACATGACTGAGTCTGTACAATGCAGTCGCGTGATTATGATGCCATCACTTTCTCAAAAAAAAGAAGAAGAAAAAAGATTTGCTTGTAGACTCCACAAATAATTACAATGATTATGACTGTCTGTACGTATGTAGACGACCTGAGCTGATGTCAGTGATGAGACTTGACAGCTAGAGCCAAGTCAAGTGTGAGACTGTGAGTGTGAGATGATGGGCACGGCCCCACGGCCCACGGGGGCGCTTCCCGGCTGAGAGACGCATGCAGCGCTGAAATAGTCGTGTGACGTGACGCTCGGCCTTGGCGACATCAGTCTCAGTGTCTGAGACGGTATCTCGAGATAGCGTCGTCCAACGCGAAAGAAGCGCTGGTCTTGTTGTCGATTCGATGGACCGAATGAAGTACAGTAAAATGTAGATCAAACTAACTACTTAGTACAGTAGTATCCATGACCATGCCCGTCTACTAACTAAGCATGTAGCATGTAGGGCATAGGCATTAGTAGTAGACGGTGTCAGGACTTACATGACTTGTGTCAGCTGTGACAAGTCTACCACGGTCTACTCTCCACTGCTCCATCTCGTCAGGTCCCTGCGCACGCGACTACAAAGAGTTCGCCCAGAAATACTGGCTCCAGCATCTTGTTTTCCAGGCACTTGTCGTCCCACGCAGTGCAGTCAGTGTTTATTTGGTTTGTTTGATTACAGTGGGTAATGGAACAGGAAGGTTGTGTGGTGTTTGAGCTAGTCATTTTGTATAGCGTTTTGTCACGAGCTCGTGCTAGTTCTGCGGGGAAGTGAAGACTCCTTGCGGCCATCACCGGACCGTGGAGTTGGAGAAGCCACTATCAATTGCCAGCTGCATTGTGCAGCATCGGCAGGTAAAGTTTACAATAATTATTTTGTGTTTCCTGAACAAACACATATGTACAGTGTATCCGGGAATGCGTGCGCTGTTACCGCACTAGGTAGAAAAGTGGCTGTAGGTCTACCTGGTCTACCCTCTTACTAGCAGACACCCTCGGGGGGGGGGGGGTGAGGATTCAGCATTTTCGTTTTTAAATATAGATTTTTACTAATTTAATGAGTATTGCCTACGAACATGACAGCATATTTTTCTGCTGTTCTACTGCCGCGGACATGGAAATCCGGTCACACGTCTAGCGCCCCAGGGCGCTGGCCATGCAGCCATGGGTAAGCAGTACACGGGTGTTTCGCAGTGGCCACTCGTAAAGATGGCGGCAAATCCGAGAGTACAAAAATTTCGACTCTGCCTATGACTCTGCCTATGGATGCGAATCTCGCACGTGCATGCAAAATCTAGCCTTCTAGTGCTGGCTCTGCAGAGCTGGGAAGAGCAAGTGTGTAGCCAGTGTAGGAACGACGACCTTTTCCGAGAGAGAATGTGGCTCTTTTCATCCCAACATTTTCCTCGCCACGCTCTCCCTCCCAGCTTATTGATACGAGTATGTGCTACCGAGTAGAAGTCTCCATCT
>NC_088654.1:17281422-17388422 GCF_964019385.1 Sycon ciliatum | reverse complement strand
ATCGGTGCGATCACGGACCTGCTCCCAACATCGGGCAACCCGGTCACTCCGCAGTGCAGCACCTGTCACCGGAGTTTCAAGTCCAGCAGCGGCTTGGCCAGACACAAGTGTGACCGCACGAAACGAAGGACAGTGTCGGAAAGGGCCGACTTCCCGTTTGAGTGCCCTTGCCAAAGGAAGTTCCGACTACGTCACCATCTAGTACGCCATCAGAAGTGCTGCTCCTCAGCCTCTTCCACCCCTCTTCCCTGACGGGGACCGTGTAACCAAGAGTTCATAACCCCATGGGGGTTATGAACTCTTGGTGTAACCTACCGGTATCAACTATCAAGGCAACGTGTATCAAGGTCAAGGTGTGTGTGTGCGTGTGTTTGTGTCCCATATGGTGCAGTGGTATGTGCAGCGATTTCTAATCGATCGGTTGCAAGTTCATTTCCCGACGATTATGGTCACTCACGCCTTTCTTCTCTTTCTCAGACTAAGTCTTCCTGACTTTTCTTTCATTCTCCTGGGTTATGAGTATCAAGGTCAAGGTGTGTGTGTGCGTGTGTGTGTGTCCCATATGGTGCAGTGGTATGTGCAGCGATTTCTAATCGATAGGTTGCAGGTTCGTTTCCCGACGATCATGGTCACTCACGTCTTTCTTCTCTTTCTCCGACTCTTCCTGACTTTTCTTTCATTCTCCTGGGTGGTTACCAACAGCCAGTGCATGCCGAGTATGTGGTGTGATGTATGTGCGGGGAAAAAAAGTAGGGATTCACTGGCCAGAAAAAGCCACTTCATAGCTGTGTGGCCACTGTGGTGTGACCAGGCTGAATAGTGGCGGTCAATTCTTCAGCCTTGCAAGCTGCTGGATGGTGCAATCCTTGCACAAGTTGCTATGGCTTCTGCTGTTGCATCGCTATCATCGCCTCCGGCGATGGGCGTCCAATGGTGTGTGTGTGTGTGTGTGTTCAACTTCATAGGTTTCATTCAGATACAGATCCGCTATCGTTGTTACACGAGACAGAGGTGCTGGCACACGATGATGATGTCGATGAGAAATTCCTCAGCAGCTGAAAGTAAACATAACAATATGATAATAAGGCCAAACTAAGAAGGTGTGTGGTTCGACTAACATGGACATTTTTTTTGCGGGCGGGCGGATTTTTTTTTTAAATATATTTTTTAGTACATGTAAATACACTGTATACATGTATACGCGTATCGAGTAGACTCTACTACCAGCACAAGGCAGCAGTCGTACCACTCACTGCACTGCACTGCAGTACAACTACAAGTCAAGTCCAAAAGGAGCCGCCTGCGTCCGCAGACTCACGCCGCACAGCACGTAGACGTGGACGTGTTCAGTCCACGTACGTCAGTCACACGACAGCCCGCCGAAAAAAAGTTACGGTCGGGCTGAAATTGTACGGTCGGTCGGGTGAGTCGAACCACACACCTTCTTTAGTTTGGCCTAATTATTATTATTAGTTTGGGGGCCTGCTTTGTGTTGAAATGCCAACTTTTGTGATTAGATCAGAGAGGTGCTCGGTAGCTGGTATACTCGTAGCAAGTAGGTAGATGGACAGGCCCCAGTTTAGGGACGTCCGTATCTGGGGTAGGCGCCGGCGGATTCTGCTCGAAAAGCAGTGAAATAATTGGCAGAACCATACAAACCTTATGGCGGGCAATACCTCGAATTCTGCTCCATTTCTTTATCCACATACCAAACATGCATGAAACTTTAAAATACCAGAAAAGTACCGAGTTCTGCCAATTTTCTGCCGGCATTATCCGCCGGTGCCTAAATTCTGGGGAGTCCCCTCCACCAAGACGATCACCGTGAATCAGATGAAAAAGCAAATGTACATTCATGGACTACAATTTGTAGCGAGGGTATTATTATACCGGTAACTTACATTGTACAAGGCCCTCCCCCGGGGGTTATAATAATAATACGGTACATGTCGGCGGAGCTCAATGGGCCCCACCACCACACTCCATCATTCACCCCAGTGTCTGGAGATATGTGGATTTTGTAGAAAAAAAAAAGAAAAAAAAAACATGTACTCTTGTTTGTAGTGCTCTACTAGCCTTGGAAGAAGCCGTCAAGGCGTGCACTATCCGTTTTGATTCTTTTGAAGCAGATACTGTAAATATACAAATTTTCGCAGATGCAGCGCCTAACGGCGAGTGTGAGGTGGTAAGTCTCACAACCAATGCCCGACAAGGGAGCTAACCTCGTTAGCTGCATCCATGTTACCCTCACTCCGAGCAGTGAGTACCCAGTTGACCGTGGGTGTCGGCGCAGTTCACAGCATGTAAAGTGGTAGTAAAATCAGTAACACCCTGTAAATCGAGGTGTCGCTAACAGGCAAATGGAACTGCGCATGCGTGGTACCAGTGGGGATCACGTGCAGACCGGCGTCTTTGATGTACATGTACATGTACATGATTGTACTAAAATAATAATAGTTACCTGTACTGCACCAAGACTAGTACTAAAATAAGGAGTGCTCAATAGGGAGCTGATTTTAGGCCTTGGCGGATAATGCCGGCAGAAAAATTGGCAGAATTCGGTACTTTTTCTGGTAAGTTTCATGCATGTTTGGTATGTGGATAAAGAAATGGAGCAGAATTCGAGGAATTGTCCGCCATAAGGTTTGTATGGTTCTGCCAATTTCGGTGCAAAAAAAGCAGAATCTGCCACCTTTTCGAGCATTATCCGCCAAGGCCTAGCGCCTGATTTAGCACCATCACGCCTTCACGGTACCAGCGGTCAGAATGATACTGATACAAAATACATACGTATGTATTAGTTACTAGTACTTGAAATACTAGTACTACTACTAGTCATTTTGAAACGCCAAGGAATTTCTGTCACAAAGTGAGTATGGAGTACGGCCTGCGGTTTGCAGTGGACGACCGCAAGTACTTGCGGTCTTGTTAGATTGTTCAGTGGGGAATCCTGTGATGGTACATCTTGTGTCGTTTTGGGCATGCCTTGATCGAGTGCGTAGTGGCGTGTGGGTGTCCTGCTGGCTGCGACATGATTGTGTGGGTGGGGGTGTAGTAGAGGTCCTCCAACTGCATGACTAGTGTAGTACGTGTCATGTGCATCACGTAGTGCCAGTGGTGAAGGTCTACGGACGACGTTCCGGAAAAGTGTATAAATACCGGTGCTGTAGTACCTCAGCAGACAGTGCTAGTGGGCGCAGAATCCTAGCACACGTAGACCATGCGGTACACGCTGGCCGCTCCAAAACAGAACTGGTATTTTCAACTATTTTGTATAGGTTCGCCTTGACTTCACGGCCGGAAGTGGACCGAGGTTGTGGACCAAGGAGGACTGCATTTTGTTCCTTTGCCTTTGCAAATAACTCGGTACTGGGAACATTGACCTGGACTAGCCGGCCACGCATTGGAGAGCTACAGTAACACCCACCGACACGTGTATGATAATACTGTGTGTATGTGTGCAGTTTCACTCACTCGGCCCATCGGTTGATAAAAGAAAAACGCCGCATACATGTCCGACTACTACCTGTACAACGCGCAGCACCACTGCACTGGCCACCAGTAGGCAGTACTGGTCCTCAGCAAAGCACTCTTGTCAAGTCTTGACCACAACTAACTATAACTTTTTGTAGTTGAGGTACAGTCATGGTACTTGTCTCGCTGACTGCGGCTGAGTCGCATGCTGATTGCTGACTGATACCGTCTATCATGAATCATGTAATGCAGCTGTATCACTTCGGCCAAGTCACGGGCCCAGTCGACAGTCGCTAGTCGGCGAAACCCGGGTTTCCCCCCGACCAGTCTGGCATCGCGGAAATGCCTGCCTGATAGTGATAACTGACCGTACTACCCACGCACAACCACTTCGAAGAACAGTACATGACTGCACGTAGTGTGCCGTAGTTACAGGTAGGAGAAGGACTAGGAGAAGGAGATCTGCGTAACATGACCTTTGCTGTAGTGTAGCCTGTACTGTACTGTCTGTAGTGTAGGCAGTGGAGTAGTGAAGGGAGGAGTGCATGCACCATGTCTGGACGCGCCGCGCACCTATTTTCCACGTCTGTCTCCTCCTACACTGGCTACAGAGCCTCGTGGCATGTTGAAAAAGAGAGAGAGAAAGGCTGTGATATCTTTGAAGAGAGTCACCAGTCGACATGGAGCTCTGAGCAGGGAATAAACTGTGTTGAAAGGATCCTTGGCTAGCACATGTAGTACATGTACTAGCCAAGGATCCAATTCCCCAGAATCCCCACCCCGTACTACCAGTGAAGAACGGAACTCACCAGATTACAGTACTTCGTCGGAAGAGGACTTCAGTGCAGAGCTCGCGCTGTCCGACCCGGAGCCTAGTACTAGTAGTACTGTAGCTGCTAGCTCAAAACACCCACACAAATATGTCGATTGCGTCGACGTGCATATGCCGCGGTCTTGTCGCTCACCCACGCTGCACGCTACCCAACTGCTAGTAAACTGTCAGCATTACTAGTACTTGCTGTACATCGAGCGTGCAGTCGTGCAGCGGTGTTGCACGTGTAAGGCTGTATCTTTTCCACCCACCTCACCGCAAACCCACGCAACCGGGATTCGGACACAAGTGTTGTTGCTCGCCACTGACTGTACTTTTTCCTGCAGCTGAGAGTGAGAGTCATATGCCACGGGATGGCATGCACTGCTTGCACACCTGACTTTGCTAGCGCTGAGAACCGCAACAAGCCACTGACACTGGCCTCTTGACTGCTACTGCAGGTCTTGATGCCAATGCTGGCTTGTCAAGCGTCAGTGCGTCTCGCCCACCACTCCAATCAGCACCACTCACAAGCACATCCCACGCACAGCTTTCTGGCTGCTCTGCGTGAGTGAAAAGGCCAGGTGAAGAGCGCAGGGGCTCAGTTCCCAAGTGTCTCTGGTCCGGAACGTTTTGGAAATGAGTGTTCCTCGACCGTTGCTGTTTGTTGCTTATGACGAAAGCCTAATGATGGGTGGAGAAGGAAAGGAACTTCATGCCTTGCCGAAGACGTGACGAAAGTAGGGAAGATGAAAGCTTCTACGATACCTTGAAGGGGAAATGAACGAGCGTGTACGCTGCGTTGAATGGGACTACAGAGTATCTACTTTTGAAGCAGATGAGCGATACCGTTGGAGTGGAGTGAGCGGCCTAGCGGGGCAGAATGGCTCTTTGAACGCACCAGATCTGCAGATCTGACATCCGTAGAGTCCAGGACAGAGGTAAGACATGTCCAGCGACTGGTGTGGTGCCTGTGCTGGTGTAACGGATTACTGCTTAGGACGTGCCGAACATCATGAGTATGCTTGATACATGTACTGATATGCACTCCTCACTCCTCACTTCTGCCATTTGAACATACTTTGCTATTCTTTGGCTGCGGAACAACTACTGGTATGACTAGTATTGTAGTCTATCCTAGCCGAGAACCCGATACTTGGCCTTTCACTCTGACTCACACTACGGTATTTTGCTCGTGATAGATATTGAGCGACACAACGTCTTTCAACCACGATCTATCCGCGTGTAGGGCGTACTAGCGTCGATGCGTTTCTCATAGGGTTTATGATCTGCTGCTCACTAGTGGAAACTATAATGTAGGCACCGGATGTGCCCGACTGAACTCCTTATTTACAGGCAGGCATGGAGTCGAGACAATCCGTGGAAGAACTACGCGCCTGTTGGCAGATTCATGGCACTGTAGTGTACTCCAGGTCTCCTGTTCTGTGATTGCCCGTTTAAGAGGCTTAAAAACAAGACTCCAGGTCTCCTACAACTACATGCACGGACAAGAGTAGATAATCTCCGGGAGGTTATGTACTCTTGCTACTACATTTTACAATAACAGCAGTGTTATCAGCAGCTAGATAATAATTATTACATGACATTGTATGATTTTGTGCAGTACAGGCATCTTGCCTTGCTTCTTTGGCATGTAGAATGCATGGTAGCAGCTATTTTGTCCTCATTTTTCAGCCACCCAGGTGACGTCTTATTGGCCCATGTCTTATTGAGCTGAGTTTGGCCATGTACTGGCACAGCACATACATTATAGCTGTAGATAGTCATTTTGTACGGCTTGTGGATCAGTCAAGGTGATGCAATCAGTCTGGTAATATCACATATCTTCAGTGTTCTTAGTGATCACATAACATATCACTTACAGGTACATCTACTGACTGTATAAGGTTCACACCACACTGCCTGCGTTGCAGGTACACACATCCTAAATTGCTGGAGCATTGTACTGAAATATTGTGGAGATAACTCTGAGTCGGTTGGACCATTTCAGTGTGTGAAATTGCAATTGTCAAGACGGATGTGTTGTTGATAATTACCTAAGGAAATATCCGTGCACCTTGAATACTTCTGAAGCTCTCTGTATGTCTACTCTCCTTGAAACTAGTTTTCAAGATACTTAGAATCCTCCAGAACATGTAACATGAAAAATTGGTTGACAGTGGTTTTCTAATATGCTACTTTACCAAAATATCTCGTGATCAACAGGCATCAATTAAAAATGCACTATTTCAATGTTGAAATGATTGTATACGATCGACGTCCGCCGCCAAGGTACCTTGTTCCTGGCAGTGATCCTCATTCTGCGGTGAAAATACTGACAAGGACACCTCCGCATGCAGTTTGGCTCCTAGTAGTAATACACATGTATCAAGCAGTTGACTGAAGCACTAGCATTCGCAGCAAGTCCAAAACTCAGAGAGTAATAAGGACGGAAAAGCTTCCACCAGCCCAGCTATACTCTGGAATCCTTATGGCTGCAAGAAAGTGAGCATCATAAATGTAGTTATCCGCCACAATTGAACATACATGAATGATGAAGGATCTTGCTGCGACCATCACCATAAACATGCATAGAAAGGGATGTGCATTATGGATTGCTAAAGACAGACGTTGCTAACGTAGTTCACGTAGGAGAGGGAAGATGAGAAGAAGTCGTGAAGGAGAAAACAAAATTCTTCCTTAGGCTTCGCTTTCACATACCGTTTCGCATCTAAGCTACTTTCATCATCATAAATATCTCATCATTCTCTCTCTCTCTCTCTCTCTCTCTCTCTCTTTCTCTCTCACCATAGGCCACACATGAATCTGGTTGACAGGGCAAAAGGAAGAACACCAAGAGGAAAGTGCAGACCCATGGAGAGGCAGGGATCGAAGTGTGTCCACCCAGCGACGTGTCTGCTTTATACTGGCAGAGTGCAAGCGTCCAACTCTCCACGAAGCCCTGGCCGCGGACAAACTCTGCTGTATTCCTCTAGGCGCGTCAGCTAGGGTACCATGCCGTTCTTGCTTTGTGGTGGTAAAGAAATGAATGAACTTTTTGCGTGGAACCTCAGTTTTGTAGCTCCACTGAATTCGTGGCATCTGAAGAACTTTGCAGCTGCTGCCGAGTGCAAGAAGGGCCTGGCAGCGCCTCCAATAGTCTGTTTCATGTGCAGTGCATGATAGGAGGATCATATTGGACAGCTTACTATCTTTGCTGCTCCGTCTGTGGACCGCGTTGGGCTGTTTATGTTACAATGTTCTAAGTTCGTAATGTTTGCGGAGCGATGAAATTGTTATGCAGCGTGTGGACATGGACAGTGAACGACGTTGTTTAGATAGCGGAGGACATTGCTTGGCGCCAGGATTATGACTTTCCCCTCACGTATTACGCAGCACCTGCGTGGTTTCGATCTATAGGTGATATTCTGTAGTTTTTTATCTGTATGGCGTCGCGTCCACCCCATCCTACCCTACCCACTGCAATCCGTATTTGCGTCTATCAATCTCACCATTATAGCCAGCTGTTGTGCAGTGCTCCCACCAGTTCAAGTATTAGTTCATGCATGATTATTGCCCATTGGAGCGCTACATGTACATGTAGCAGCTGTAATGTATGCCAATGCGCCTTCTTTGTGGCTTGATTCTCTGCCGGTGCTGCATTTGGCCATACGGTACCGTTTTCAGGACAGTATGGCTAGCATGGCTGGCGTCTCTTAGTGTGTGTGTGTGTGTGCATGTGGGCGGTGGGTGTCCTCCTAGTGTGGATATCAAGTCCGTGTGTCCCCTTGCAGCTTCACTCTCTTGCTGTCTTGCCATGTGTATGTGTATATCGACCACAGTCACTATACTGTGTAGCCCTAGACTCTGGTTTTCGCGTGGTGCTGATGTTCTTTTGTCGGCATACCTTAGAATCGCGCACACCACAGCTGTTGAGCGTCGTGGGCGACAGTAGATCGATTCGACCATTTTGAGTCGACCGGCTGCATGTACGGAGGGCAAGCGCATGAAAAAATCTGAGTTTTCGGACCGCAGGATTTTGACTGGCGCGTGGGCATGGGCGACTGTGAAATGAGCATCTACTCTGGCTAGCTCAGTTGTCGCCCCAGCCCACGCAGCCACAGCCCAACACATATCATGTACATGAAGGGTCTTCTGTCCTAGTGTTGGCTTCACTTGCACACTTTCCAGTCGTCCCGGAATGCTTGATGGTCTGACATACAGTAGTTACTGCTAGTACAGTATCCGTGTGTCCGTAGAATGGATACCCCACGCACACCCAAGTAGTGCCAGTCCCGCTCACCCACGCACATACTTGCCATGGGCACATGATACATGTGCCAGCTCGCTGTGCTGAGTGATCACGGGATCTGCTTGTTCACGTACTTGACTGCGACTGTGAGAGGGCATGACCACCATACCGAGTACTGGGAACACGATGTGCATGTACATACAGGAAAGACAGTAGGAGCAATCATACTGCATACCCACGCACTGCAGAATCTGAACAGGGAATTATGCATGCCACGCGTACTCACCACGCACACACTTGGCTTGGATAGCCTGCATGCTGCATGCGTGCATGTCGATCGGGGGGCTAGGCTCGGATCGGAGTCGACGTCGAGGTCGAACTGGGTCACCAGCCCACGGGTTATAAGTTCACTGTTTGCACCAGAGAGGAATCATAACAGTCCACGAGACGATCAACAACACTTCAGTGAAAACACCTCTCTCTCTAGCTCTCTCGAGTCCAGTCTCTTGAGCTCGCTGCACGCACACTCACTGCTGTATAGTTCCCGTGTGTACCACACTCCGTGACGTCAGAATGGATTTGCTTCTCCAACAATCTTGCAGTGCTGGTGCCGATGCACTCTCCTGTGCCATGCCCACCATCGCCTCTGTCGGCGTAGCGTCGTCACCGCTGAGCGAGCAAGTCTCACCAGCTGCCGCCTCCGCCGAGCCGGCCATCACTTACAAGCCCATCCTGGACGAGAAGCGCTGCACTGCCAACAGGCGTGAGCGCGACCGGGTCGAAGCCCTGCGCAAGGCCTTCACAGCGCTGCGCGGTGTCACGCCCAAGGACGTAGCCGAGCCGGAGCTGACGCGCATTGACGTGGTGCGACGCGCGTCCGAGTATATCGACTATCTGTCCGGTCTCTTGAGCGTGAGTGACAACAGCGCGAACGAGCCCGAACTTTGCCAGGAGGAACTCGACCTTGATGAGCTGCGCTCGTCGTTCATTTGCCACAAAGTCGAGGAGAACACCACGCAGATCCTGCCTGAGAAGCGAGTGATCTGCAACGCCCGCGCCAGAGATCGCAGCAGACGCACGAAGCACGCGTTCGACTCGCTCAAGACCCTGGTGCCCATTCACCCGTCGGAGCCGGAACTGTCGCGCATGGACATCCTGCGTCGTGCCGGTCAGTACATTGCCGTCATGAGCAAGATGCTGCAGGAGGCCGAGGACAAAGAGGTCGCCTCTGTCGGCGCCGTCACGTGCGACCTGGACTCGTCACCCACGTCCGGCATCGCCTCGGCTCAGCTCAGCGTGGGTTGCAATGGCGAGGGAAGTGATGACGCCGCCACAACTCGCACAAGCGACAGCAGCATTCACTCTCGACCATCACCTCTCACTGTGGACTTGCAGTGTAGCAATACGTCCTTGCCCGCAGAGACGGTGGATAGCGATTACGGCACAATGTCGCCGCCAGCCTCGGCCAACAGCGAGTGTTCATTCACATTTCCCAGCGTTCGCGACTCAACCATCACCACAGCCAGCTGCAGCACCACATCAACATCGTGTGTGCAAGCGTCCTATGCCTCACCCATTCAGTCGCAACTGGCACGGCCTACCCATCCGGATACCACCTGGTCGTCGGACATGATGCAGTCGAATGCTACTGGTTGCCTGCGCGCTCGCAGAACCCGCCAGCTATCCAGATCGGCAGCACAACCCTACCCGGCTATGACTCGCGCCTTTGGCTCGCCCAGTCCTCTGGTTCCGGGCAGTGCAGACCTGTCCAGTCTCCGTTCCACTGCCAGCCCTCGACCAGTGACTCCGCTCACTCCCGTTACACCACTAACTCGCATCTACTTCAACCTGGTAGCGACCAACCAGCTGGCGTGGTCTCCAAGACTCGCAAGTCGAGTTCTGGGCAACGCCATCCAGCCGCCATCACCGCTGGCACCCGCTGCAAGCTGCTTCGTCGACCGCTCGCAGCAGCACATGAGCGCATCGGAGCTGGACAGGATCCTGGAAGGCAACAGTCCCTCACCAACGGCCAGCGTACTGCAGTGCGTCGGTACACCCACAGCATGGTCGTCGCAGCGACTTCCAGGTCAAAACTCCAACACCTTCTTCTGCTGAATCCGAACTCTCAGAACTATCATAACTTTCATCTTGAATTTGACTTATCTCAATACTCCTAGGTATAGACCTGTCTCTTGTCAAGTACGATTCGTTTCGCAGCGCTTGCTTTTCGTCAAACCCAACCTTGAGCATCCGAGATTATTATCCTATCCCGAGTCGTGTCCACAGAATACGTCTCCCTCACACCTCCAGCTATACACTATCATGCATTACTATTGAAAGTTCTGCCGATCGGACTCAGCGCAGATATCACTGCCTGACCGTACGGAAACCTAAACTTTGTGCGAGCAATGCTGTGGGTGATTTGTTGAAACTGGGGCTTCTCCTCTGAATTAAAGGAGTCGTACCCAAGGCATGTTGTGCAGAAAGCCATTGGTTGGCATGTTTGAGTCGAAGGGCATGGTTTCTGTTCGTGCAGGAACGTGGCGCCGGGGTTTGGGAACACGCATGGATCCCGAACATACGCTTGTTTAAACTGGCGATGGGAACAGTATTTCAGTGCAACCGTCCCAGAGACAGGCATGTCCGGGCGCGTGTGCCTCCATGGCCTAACCCAGAGAACAAAAATAATCATCATAGTATTATGCACATCACACATCATGGTGCATACAGTGGGGCTGTTCGAGCAACATAATAATTATTATTATCCTAGCCTAACATCCCGGCCTAACATCCCGCCGCTCAGGAGCTGCATCAGCGCAATCATCGCCTGGATTGGGAAGAACTCAGTTTAACGAAGTCTCACGTGAACCATGAATTTGTGTTAGCCGCCCAAGACTCAGTTTTAAAGGGCTTCATGCCTGGACAGAGGTTTGAAAACAGAGCAGAGCGAAGGGTGGACTATTGACATTGACGCCCCAGGTGCAATGTAGTGCAGCACTATCATCACTGGCGTAATTATGTTCATGTATGTTGTGGCTCTGGCATTCCACGTACTTTGTGCGTGTACGAGCTCTGCCTCTTTCACTCGAAAAGCAGATAACCATCACGTAAGGTGACAACGAAACGAGAGAAGGACAAGACAATAGAGAGAGTGTAAGGGAGAGAAAAAGAGGTAGAAGGGAGAGAGAGAGAGAGAGAGAGAGAGAGAGAGAGAGAGAGAGAGAGAGAGAGGAGAGGGAGAATTTGGTGTACGATTTTAGGAAGACCCCAATTCATTTCGCCCGGACCTTAATTAACTCATTCATTGATCTTGGGCACCCTGTAAGTAGACATTAGGGTGGTCTGTTGGGAATGTTGGGAATGTTGGGAATGCCCAAGTAAAACTTAATAGACTAGGATGGAGAGCAAAGGATGAATTTATAGAAACGAAAAAGGACCAAGGAACTACATGTCACGCTATAATGTCCACTAACACTGCAATGGATGGTCAACTACCTCACCCATCGCCGTCAACGTGTTCGTGTCGGCGACGCCTTCAGTGAGTGGCAAGCCATACCAGCAGGGGTGCCCCAAGGATCCGTTCTAGGCCCCCTGCTGTTCTTGATCTACACCGTTGACCTGCCCTCTGCCTGTACCAACTCTAACACAAAGTGCAGCCAATTTGCAGATGACACGGCGCTCATCGCAACACATCAGAGCCGTTTGACATCGGAGTTGTCCCTGCAGTCAGCCGTTTCAGCTGCCGCGGCCTGGCTGCGCAGATGGCACCTCCTCGTCAATGCCTCAAGGACCGTTACCTTGTCGTTCACACCAAACCACCAACTCAACATCACTCTTAACGACACACCCCAAAAGCAAGTCAACGAACACCGTCACCTTGGAATCATACTACAAAACAGCCTCCAATGGAACTCACATGTCACGCACATAATAAACAAATCCAAAAACCTCCTTCACCAACTTCGTAAAACACGAGGCCAACTTAACACCCCCAGTCTGCTCGTAATCTACACCGCCTACATTCGCCCGGTTATAGAGTACGGCAGTCTCGTGTTATCCAACACCACCCGCACACAGAAGGACCAATTAGAACGCGTTCAGCGACGAGCAGTATTTTGTCATTCGGATCTTCCCAAGTTGTACATTGTACTGTTGAGATACCGAATTCAAATAAATCAATACCATACCATTTGCTTGCGGATCCCCTTTTTTGCACCAGTCCATCACAGCTCACTTCTTCGTCATCTCCAACTTCCCACATTAGTCTCCCGGCAACTCTTACGACAGGTTACTCTTGCCCACAACATCAAGTACATCCGCGCTCCCCTTCACCTGCAACAGCCTCACCTTGCACGACCAATTACAGAGCAGCCATATGCACTACGACACATGAGAACATACACATTGAAAACATCACACACATACCGACACACCAACTCACCCATCAACCTGTCCCTTCACAATTTCAACCAACTACCCCCCGACCTGCGTGAAACAAATAGCAAGCATGCGTTTAAATCAATGGCGTCTAGCCTCATTCTATCATCCATACGCTCCTGTAGTAGCTCACACTGTACCCCATCGTAACCCCATCCCCCTGCAATGTGTTGGTTTCCTTACTTGCTAGACTGATTTTATATGATTCTGGTATGATTTGAATCATAATAATTATTATTATTATCTTCCTTATTGGCCATGGGCCATCGTGGAAACGAGAGAGCTTGGAAGCTCAGGGCCCTACGCTATGCTTTTTTGCCTTGATGACCTAGACAAAAAAGCATAGGGACGTTATATAATTCTTATAAGTTTCTACTTTTTGTTTTTAGACATAACCTGGGATTCGAACCCGCACTATCGCCCTGCATGCATCTCCCGATACACTTCGCATACATACTAATTCTTCCAAGTTGCTTCACGTTATGATCTTGTATTTGAAAACCCTATTTTGAATATGCATTGTGGCCAGCCCTCCCTGTCAGTTTGGCTTTAGACGTCAACATTCAACGGAAGACGCTCTAGTTTTCGTCACGGACACGTTTGTTCGCGCTCGCGATGCCGGACAAATTACTGGTGCTGTGCTCGTGGATATGTCCAAAGCATTTGACAAGGTCAGGCACCAAGTGCTCATTAATGATTTGTTTGAGCTTGGCATATCTGGTTCAGCATTAGTTTGGTTTGCCGACTATTTGTCCAATCGTCGCCAAATAGTGCACATTGCTGAGAACTATAGCCCTCCTTTCCCCTGCATGTGTGGCGTTCCCCAGGGCTCTGTTCTTGGTCCGCTGCTTTTTGTACTCTATGTTCGTTCGATCCAGTCCATTGTCTCCGAGTTTTGTGTGAAAGTTATTCAATTTGCTGACGATATTCTATTGTATGTTTGCGGTACGCAGAAGAATGCGCTTAGCAACTCCCTGTCTGCAGCTGTCTCAGCCATTAGTACCTGGCTGTCAAACCGCAATTTAATTCTAAATGCCCGGAAGACACAAGTGCTCTTCCTGTCTACGCCACATATTACTGACCACCAATTTGCAGTCTACTGTCATGGAGTGCAGCTCAAGCAAGTGACATGTGCAAAGTACCTTGGAATACATTTGGACCAGGATCTTTCTTGGAGGACTCAAGTTGATTCTATGGTCACCAAACTTGCCAGTAACATTGGTATTCTGTTCCGAAATCGACACAATATTCCGCTGACTTGCCGAGAAACCTTTGTAAAGTGCCTAGTGTTGCCAGATTTTCTATATGCATCAAATTGTTTTTTCTGCTGGCCTTTCCTTAACCCAGTTAGGTAGGCTTGAACGAATGCTAAAGCGAGCTTTGCGTTCAGTGTACGATACTGGTTTTTGTAGCCCATCAAGCCCTTTATTTGCGAGACTTGGTCTAGATCGTTTGGCATCCATGTATTGCAAGAAATTACTGTATCTGACGTGGCGCTGTTTGGAAGGCCGCTGTAGTGTCACATTAAGTCAAATGTTCGAGCGTTTAAATAATGGTCTTGCAACGCGCAGCCTTGTATCACGCACTCTTAAGTTGCCCATGCTCAGAACTGCCTTTGCCCGTCATGGCGCTTCCTTCCAATGTGCTAAGCTGTGGAATGATTTGCACCCTCTAGCTCGCTGTGTGGATAACTCCGCCCGTTTTAAGAAACTGTTACCCCAATGCCTTGCTTTTTCACGCTAGTAATTATGACTTTCAGCTATGCAAAATGCGAACATGATCACCTATCCAATACCGGTAGTCTATTATTATATTAATTATTCATATCTTTTGCATCTTTCCCTCGAGTGGGTCTATTGTTATTAGGCAATTGTCTGTTATAGTCACCACTATAAACGAGAGAGCTTGGAAGCTCAGGGCCCTACGCTATGCTTTTTTGCCTTGATGACCTAGACAAAAAAAGCATAGGGATGTTTATATACATTCTTTAAAAAAATCCTTTTTTTAGACATAACCTGGGATTCGAACCCGCACTATGGCGCGCCCTGCATGCATCACCCGATACACTTCGCATACATACTAATTCATCCAAGTTGTTTCACATTGTGATCTTGCATTTGAAAGCCCTATTTGAATATGCATTGTGGCCAGCCGTCTTTGATGGCACGGTACGGTAGGGGATAGGTACGGGACAGGTACGATCGAGGGTAATACGACACCGCCTCCCTACCGTACCGTACCATCAAACACAGCTGGCCACATACAGCCGGCCGCCCGCAATATTCAAATAGGGCTTCAAACGCAAGATAATAACGTGAAGCAACTTGGAAGAATGGGTATGAATGCGAAGTGTATGGGGGAATGCATGTAGGGCGATAGTGCGGGTTCGAATCCCAGGATATGCCTGAAAGAAAAATAGGAGAATTGAGAAATTTATAACATCCTATGCTTTTTTGCCGTCAGATACGGATAGCGCCAGGCGTGACACAAACAAACAAACACACAAACAAACACCAAATTAAAGCTGTGTGGACCCTGGCTAGCGCCAGACGTTACTAAAGTAACGTCTTCTGCATAGCTACGGGAATAAAAATCCAATCCAATCCAATCCAGCCGTCTTTGACTGTACGGTGCGGTACGGGATAGGTACGGGACAGGTACGGGACAGGTACGGTCAAGGGTAATACGCACCGTCTTTCGCCTTGATGACGGCAAAAAAAGAAAAGGGATGTTATACATTTTTCAATTCTCCTATTTTTTCAGGCATTACCTGGGATTCGAACTCGCACTATCGCCCTACATGCATTTCCCCATACACTTCGCATTCATACTCATTTGTCCAAGTAACTTAGTTGCTTCACGTTATGATGTTGCTGTGTCATCATCTATGTGCCATGCGCTACTTGATGTACCAGCGTGCTATGCCGGATACCGCCAGCCATGCATCGACCAGGCGCCAGGCGCGACCTGATGGTGGTGGTGGTGAGAAGGAGAGCTCTGTGCAAGAACTTTGCAGCCTAGAGAGCGTGTGTGGGCAGGCGTGTGTTTACCGCCATATTGCCAGGTGTGTCTTTACCACCATATTTATCAACCATAAGTACAGCTGCAGTGGTGTCTCCAACTTCATTCGCCCGAGTGAGTGTTAGGTTATATCATAATCACATACATGTACATGTACATGTACATGTATGTGAGCAATCATGCGATAAATAGAACAAAATTACTGATTAGTAGAATTTATCACCGCATTGTCTTCTTTGAATAATTGTTGTTGGTATCATACTTCTTTGAGGTATCAATATCTTTATGATTCTGGCACGTCACGGTGGGTGCGATGTAGCATATCATACTTCATAGCATCACAAATTACATGTACATGTACATGTAACTGCTCCTTTGCAGACCTGCACACCATTGTATACCTGACGAGGGCAATTTTGCCGAAACGTTCTAAAAAATTGATCAAAATTAATGAGTTCGAGTTTAACGTTTGCAGAGTGAATGGGAAGAGAGCGAGTCTGCTCTGAAACCTTTTTTAAAAATTAATGATGCCAACATAAATACAATGTACCAATCATGTTCCGTTTTTCTTCTTCTTTTGGGTTACATTTATTCATTTTCTGGTTTTCTGGGTTTGCATTAAATTTGTATTGCATTTTCAGCAACAACAAAACAATGTTCCATTTTGTTTAAACTCCGGCTGTGAAGTACACGTACATGCGCGTGGGGGACGCGAAACATACATTTTTTTATTTTTTTTATGAAAGTGCACATGCCTATATGTAGAATGGAAGAGAAAAACAACAACAACATCAAGAGAACATAGGGGACTACAAAGGGCGTGTAGGTGCTATTGAGCTGTGCCGGTGAGGTGAAGTGCGCTCCCCCGACCAATGGTCTCGGGATCAAGGCGCACATCCCGCACCATGGGGGGGGGGGGGAGGGAGAGAAGAAAGACTGTGTGTGAAGAGTGAGAACCTGAGAGCCAGACAATGATGGAGAGAGAGAGAGAGAGAGAGAGAGAGAGAGAGAGAGAGAGAGAGAGAGAGAGAGAGGAAGAGAGGGGGGGGGGGCGGGGGCGGGTGAGTGAGGGTGAGTGAGTGAGTGCCAGATTGGTTCAGGAAACTATGGCAATGGACCAACAGCTGTGTTGCTTTCAGTGGGGGGGGGGGGGCAATACGGAGAAGTTAGATCGGAGCTGCTGCCAGGCAGAGTAGTGTGCAGGCACTGGATCAGCGAGAAAGGGGCCACGAAAAGCAGTAAAAAGGAAAGAAGAGAAGAAATAAACATTAACGCAAAACATGCTGCACTGAGGTGATTCGAGAGCTCTAGGGAGCAAGGTACAGTTCAGTGGGGTGAAGACAAGGTGATCGTTGTGGGACTGGAGAATGGAACATCGTCAAATTTAGCCATGGGATGCTGTCGCCCACAACCAATCTTGGCGCATCAGGTGCTGACAAATGCGAGACTTGAAGGCCTGCATTCCCTTCGATGCCGGAGGTTCCGTGATGGCTTGCTCAGGAATGTCGTTCCATGCCGCAATGAGGGTGTAGGGGAATGACCTCAGTAGGTAGTTCGGTGCTGTCCGAGCAAGTGGCCATTGCAACTGGAAAAGGTGGCGAGAATCTAGTTGTCGGCGGTTTCTTGGAGTAGGTGCATGCGCCGACGGTGGCGGGAGGAGGGCTGTCAGCTGGGGTGGACCCTTAATGTAGTGCAACCTGTACACATATGCAAGCCCTGAGACTGCCCTCCTGAGCTGCAGGCTCTGCAGGATTGTGCCAGGTCCGATGATGCGCATTGCCTTCTCCTGCACCCTGTCATAGCGTGCTAGGTGGGATTGGGCTGCACACATGGTGGCTAGGGGAGCGTACTCCAGGATGGGCCGAATGAACCCCTTATACACGGCAAGGCGGCCCTCATGACCCAGAAGCCAAGCGGCACGGCGCAAGAATCCCAGGCGCTGGCTGGCCTTGACAGCGACAGCATGAATATGGCGCTGGAACCCAAGCTTAGAGTCGAATGTAACTCCAAGCAGCTTTAGGTGGTCCGAGTCAACGCGTAGTTGTGGGCGGAAATTGCTCGGAATACGTCGCATGCAGTCGAGGGGTGCCGCAAGGATCCGTCCTCGGCCCCCTCCTGTTCACACTATATCCGTAACCTTCGATGCTGCTTGCCCCAGCAGGTCACAAACCAGGAATTTGCAGACGACATTGCAATTGAAGCCTCGGGCAGTTGCGAACAAGTGTGCTCTTCTCTAAGCACAGCCATCACTGGCCTGTCGCAGTGGTTGGAGGACCGCGGACTAATGCTGAACCAAAAGAAAACGCAAGCTCTGTTGATTACCCCAAGAGGCCCAGCCCCTGACACAGATAACATTCGAATTCGCTGTGGGAATGCAGCCCTTGCAGTTGTGGAACAAGCGCGGTACCTGGGCGTAATGGTAGATGGGCAGCTCTCCTGGGAGCCTCACGTCAACCACACAATCCAGCAGGTGCGGAAGTCAGTAGGTGCGCTGTGGCGGAGCCGCCGAAGCCTCACCCTGGCGTCAAAGATCCTGTTTTACAGGTCGATGATCCAGGGTAGGTTGTCGTACGCTTCCAACGCCTTTTATCCGTCACTTCAAATTGGCAACATGGAGCCCCTCACACGTCTAACGAAGTGCGCTATCCGCGGCTTCTTCGGTCTGCCACCGTGGTCGCGCACTAGCCCGATCTTTGAACAGCTCCGCCTCACCACCCTGGAGGACATGTTTAACATTAAGCTCCTCATCTTTGTCCGTCGTTGTCTGTTCTCCCGAGCTAGCTCCCTCTTCACCAGCTTCTTCGTGAGAGTTACTGGTGACCGCACTCGGGGAGCATCACATCACCTCGTTCGAGTACCATTTTGGCCCGGTCCTGCGGGTCGAGCGACCATGCAGTTCATCGGCGCAGTCCTGTGGAACCAGCTCCCGCCTGATCTCCGTTCCGAGCCCAGCCACCTTCAGTTCTGTGCCCTGCTAAAAGCGCATCATGGCTCCGTTTAAATGCTTTTCGGCTAGTGTGTTTCTGTGGTATAGCGGACTGAAGATTAGTAAACGTGTTTTGCAATATATGTATGAAGCTATTTTGTATATAGTATGTTCCCATTCCGTTTTTGCTTTGGTGTAGCCCTGAGGTCGATTGCTTATTTATTTCTACCCTTCCTCTCTCCATACTTCTGTCCCCCCCCTCTCTCTCTCATTCCTTCTGTCGTCCACATGTATCAAAGGAGGCGAAATCGCCTGTTTGTGGTGCGACTTTAAATAAACTTCTACAACAACAACAACGAGTCCGGAATAATCTCGCCGGCAAAGGTGGTTGGTGGAAAGTCAGGGCGCTTTCGAGCATTGCACAAAATCAGGCGCTGGCTCTTGGTGGGCTCGAACTGGATCCGCCATTGCTGGCGCCATGCGGCAAGATTGCTGAGGGTTGTCTGTAAGGATGCTGCCTTCTCCTGGAGGTTGTCGTTTGGTCTAATCAGACTGTACAAGTTCAGCAAGTTCCTTAGAGCACTCTTTCAATACCCGAGATGGAATGCTGTCAGGTCCAGATGCCTTGAATAGGACTAGCCTTGCAAGATGCGGCCGGACTGAAGCTTCTCGGAAATGGACGTGCTCTAATGGCTCGTGGGTCGGGATGGTCACCGCATTGATAGTCAGTTCTCGGTCACCCAAGCTGCACTTCGTGGAGAAATGCTGTGCCAGGCACTCAGCCTTCTCTGCTGAGGTGTGGAACTCCTTGCCATGGCTATCGACTAGCAAAGGAACATCAGTGGAGTTGCGTGTAGCGCCAGTGGCTTTCTTCATGTTTGTCCACCACTGTTTATCACTAAGTAACTGGCAGCTGAGTGTGTGGCGCAGTCGATTGACGCTAGACATATGAGCGCTCTGCTGTGTGCGAACAGCTCGGTTGACAGAAGCAATGAAGGAGGTCTTGAGGTCATCACGGTGCGGGTTCTGCCTCCACTTCTTCCACTGCTTCTCCTTTGCCTCTTCAGCAATGGTGCACTCTGGAGTCCACCAGTGAGGGTCAGAGGAGCGAGTGGTGAAGACTTTGGTGGGGATGTACTGGTCCATACCTTGCAGGATGGCCGAGGTTAATCGCTCGCAATACAGAGTGGGATCGTCTGACATTATCGACTGCCAGCCGTGACCGCCGTAAAACGCCCTGAGTCTGTTTCAGTCAGCACTATCGTATTTCCACACCTTGCGGGAGGTTGTTGGATCGCGGCGGGCGGAAACTGCTTGGAAGTTGCATATCAAAACGGCATGGTCGGACGTTGGTTGATACTGGGGTAGTGAAGTCGGAAAGAACTAAGTCTAACGTATTTTCACCGCGTGTTGGATGGTGTACATGCTGGTCAAGGTGGTGGGTTGCACACAACACTTCCAAAGCTTCCCCAGCCACAGTTGTCTTTGTGCTGCGAAGCCACTCATCGTTGTGGACATTGAAATCCCCAGCCAATATTATGTTGGTGCCAAGGCGGCGAACACCCTCAAGGGCACCATCTAGATGGTCAATCAGGGACACATCTGACTCGGCACATGACCCTGGGCGGTAGACGGCACCGATAATGACTCGGCTCTCGCATTGTGTGGAGACAGACGCCCACAGAACCTCGTGCGCTGAACATTCCAGGTGGGAGAGGTGCGTGAAGGAGAGCTCGGACTTAGCCCAGATGGCGACACCACCCCCGTTCACGTTACGGTCCTTTCGAGCAACAGTGTATCCAGGCAGTGAGATATCCGAGTCCAGAGTGCCATTTACTAACTTAGTCTCTGTGACAATAGCGATGTCGACATCGTTCTGGGAAACTGTATGCTGCAGGTTACTCATCTTGTTTGTGATACTGAACGCATTTGTCACAAGGATCCGGAGGGATGGAGCCGGACCTGCTGATGCACTTGGTAATGCAGGTAGAGGGGTGGGAGTGTTTAGCAATGACATAGTAACAGTAGAATGAAAAACAAACAAAAAACGTTGTGAGTGCATAGAGAAACAATGATTGCATGGTCTACTTACGCCAGCCGGGCTTCCGGCTAGGGGGCTTTCTGCTTGAGAAACTTGGCAGCTTCTTTTTGTCTTGCCCGGAACGTTTGTACTCCGGTGATATGGATGGCCTCTGGCGTTTGGATGCTTTTAAAGCGTTAGCAATTAACAGCTCGGTTCGCTCGACATCAGAAGAAGGAGCAGGGGCGTCGTCGTCATCTACATGTGATGTTGAATCCACATGCACCCATCTTTTTTCCCACATCACCACACGCTTTTACTCTTAACCCAAATGCAGCCCCGTTCTCTCCCGGCCGACAATCGCAAGTGACCGCACTGAACCCTCTTGCTCCACCATTCCAACCGTCCCCTTTGACTTTCAACTGTTCACCTTGTATTCCTGATATGAAGTCTCCGTCGAGTATCAGGATCTGCACAGTTAACGCATGCAGCTGGCTGAAGCGGGCTGATGAGATTAAAAACTTATTCTGCACATCTCAACTAGATATCTTGGGCATAACCGAAACCTGGTTGACTCCTGATATCACAAGTTCAATATTAACACCGTCAGCTGAATACAAAATTATCCGGCATGACCGTCACAACAATACCGTGCGACGTGGAGGTGGAGTGGCATTCCTCCTCCACCCTTCCATTTCCCATACTACCAAACATCGTCCAGATTTTCAGCCTGCTGATCCAACCATTGAAATTGTGTGCATAGAACTAGAGCATCGCCCCAACTCCACGTTTGTGTTCTGTTGTTACCGTCCTCCTTGGCAGCCACCCGATCAGTTCTGCAGCGCACTCCGGACCTGCATTCAATCAATATCTTGTCCTCAAGCTTCCATATTTGTCATTGGCGACTTTAACGCTCGCCTCTCGAAATGGCTTGCATCCGATCCTGATACACCTGCTGGTACAAGCATGTATGACACCCTGGATGATCTGGGCTTATCGCAACTTGTGGATCAACAGCCTACCCGCTACTCCGCAAGTGGTAAGAGTTCATCACTACTCGACCTAGTTATCACTAATGCTCCAATAGCAGTCTCCCATCTCACCATCCTCCCACCGGTATCTGATCACTGTCCTGTAGTTTTCGATGTCGTCCACAACCGATCAGCAGGCTCCACAGCCCAAATATCTTCTGCACAAAACACCTGGCTCGACTTTGCCCACACGGACTGGCAAGCATTTAACAACCACGTGTGGCAACTACCCTTGCTAGATGCCGTCCAAAATGCGCAAACAGTTGATGAGGCCTGGTCATTGTGGCGCACAGCGCTGGAAGACTCTGTATCGTTGTTTGTTCCCGTTGTCCGGAGAAGCACATTTCCATCGAACAAGCCTTGGTACTCTGCTGTTCACCATCGTCAGAGGCGGCTTCGGGATCGCCTCTTCGCCAAGGCCAAACGTCTCGGATCTACAGATAGTTGGATAGCGTATAGACTCTCACGTAACTGTCTTACTTCCTTGCTCCGGAAGGCGAAACGCCATTATCACGAGAGGATGGTGAGAGACATGGCTCAGCATCATGGAACCCGTACATGGTGGCGCAAAGCAAAGATCCTTTGTAATGTGAATCGCCCGTCTCCGGTTATCCCTGACCTCTACCATGACAACCAAGCCTACCCAGCCACGAGTAATACGGAAAAGACGAATCTCCTAGCCAAAGTGTTTGCGAGCTACAGCCAGGCGCCACTGCTAACACCTGACCTGCACTCAGCTGGTATTTTAACACCCACGTCCACTGTGAAGTTCTCCATACAACCATTCTCTGTGCAGTCCGTATTTGACACGCTATCCAGACTTCCCATTCAACGTAAAACCGCTGGACTGCTGAACAATCGCATCCTCCGTGAAACAGCTGAGGTCACGTCACAGTCTCTTTCCGCCCTTTTCATCCGCTGCTTGCTGTCCAGTACTCAGCCCAGGGAGTGGAAATCTGCCGTTGTTGTACCTGTGTTCAAGGGAAAAGGTAATCCTTCTCACCCAGTCAATTACCGTCCTATATCGCTGTTAAATGCAGTTGCCAAATTGTATGAGTCTATGATTAGCCGTCAGTTTTACTCGTTTGTTGAGAGCCATAAAATTATCAGTTCCAGCCAGTTTGGCTTTTGTCGAAAGAGGTCAACAGTTGACCAATTGGTACAGCTTACCTCAATTGTTTCGCGTGCATTTGACTCTAAGTCTTCTTGTGACCAGCTGTTCCTTGATTTTTCTAAGGCCTTTGACAGAGTTAGTCATCATTTTAGTTATTCAATCTGTTTCAGGTTGGTGTTCTCTTTCTGCCTGTTCTTGGGTGAAGGACTTCATCAGTGATCGTAGTATTTGCGTTCGCATTGGCCAAACTCTTTCTGACCCTTTGCCCATCACCGCTGGCGTACCCCAAGGTTCCCATCTCGGCCCGCTTCTTTTTAACCTGTGCATCAACTCCTTTCCTGATGCCCCTGCTTCTAGTACCCTATCCCTTTTTGCTGATGACTCTAATTTAATTCTTGTTTCTCCAGCAAACACCTCACTTCCTATCCATCATGCATTGCTCCAGACTGACATTGATAAGTGTTGTCAATGGTCAGCAGCTACTGCCATGACGTTTAACACCAGTAAATGCGTCCACCTACCCTTTCAAAAATATGCATTAGCCCCCGGCCCGTCATCCCCCTTGACAATGAACGGTGTGCCTATTCAGAAAGGTGATAGCCACTGTCATCTCGGCGTGACTATCACTCCTTCACTAAATTTTTCTGACCATATAAAATCTATCACCCATAAGTTTCGCAGTCGTGTTTTTCTGTTGCGCCATATGGCCCATTTCCTTCCTGCTTCAACCGTGAATTTGCTCTACAAGTGTTACGTACGACCACTGTTAGAATACGCAGTCCCTGTCTGGTCATTCGCCGTATCCCATTCAGATTCGCTTACGTTAGACCGACTGCAAGCCGTTGCTTCTCGTTCATATCTGCTTTGTAAGACCCGGCACCCTCCTGAGTGGGAAACCCCGAAGCAGATTCTTAATCGTACTTGTGACTGGTCATCCCTGAAGTGGCGTCGTCAGATTCTGTCCTTGCTGTATTTTCATCATGTCTTTTACCAGTTTCCGTCTTTGCTAATTCGTTTCAAATTCAATGTATCCCTTAGTTGTCGTCACCCGTCCTCTATAGTTTTACCTCGTTCTGGCGCCCATTTCCTTATTAAATCCCCTCTCTTCAGTTTTTCTGTGGAATGGAACAAACTTCCAGAACACATCCGCTGCGTTCAGTCCTCTGTCAATTTTCGCATTGCTCTAAAGGCTCATTACTCACAGCATAGATATTCTCTGACTGGAATTCCGAACTTTTCCGTTTGAGAATTTTTTTTCCTTGAAATTAATCCTTGCTGGGGGTTTTTTCCATCTAAATGTCCCGCTATTATCTGCAGAGGTGATTTCTTCCCTCGTCGATTTCTTTCCTGCTTTTATACCTCGATATTTAGGTACTTGTTTCCCTTCTTCCCATGCTTCATCTTCCACTCTCCTCTCCCCCATTTCCCCATTTTTCTTGCGATATTTATGTGGGAGACTTCCGTGATAAGCATCCATTTGCTTTTGCTTTTGGAGAATCCTTTTAAATAAAAAGAATAGTCATTGCCACACTGCAGCTTCGTGCGTTATTTCCAATCTGGCGGAAGGGAAACCAGACAACTAAGCGTAGCTTCAACACCTCGATGTTTACTCAGAACCCCCAGGTCTGTAGTCAATTCCAGGAGGAGGTAGACAAAGCACTGGCAACGCAACAAACGCAGCAGGGAACTGTTTCAGCTGAGGCACGTTTCGGAGGTGTGAGGGATGCACTGGAGTCGGCTGCAACAAAAACAGTTGGATATAAAAAGAGAGCCGAATGTAGCCGAAAAGCCCATGATCCTGGCATAGCCCTTCTATCAGCCCAACAAAAAGAACTGCGGGTAAAAATCGACTCGACAAAATGCCCAGACGGGAGGAAATCACTGAAACGCGATCGGAATCAGATATTACACCAGATACGAGATATCGCCCGGAACAACTCTGAAGCCCGCCTGGACTCCTTCGCTCAAGAAGTAGAGAAGCTGAAAAACAATGCAAGGGTCTTCCAAGCAGCCTCTTTGCTGCGGCGGCAGTCTCCCGCGCCATTGGTTGTTCATGACGCTCTTGGACGGATAATCGCCAACGATAAAGAAGCGGCAGAGAAGGTAGCTGACCACTTCAGGCAGCAGTTTCGGGATCCATCCGCAGTAAATGATATTCTGAGACCGCTGGGCTCGAAGTATCTTGAAGATAGGATCAGCGCTGCGGAGGTTGCCCTGGCAATTAGATTACTGAAATCGCAGAGGGCAGCTGGGCCGGATGGCATCCCCGGGGACCTGTTCAAGCATGCTGGTGAGAGAGTCGCACATGAGATCGCTGCCATTCTAAACCAATGTTTTGCGGATGGCAGTGGAATGGATCTTGGATGTGGAACACTAATCCCGCTCCCGAAACCAGGGAAACCCAGAGGGCCGCTAACCAGTATCAGGCCAATAATACTCTTGAACTCTATACGCAAATGCCTGTCAACAATCACACTTCGCAGGATTATGCCAAAGATTGACTCCTACCTATCTCCAACCCAGAGCGCTTCCCGTCCGGGTCGGAGTACCGCGGATATTGTCTGGTGTGGCCGGTGGCTGGCAGCCAAGGCTGAACGTTTCAAGTGGCAATGTACGGTCCTCGGAATGGATATGAGCAAGGCGTTCGACACAGTGCAGCGGGGAAGATTGGTGGAGGTAATGAAACAAATAGTTAACACAGATGAGGTACGAATGGTGGAGATGTTGTTGCACAACACACGGCTAAGAGTGAAGATAAAGAATGCGCTCTCGGCAGAATTTCCAACATCAATAGGCATCCCACAAGAAGATAGTTTGTCGCCGGTGCTATTCACCTGTTATCTCGAAGCGACAATGCGTTGCCTGCGTCCCAGGATATCGCCAAGACCTGCCATACTGAATATTGGAGGGACAGCCTACACGACTGTCGATATGTCCATACCTTGCGAAACAGCATACATGGACGACGTTAACCTGTACTCCACGGACCGTCAACATCTAGCGTGCGCACTAACAGAGGCAGAGGTAGTGTTCAAAGAGTGGAACCTCAACATCAACCCTACCAAGACCGAGTGGACCCATCTATACCAAGAAGAGGATGTTGCAAGAAGAGGTGAGGAACGATGGAGGTCCACCCGGTTGCTTGGTTCACTGTACGGAGTCACAGAAGACCTCAAGCGCCGGCGCCAGCAAGCCGCAGCTGCCTTCAACACACTTGTCAACCTGTGGATGCGGAGACAAGTTATCTCTGAAGCAACACGCCTGAGGTTGTTTGATGCATTTGTGCTATCTATTTTGACCTACAACTGCGGCGTGTGGGTGCTTTCATCCCGGGATGCTACAGCAATGGATGCGTTCCACAGAAAGCAGCTCCGCCGTCTATTAGGGATATCTTACCCGGAAATTATCTCCAACACAGACCTATATGCCCGCTGCAATGCCGAGCCAATATCCGTACTAAGCAGAAGAGCACGGTGGAAACTGTTTGGTCATATTCTACGCCTCCCTGAAGCAACTCCAGCGCAGGTGAGCATGACAGCGTATTTCCAGCGACAGAATCGGGGCTGGCTCGGACGCCCGCGCATCACCCTACCAGTGGTGATAGACAACGAATTAGCTAAGGCAACGTCCATGCGTCTCCGGAGTCTGAAGGACCTGGAGACACTGCGTTTGGTGGCTCGGAACAGGCAATCATTCAACGATATAATCGCACAGGTCACATTGTAGAGTGCAGATCACCTAGTGCTTTCAACAATAATAACGTACTTCCACATTATGGGAATTTGGTATAACCCCACACCCGTCATTGTTGAATATTCGATAATAGCGTGGATTTCCCCAACAATAATTATATTTTCATTTTTTGTTATCCTCTCCCATGCCGTTGTACATAAGCGGCTTGCTGCGGATATGTCAATACTACTACTACTACTTTAAATAAATACAATACAATACAATACAATGTAAAACACGGTGTGGCCGTAGACATGAATAATAAAGTTCTAAAAACAAATACTAAACAGCAATAGCTGCCTCTGAAACCGCCAGCGTGGCGGGAGGCTCTTGTTGATCAATTCTTTGTTGATGTTTTCCAAATAATGTTCTAGACCCATCTAAGGCACACTATACAAGACCTTAGGAGGGCAAAGGAAATGCGGCACCTGACAAACGCCATGACATGTGAATACGGTTCATTACGCTTGTCAGCCAGCAGCGATGCGCTTCTCTTATACATGCTGGTTGCCGAACACCCAAAACCACCTGACGCCGTCATAACCACGGGGGCAAACGACGCATGTTGGACATTCCGGACCCGCTCCTCATACATGTACGTCCTTTGTTTTTCCTGTTCATGTCGGTGATTTTGTAAAAATTACAGTGAGGAATCCGGTTCATGTCGGTGATAGACAGCATGAGGGTTAAACACCTATACATCAATGAGTGTGCGCTCGAAACAACTGCCCCACAATCCACTGACACCGATATCGAGATGTGCCTGGTCCTCGGCGATTGCCATGCGATAGCGAAGCCGCTCTCCGGTTAATGGTTGTGAACTTGGCTCAATGGCCACATTATTGCATAAGATCTTCAAAAGTGAAGCCGTTACGTCTCTAATCTCGTTGCGTCTGATCGATGGAAACCCGCCCACTGGGCACGGTAATAGATGGTTGGTTGGTTGGTGTATTTGAATTCACACAATAAACGGGAATTAGGCCCAGTGATATAAAGGCGAATGGATAAGCCACATTTTAGAAAAGAGAGGACAGGAATTAGAAAATTATGAAAGAAGAAGTATCTGACAGAGGAGTCAAGCGAGTATCAGGGGTGACAGGGTGGTCGAGGAGAGCTAGTAGGTGGGCTAGTCTGAGCAACAATATGAAAGGCAGCTTATGCTAAACCTTTTCTGTCTTGCTATGGTCCGAACATCATCCGGCAGCAGGTTCCAGAGTGCAGATCCTGCTACGGGCGGCCGAGAAGCGCCAGAGCGAGTGGAGGATGGCTGACTGAGCAGACCACTGGACCTCTGATGACGGGTTCTCCTGCCAGCAGATCTGACGAACAGTACTGACAACGTGGCACTAGCTTTCCCGTGAAGGCACCTCCAGACAAACACTAGTAGCTTGCGCTTGCTGAGTTCGCCTATCCCGGTACAAGCCGTGCTGCACCAGCAGGGGATGCACGGTTGTGTAGGGTGGGTGGCGGTCAATAGCTAGCTCGGATAGCCCTGTTCTGTAGCAGACCTAGGCAATCGAGCTGGCGACCAAGGAGCGCGGGAAAAAAGGCGTTACTGCCATCGACTATGTCAGGGATGACAACAGCCTGGACGAAGAGACGCCGAGCAGATCGGGATAGGGAACGACGGGCTCGCCACAGCGCACCAATCTTACGGGTAGTCTTGCTGACAACTCGGTCGACTTGAGCGTCCCATGAAAGCTTACTATCAAGTACAACACCGAGGTATGTGGTAGTCGATGCTGTTGGAACGGCTACTCCACGACACTGGACAGTTACGAGAGGGTTGTCCACCTGTCGGTGAGGAAGAAAGGTCACAGCTCGGCTTTTGGCAGGGTTGAGGACAAAGCCCCTCGCCTGTAGCCGAACAGCTAGGTTGGTGACTGCCGTCGTAAGCGCATGCAGCAGGAAGGCACCACATGTCGACTACTACTTATACTGTACAGCATTGTGTGCTTACATGCATCTACGGCCTTGTGGATGCAATTGAGTCTCACATACATGTACATGTACATGAAATATTGCTTGTAGTGCGGCATCAGGTGTTAACATACAATGGCTAAAATATTATTCTCGCAATAATGACCGTATTCACCACAAATGTGTTTACATGTATGTCCAGAGCCAACTCAAGTCCTGTATTATTTACGACCATGACAACAAGTATTCCGGGCTGAAATTCTTCTATGACAGGCATGAACACTTGCCATACAATTTTTCGTGATTGTACGAAGTACATATTCGCTGTTGCATCAATTTTGCACCATTTACATTGTTGTGCCACTAGTGGTATCACCTACATGCGTATTGAGTCAAACAATGTTACCTCTGTATAATCATGCTTATCGTGGCTATCAAGAGCTTCGATGCAAAATCCCAGCTGACGAATGGTGTCCAGCTTGTGTTCAGCTCAGCTGGCACTCACAACTCATAATAGTTGCGTTCTAGATGCCAGATGAGATGTTTCAGCTACAATGTAGACAAAAAGTCGGTGTTCAAGAAAGCCGTCACTTCATCTTCTGCCCCAACAGAACTCTGCGAGGAAGACAATGCTATGTCGTCCGCAAACTGGATGCTGGGTACAGGGTGCATGACGGAGGGGACGTCGCGGGTGTAAATGGAAAATAGAACAGGACCTAGCACTTATCCTTGTGGTACACCACACGTGCAGGGAGTGGCCTGACTCGTGGTTGGCCCAATGCAGACCATCTGCTCTCGCGCAGTTAGGTAGCTGGCAAACCAGGCGAGGGCCGATCCGCACACACCGACGTCAAACAGATCGACAATGAGCTGTGCGTGGCGGACTTTGTCGAATGCTTTGGACATGTCCAATGTGCATAGCCCGGTCACATTTCCCTTGTCCTTGGCAGCGAAGACTGTCAGTGAGAAGGCAGAGGGCATCCTCAGTGGAGCGGCTGACGGTAGGCAAATTGGGTAGTAGGGAGGCACTGGTTGGTTCAAAGGTGGCGGACAAGTTGGCGTTGGATGATCTTCTCAAGTAGTTTAGAGACAATGGAGAGTAAAGAAACAGGTCGATAATTATTGGGGAGAGAGAGGTCGCCGGATTTATACAGAGGCACGACTGAAGCCAGTTTGAACGCTGAGGGCACTACACCAGTCCAGAGAGAAGCACAGAATAGAACGGCAAGTGAATACGCCAGAACATCAGCACATTCCTTTAAAATGGATCCTGGAATTCCGTCACTGCCAGTTGCTTTCGAAGCATCAATCTGCAACAGATACGTGTAGACATCCGATGGAGCGACTGGATCGAAGCGGTGGAGCGAGTACATGGTGGGAGGGCCGCTTGAAACAAAGAGAACATTGGGACGTTCACGATCCCTGACAATCCGATGGAAGGCCTCGCTGACTTCATCAACTTTGCAGGTTGGCTCTTGCTTGTGGCGTGTGCGGCCGGTGACGGCATTGACTAACTGCCAGGTCTTCCGCGCGTTTCTGGCATTTACTTGCCTGCGATCGGGCTCGCTTATACTCCTGATGAAGCGACTGGTTGGCTCTATCCTTCAACCAGCGGGCGTGCCATCTGTTTTTTTGTCTTTACCAGCTGGAACAGCTCTCTATCTGACCAGGGAGGGAGAGAAGCCTTCGTTGCCTTTGTCGATGCCAGAGGTGCATGGCAATTGAGGACCTGCATGAACATGAACGCAGGGTGCCATTTGTCCCACATCTTGTTCACATCGTCATGGTTTTCAAGATGCATGGCTCACAGTGGCGAACTTGCGGTCACCCCATAGTCATAATGATGACGGAAGCCACTGGAGTATCCAACCATGTCGTAAGCAAAGTGCATCTCTGAATTCACCTTTCATTAGGTTGAACCCATGGCGACGTAACAGCTTACAGGTGACACTCTCCCAACATGTACAGTATATGGTCTCTTCGTTTTCGGTCTGCTACGTGCAAAAGTTGCCAAAGGAAACTTCACTGGGCGCTTCGAATACATGTCATGTACTTACTACCCAGTGGGGAGGTAAGTGTATTGTGATAACGAGTAGAGTGTGGTCATGCCCGGTGCTCGTTCTGGACGAACCATTCCGTAATCATACATTGTAGACTCATCGGCGGAGCACAGGCTCAGACGGGACGCTGAAAGAGACGCACGACAATGGCGTAACTGCAGCAGGCGCAGCACAGGCTCAGACGGGACGCTGAAAGAGACGCACGACAATGGCGTAACTGCAGCAGACACTCACAGGTCCGTGAGCAAGAGCGGGACGCCATCGGCATCACATCTCGGGCTCGCGCGCCGCCCGGATGTAGAACGAAGCCACTATGACACGACTACTCCGCTGATGCTGGCGAAAACTTCTCCGCGACACAATTTGGGCACATGGTGCTCGAACAGCCAAGATCAAACTCGCACAGCACAGCACAGCTACAAAGGTTTAGTCAGTTGCCAGTTGTGGCGTCATTATGTCTTCATAGCCAGTTGTGCAAGGTTGTGCAAGGTTTGACTCGTTCTCACAAGTAAATTGCAGTTCATTGGTCCTGTTCAGCGCAACGGATTACACTCGTTCTCACTTGCAGTTCATTCCTCCTGGTCTGCGCAACGGATTACACTCGTTCTCACTTGCAGTTCATTCCTCCTGGTCTGCGCAACGGATTACACTCGTTCTCACTTGCAGTTCATTCCTCCTGGTCAGCGCAACGGATTACACTCGTTCTCACTTGCAGTTCATTCCTCCTGGTCTGCGCTGCGGATTACACTCGTTCTCACTAGCAGTTCATTCCTCCTGGTCAGCGCTGCGGATTACACACAGCACTACAGTCAGCGAGCGTTCTTTTCCGAGCATTAGTCCCGACCTGTCGGTCGGGTGTGACAGTAATGCTGCTCGGGTAGCCACCGTGTGACCCGGATCATCTTGATGGACAGAGCAGAAGACCTACCACGTCCACCATGGTCCACGGAAATTTGGGCACTAACTCAGTCTGAGAAAGCAGCCCTGAATCCTCCTTTAGAGGTAAGCCTTAGTTTTTTTCCCATTTCCAATTTTGTGGACTACCCGTCACTATCTCGTCCGGCCCGGGATACTTGATAAAGGCTGATTCACTCGCATCTTCTGCTACATGTACTGTATCAGTGTGAGAAAAAAACTTTGAAGAAGACGAGTTCGAGCATACAATAATGTATTGCCATAATTTCTACCCAGCTTTTCATCGAAAACACTGTCTGCATGACCTCCGAACCCTTTACCATGCAGACCACCAGCACTGATCAGGTGCATTACACACAATTGTGTAGCCTACATACATGTACATGTACATGTACTAATAACTGTGGTACAATCATGTACATGTAGGTATGCTCCTACCTCCGAAAGGATGCCAAATTATGCTGCAAATTTTCAACCATCAAATTATGCCAATAATAATATTATGTTATGCCGGCATAATCCGCCGGTGCCTACAGTGCATTTCAAAACTATAGACGCGTAGGGGTTTTGAAATATTTCAAATTTGGCTGGAACTTTTTGAGAATAGTTTTCGGAATATTGCTCAGGATCGCTCCACAATTACTCTCATATAGTTTCTAAAGGATTGGATAACAGACGCCCAATTTGGAAAAAATTATGCACAAAGTGATCACAGATTTTATGTGGTATAGATGCTGGCATAACGGTTTTTGCCTAGGTACGCGTCTATAGTTTTGAAATGGACTGTACCCTCAACCCGATGAATACGTTTTATACAGCAACAAGGAGGACTAGTTGCGCTGCAAGCATTTCCTCTACTTGTACATTCAACATGCAGGAGCATTAAGCATAATGTGAAATACAGCGAAACAATAAATTATTTATATTTTAATTTATTTTGACTAGTTTGAGGGAAAGACACAAACGGGAAAAGTCTGAAGAAAAAATTCACTGTCACCACCACAGTGGTGGATAATAATAATAATCGTAAAATGGCAAAAATAAGATAAATTGTGCACTCATAACAACAGCAAAAATGAAGAAAGTCAAGTTCCATAACGTTTTCTTGTGACTGTCATCAGTGGAACGCCGTCACATAAAAATGTAATAACTAAAACACACACTTATATACATGTAGCTAATATGGTTTCAGGTAGAAATACAGCAGCTAACAAGTACAAAAAGCGAAGTTTGCACCTTTGCATTGTGTGAATATAGTGTATGTGAGAAAGGTAGTGGCAGATGAATGTGATACTGTGTGAATGAATGTAATGGTGCGTGTGTATTACTTGAAGAGTGTGAGTGATACAACGTTTTCTTTCTGTTTACATAGCACAGGGTCACGAGTACGAATATACACAGCTTCCAACACCTGCAATTGCTTGAATCACAGTGGTGGTCACTTGTATACTTTCATCATTATCTTTTAAGTTAATCACAGTGCACTCAGGCATAAATAGTAACTGGCATATGTTGTTGCTGTTGTCGAAGTGCATTTATATCATGTCGCTCGGCTGAAAGACGATTTTGCCTCCTTTGATACAGTCATGTGAACGGCAGGCAGAGTGGGACAGGCAGAAACGCGAGTATACCAGGCGTTGGAATGACGCCGTGTTCGACGCAGTAAGTGACTTTTTTTTAAAACCAATGCTATCACTCATCAGCTGACAAAAAAAGATCTTCTAACTAAACATGTGTCTAGCAGCATGCTGACAAAGGTACCAATGTTTGCCAAGGACGTTACGTATAGCGGTATACACACGACACAGAGCACCACGCACCACGCATCATTCCTTCTAACTAATACTACTGTATGCATGTACATGTAAGTACAAATTTTCGTTTAGAATTAACCTTTCGCTATATTCGTTAGCGCGGCACGAAATAACTAAAATTTGTACCAAACTATAAAGTTTTTTTCTGAACGTTTGGAGTGACAGATCTCGACCAAAAAACGAAATTTAGTACGTAACGAACCTGCTGGTGGGGGGAACATTAATAACGAACGATTTCGTGAACGAAAATTTGTACTTACATGTATACAGTACATGTACTAGTAATAGTTTCATGCCCATCATCGGCCATCATCAGGCAACCACGGTTCTAGCGGTATACGTGTATATGTACATGTACATGACTGTAAGTACAATCATGTACATGATATAATCCAAAACTGGTAAACCAGTACTGTATTAGCTAAACCTTGTTGTAGTTCACGCAATTGTGAGATTGACAGCATGGAACAAGGAGGAGGACACTGTGTTCGAAAACAGTGACCTTACTACAACCTTCCGCGGTTGGCAGAGCCCCGGTCCATGGGCAGAAGTTGGAAAGAAAAAGAAAAAGAAGTTTTTATGCAAGTTAAAAAAGAGCGAAGACAACAAGACGACATCAGGAGTAGTCTCCTAGCCCCCTAGCATAATGAGGGTCAGAACCGGGTGCGATACCCATATGGTTCAAATGGTCCGCAGGGACCGGGGCTCTGCCAACAGCGGAAGGTAGTACTAGTAGGGTCACTGCTTTCGAACACATTGTCCTCCACCTTGTTTCATGCTGTCAATCCATGATTGTACATGTGCAATGTACAACATTTACTTGTGTAAAAAAACATGCATTGTTGGTCACTAGACTTCCTTGCGATTAATGGTTCGGCCAGTATCTCTGAGCTCTGCTGAGGATATCAAGTAAGGTCATTTCACCGTAACTTGTAGTTCCTTGGTCCTTTTCTTTGCTATAGAAAACTATGCTACGAGTTATGATACATGAACTTATTATTTTTAAATGTTATTCCTCTAACCCTGCACTCCTTTCCACCATGCGCCCGTCATCCGACCACCGTAGCTGACTTACCCTCGGTAGCCAATACATACCATAAAAATTCGAACAGTGAACGGTTACGGGTACCGGGTACTGATTGCGGAATTCCTCCTGACAGCTGTTTCGCCCATGTCCGCCTTCGCACAAAAAAAGAAACGGCAGAGAGCATACAAATTTACAAGCATGTCCACGTGGCGATTTTGGAAACAGCGGAGATCAGGTCTCAGTAACTTGCATATGAACTACATGTACATGTACCGGTAAGTGTGCTCCGGATGGCAGTTGCGAGTCAGGCGAGCGTCAAGTAGTTCGGCAGGAAGCCTGTGTTCCACCTAGGAGCTACCAACGTCATTGCATCTCCACACGATGCGCCAATCAGCAGCCTTCCAACGGTTAACTGAAGGGTAGGCCTAAGCCGAGGCTAAGGCCCAGTAAGGGCCACTGGCGAAGCCATGGTGCTGTGTGACCTGAAATCCGAATGTGCCACATTTGGCACAGCACGAGCGAATTCTACTGACAGTGACATTAATTTTGGTTTTATCACGCCGTCTGGGACGCGCTGCATGCTCAACACTCAGCTTTCCATCCGTCTTGCATGGTCATCGAATAACAATACAATGGTCCTTGATGACGCTGAGTCACAGTGAGTGACGTGAGAGCGAGGAACGACGACGTTGCGTTACTACCGTACTAGTATACTGGCAATTATGTTGCCGCGTAACGCGTAAAACGCAGGGGGGTGCGGCGTAACGCGCGACCAGGCTAGTGCGACAAATTTTCGTTGCGTTCGTAACGTGCGTCCGGCGGGGTACGGCGATCTTTTCATTGCAGTTTGCACTGCAAAGGCTGAAAGCACGTGTACCGCGTGGCAAAAAAAAAGCACTGCGGCAATATAGAAACCTGTGTAACGGCTCCTGTGCGACTTTGCATATAACGCCCTGCGTGCGGTAAACATGTGCCAATGTAACGCTTCATGGCCTCACTGCGACCATTATTATATTGGCAGTACGGTAGTACGTGAAACGCGAACGCAATCCAAACCTATTAATTAGAAAGCCTCCTGAGTAGATGGGACGGTGTGTCATGGACATGGTCTCACGTCCGTCATACGATTGCACACAAAGTGTCTGAAGTCCTTGGACCTTGGTGCAAATAGTGCTCAGTACCCTAACACGGGCAGAGGGTACTGCACGAGGCAGAACAACTGTTGTACAACCGTTGTACAATCGTATGACGGAACCGGGAAGACCTTGACACAGCATGACCATCTACTCAGCATCTCTTTAATTAATAGGTACTAGCAACTGGTGAAAGATACATGTACAATCATGTACATGTACATGAGTAACCGGTGGATGGTTGTACTGAAGACGTTGTACTTGTAGAAAGGTCACTGTTTCCGAACACAGTAGTGTCCTCCACCTTGTAACATGCTGTCAAACCAACAACACGTACATGCCATGTACATGTACTGTATTATATACAGAGTTACAGAAGAAACGCTTTTCGTCCCTCTCAAGTGTGTGTACTGTATTGTATGTGGAGAGTGGAAGTAGACGCGCGAACATGCATGGATATCATAATCACGCATGTCACTGTGATGAGACATGAACCGACTGAACGACGTACATGTACATTTTATGTGCGTCATTTGTCATAGTGATGTGATCGCTTTCAGGCCCCCCAAAAAGAGGAAGGGTCTGAAAGAATGGTACATGTTTGTAACAAGCATGACTTGAACCAGGGCAGGGGTCCAGGGCCGGCCCTTCGCTTTCGACTCCAGAGTCCTGGACTGGTGCCAAAAGCTACACTGTACTGACTCTGTGTACAATAGTAATGTATGATGCACATCTGTATTTCTCTAAAAATGATCACCAACACAAAACATGACAATCTGGACATACACATATACATGTACATATACATGTACATATACATATACATGTACATATACATTATACATGTTTTGCTAATAAAGTAACGTTATCACCCACACGCACATCAAGCAAGTGGAAGTTGGGGTTGCCGAGCTGCTGCGGCTGGATCATATCAAGTGTTTTGTAACAGAATTTGTAATCAGCGAATTGTTTGCAACAATGCATTTATACCCGGCGGCCCCGCAAAGCGGGATTGTAGAAAATTCTGTAACAATGCTGGTAGATGGCAGGCAGTGCAAGAGATTAAGGCCAATGACTGCTGGTCAAATGACTGCTGGGACCGGACGGTCCTGCTGTATGCTGGGGCCAATTGGCCCGGCTGCTGGACACAATGTGTCTATGCTGGGACCATGTGGTCCTAACTAATGCTGCTGTGCCCATGTGGGGCACGGCTGTGCCCAGGTAGTCAAATGACTGCTGGGACTGGACGGTCCTGCTGTATGCTGGGGCCAATTGGCCCGGCTGCTGGACACAATGTGTCTATGCTGGGACCAGCTGGTCCTGCTGGGACCATGTGGTCCTGCTGCTGGGCAGCGCGTGCCGCCAGTTCTTGAAAGCTCATGCAGAGAATTGTTCCAAAATGAATTCAGCTGAGGGGCTTTGCTTGCTTCCCCCCTTTCTGGAGGCGCTAGAACTTAGAAGTGGGTTGTGGTGGGCGGGAGAAAATTCGCACAACACTTCTGATATTGCAAGCCAAGGTGCTCAAACAAATTTGTTTGCATAGAAAGGTCTCGCTGCTGTTCTCTGCCAGCAAGGCTGCGAGTCCCACGCTGGCGCATGTGCCATTTTCCCACGCTTGGGGACGATGTACGATGACAGCCGGCGTTGCGGACTGCCTGCGAGGCGCTGGCCGCGAGTGCTTCTGTGGCATGATAACTTTGGTTTGCCCGTTGCAAACCTACATTTATCACCCACACGCACATCAAGCAAGTGGAAGTTGGGGTTGCCGAGCTGCTGCGGCTGGATCATATCAAGTGTTTTGTAACAGAATTTGTAATCAGCGAATTGTTTGCAACAATGCATTTATACCCGGCGGCCCCGCAAAGCGGGATTGTAGAAAATTCTGTAACAATGCTGGTAGATGGCAGGCAGTGCAAGAAATTAAGGCCAATGATCCTAACTAATGCTGCTGTGCCCCTGTGGGGCACGGCTGTGCGCAGGTAGTCAAATGACTGCTGGTCAAATGACTGCTGGGACCGGACGGTCCTGCTGTATGCTGGGGCCAATTGGCCCGGCTGCTGGACACAATGTGTCTATGCTGGGACCATGTGGTCCTAACTAATGCTGCTGTGCCCATGTGGGGCACGGCTGTGCCCAGGTAGTCAAATGACTGCTGGGACTGGACGGTCCTGCTGTATGCTGGGGCCAATTGGCCCGGCTGCTGGACACAATGTGTCTATGCTGGGACCAGCTGGTCCTGCTGGGACCATGTGGTCCTGCTGCTGGGCAGCGCGTGCCGCCAGTGCTTGAAAGCTCATGCAGAGAATTGTTCCAAAATGAATTCAGCTGAGGGGCTTTGCTTGCTTCCCCAAGAAGAGTCAGTGGTTAGTGGCAACCCCGCTTATACACACTGCTCTTAGCCATATTTTCTTTCTTGCTTTCTTTCCGCGGTTGAGTAAACGCTGTGCTACATGCATGCAGATAGGTTTAGCAGTGACAGTGCGCAACACAATGCGTTAAAGAGTTTGAGTATGTGGTCCAGGCTGGAGCAGAGATCCTTAATCGGGCAAGCTGCTGAGAGGTCATATTCTCACATAAGGGGGTGCAGAGTGCTTAGAGTATTTTGGGCAGGATTGATACAAAAACAGTGCCCAGCAGCACGCGCATGCACACATGGCAGTGTAGCCGGCTCATTGCTGGCCAGTAGGCAGGCCAGCCGGCACACGGAGGTACGTTTTGTACATGTCACTAGCCCAGCGGCCGGCCTTCTGGAGCTGCCAAGCTGAGGCATTCCTTCCGGCCATTGCAGTAGCCCCGCCAATCCTGAGGGAGTGACTGCTAACACCCGGATCTAGGGCTCTCGTCATCCAGTAGTTCACATCTTTGACTGTGAAATATTGCCCACTTCGGAATATGAACAGCGGTGACGTCGTTGGCGTTGCGTGGCGGATAGCGTGGTACTTGTGCATTGCTTGGACAGGGCAGAGCTGGCTGCCGGACCATGGCTGCAAGATGACTTGCCCCCAGTGCCACGTTGGGAGGTCTTCGTTATCCCGAGTCGTATGCTGATCTGAGTCCCAGTGAGTGAGACTTGACCCAGGGTCAGAGTGCGGCCATTCGAAGCGGAGCGGGGAGAGGCGGCAGTATCCTCGCTCACTATGAGCAATCCCGCAAAGGCTGTCATGAAGGTGGCCCAGAGCATGCACCTGTCCGATTCGCAGTAGCGGGAGCGCTGGATCACGGTCAAGAGCTGCTGCAGGTCTGATTGGGTGATAGCCTGGCGTTGACATTGTGTCGGTGCTGCTTGCTGGCGGTGCTGCCATTGCTGACGCTCCGCTCCCTTCAGGGCTGCTGTAACTCTATCGTGCTGAGTTGTGTGTGACGGCCCACCATGGCAGAGGAGGTAATACCTCACGGCGGATACATATACTAGGATGGTTGCGCTAGATCTGTGACCGGGTACGCAGTGGGTGATGAATGCAAGTAAGTTATTTACCGACGGCCTACTCGGCTGGCATCCCAGTTGTGTACACAGCTTCAGATACGCCCCAGACCCTGGCGGGTATGTGCGGGCAGAACTTGGGGCTACTGAGTCCCTAATTAGGTCGCCGGCCTTTATCAGTAGCGTCTGACGGAGATGATGTGCTCTATTGAAGTAGTCTGTTTGTTGGCATTGGGCAGCATGATGCGCCCATTGTTCTCCCCATAAAGAGAGCGCAATGGCAATTGGGTAGGGTTCCCGCCAGATAATGCTGCGAAATAGGCCATCCGACTGGTCTGCTGACCATGTGCCATAGAACCGTGCTGTGTTGTAAAGCCCTCCGAAACCGACGCCAGGCGTGTCAGTGAAGAGCTGAAGGCTGGGGGACTTGGACCAACTGATGTCTCTGAATAGGGCAATGCCATTCCATGGGAGCGCCGATTCGAGCAACTAGTATGATAGCTCTGCTCGGGACCGCTAGAGCTGAGCTGGCAAATGACTTCGCATGGAGCAAATGACTCCGCATGGAGCCGCCAATGACTCTGAGTAGAGCCACCTAATGCTAAATATAAAGGTATGCATGACAGTTGAGAGCATATATTCTCATGGATTGTAAGAATACATTCTCGCGCCACATATATACTGGTACACACAGATTATAGACAGCAATAGCGACAACACACAAATTGAAGGGTAGTTGGCCGCAGCCAGATGTGAACCGAAGCACGAGTGAGGCATGAAAGCAAGCACTGAGAACAGAGTGTGTCTCCAATGGGAAAGATGTGCATGCGGATAACAGAAATAGGCCATGATGCAGAACCACTTGGGACCGTCAGATTAATTTTCCTGGACCGAGCCAGCCGGGAAAAAACCCTCGCGCCGACGGACGCAGTAGTGAGGGAAAAAACCGGGTGTATAACCCCAATGGCGATTTGGCATCATGTAGGCATGGCAAGCACATATTGGCAAGAGATAAAGAACACGCCCGATGCCGTATATGCAACCGAAACATGTTGAGCGAGAAATACAACGTCATGTGTGCGCCAGAAACGTGAGTTGAGGTAACGGGTGGGAGGTTGGGAAGGAAATTGTGTGGGAACAAATGTTCCGCAAGTTACATGCTCCAGAGTCAAAACAGCAATGACAGTGCAAGAGACACGACTAGCGCATGCGCACGGGTCGGACCAGCTTCCGGGGCTGAAAGATGCATGATCAAGCGATGCCCACCCGATTTATTTGGCATGACACCAAGACATGCCCTCTTGCCCCAGGTGAGCATCCACAACATCAGGGTAGTCAAAAGCTGATCTAAGATTCTTGCTGAGGGTAGAATGCTTAACACCCTTAGGACGTGATGCTGGTCTACCAACAGTTTGTTCAGGTAGTGTGTGCGTTGCATGCCTACAATGATGGACAACACTGCCCACGCTTCGGCCCAGGCCACTGTCTATACTCGACTCTCGCTGTTTCTGCTATGCTGGGGCCAGCACTACTGACCCATCCGAGTCGTTCTCGAGCCTGAAAAGTTTGGCTGAGGGTTCAGCGGGCACTGCTGAGGGGCGCAGGAGCCTGAGGAGGAGTGCTAAATCTACGAACTCCCCTCGCAGCACTTTCTCCACCACTCTCGGCCACATGTGCAACACACAGGGGACGGGTGTGGGCATGTGGTGGAGATGCATGTACAGGCACGTCAGAGTCAAGCCTACCTCAGTAGTACCTGCCGAGTTCAGGTCTTGTGCGCAGGCGATATCAGCATCCGGCTCGCCAGAGTCGTCCCCGGAAATGGCTTCTCGGATGGAGGAGCGGATTAGCTCGCGGATCTCCTGGTGCTGCTGTTTGAAAACGACTCATGATAGGCTAGCTAGAAAATTCGCACAACACTGCTGATATTGCAAGCCAAGGTGCTCAAACAAATTTGTTTGCATAGAAAGGTCTCGCTGCTGTTCTCTGCCAGCAAGGCTGCGAGTCCCACGCTGGCGCATGTGCCATTTTCCCACGCTTGGGGACGATGTACGATGACAGCCGGCGTTGCGGACTGCCTGCGAGGCGCTGGCCGCGAGTGCTTCTGTGGCATGATAACTTTGGTTTGCCCGTTGCAAACCTACATTTATACACTGCCAGTGGCAGACCAGAGTTGAAAGACCGTGTGATCCAAGAATACCATGCCGACCGTTGTGGCTGTTAATGATGTGAGAGACTTCATCATTAGAACACAGGCTTTAATATGACATCTCCTTCATAACACCAATGTGTGGCATCATCCAGATGAACAGCTGCAGGAGACACTGCTGAGTTGTGAACATGTGCGCGTTGAGATGGCTGCACAAGTACATGTATGCCATTTGCACAGAGGGTTGTTCCTTCTCCCAACAATGTTTCTTCGCACAGATCATTGTTATTCCACAAAAATTAGTAGGTACCGCCGATCACGACTCCCATGGGAAGAGACGCTGCAGTTGCTTGCTGATTATTGGCTTGGCATCCACGCAACGCAGTTTTGAGCTCGAAACCTGTATGAATCCAGCACCGTGGCCAAGGTGGTTCGCAATACTGATAGTATACAGTTTTGAACTTTGAAACATATAGTGCAAAGCAACACTGGCGGCAAGAGTAATGTGCTTCGGGGGCTGTACTGCAGTACAGCCGCACATGATAAACTCTTCCCCAAGCGAGCAGATCTGGCGGCGCAACTTTGGACTAGCTTGACACATTGTCATCTGTCTCTGTTGCCTGAGTTGCATCGCCGATTGTAAAGTGCTTAATCCTCCTCTATACCCTCCTCCCCTCATCGTGATGGCTGGCGAGTTGATGAAAAGGCGAAGAAAGTGTTTAGAAATGAGTTACAATGCATCGTTGCATAGACGCACTCAGTTTCAATAGTCGTATCGGCCTAACGAAGATGGTTTCATCCTCAAAGCAGTCAAGCCCATACTGAGGCATTTGTTGCAGTACACCGTTCCAGCGTTGAAGCTCTCGTACAGATTGCGATAATTGTTATACTGCGTATGATGAGACGAGAGATCGGCCAATGGCAACTTGGATATTTCGTCTTTTCTCATATTTGCTGCTTGTAAGAACTTGGCAGAAGCATGTATTCATAATTGCTTGTTGATCGGACTGCGTTCTTCCGGTATGATTGCTGCCGTTTGACCTTTCCCCAAAACGTGTAGCTCTTCGTGCTCGGAGCTAACATTACGACGGGAGCAGCTAGAGAAGAGCGTGTACGGGGGCGACGCGAAAGCTTCCATTTCCAGGCCAAACATCACTTCCACAAGGCTCCCTGCACTCAGCTTAATTATCTACAGACAGCTTCGTTTGTTCCAATTTCACGCACTTTTCCACATCAGTATCTGGGTGAAGGGCTCCACCTCCTCATCACGACGCTTTATTGCAGCTTGACCACAGACTTCCAACGATGCACTTCAAATTATAATAATTTAAATACACTAGTCAGAACAACAGATTGCTTGATCAGTCACAACTTAAAGTTTCATGCCATCTCAGGCACTCATCAGGTGATATGAACATCAAGAAAAATAACCCACTATTTAAAGCCCAGTATGGCGGGACAAGGATAACAGAAAGCGCTAGGGGCGCTATCAACTCATATCCGATTCAGTGTCATAGCCAGTAAGGATCGAAGTACTAAGAAAGGACTAGGTGATAGAGGTGATAAAACCGAGCTGGCACAGCTAGTGAGATGCGCGGTGCAAAGATGATGATGGTGACAAGGCGGCAGAGAGCTATCAACTGGCCCTACTGCCTGGAAGCAGGGTGCCGAGAAGATAATGTTATCGGTGCTGATAGCATGAATTTATTTTTATGTCGACATTTAGATATCAACTCCGACCGCTTGTTGAGGCTCGATCTCCTGTCGGCAGTGATTATTCTCGCCTTCTCCTCGAGGCACAGGCTGCATCTTTTCGTTATGTTGCTGTAGGCCTTCGCCTTCTGAACCACTCGCCACTTGATGTCGTGCGTCTTGCCATTATCTTTCAATTCCCACACATGCTTTGAGAGGCCCGTGGATTTGCGGTATCCAGGAAGCTTGATGGATGTCTTGTGGTTCCCGTATCGAAGCTTGAATGGAGGCTCCGTACTGCCAATGTAGCCCTTGGGCTCATCGCTGTGGCCATCACTCGACACCTCCGCCGCGTAGACTATGCTGGATGCTTGGCACGCTCCGTTGAGAGGGCACTGGTCCTTGCGACGGCAGTTGCACGGCTTGTCCGGTTCCTGGACGCACAATTGACGCTTACTGTGGCCACTGATAATGTGGGCCATATTCGGCAAACAGGAGTAGCTCACCTTCACGTTGAAGCGGTTGAAGATTTTGTTCATTTTGGACCCCTTAGGAAAATGCTTGTCGATCAGCCGCAGGAAGGTGCCGGCGATGTTGGTCCGGACAGTCTTGGAGTATGGCGGGTTAAACCTCACCACATTCCGTTTCCTTTTTTGCTTGCTGCCGTTCATTGCAGCAGGTGGCGTTGGGTCAATCAATGTACTTGATGTTGGCAGGTAATCCGCTGGCCGCTAATGCATTGCGATATGTAGGGGCAGCATCGGCGAATACGCCGCTGTCGGCAGATATGCTTGAGACACGTCGAGCGATCATAATAATTTAAATAAATATTACCTCAAGCGGTACAGCCAGGGAGTAGCCCAGTGCCGGCCAACTAACTTACTTGTCAGAGCTGCACAGCATGCATCCTTTGGAATAATGGAAAAACGGAAAGCAGGGTGACCTGTACTGTCGTCAGTGTCGGTACCCAGTGTCGCCATGAAAACGCGATCATTTCGCAAACCTCGATCGGACAGCTAGCTACTAGCTGCGAGTGAGATACGTGCGTGCACGGATGCACAACACTTGAAACACTTTTCAAACAGTGCACCCAACACTCCATGCCGGCAAGCGTGCACTGTGCGGAACATCGACATAATGCAGGAGTGCATGCACTTACACCCACCTATGCCATGGCCATGGGCATGGCTACATACATCAGTACATGACTGTACAAGATTGTACAGTCATGTACTGATGTATGTCTATGATGTACAATGTACATGCATGAATGCCTACAAAACAATGGTCGCCGAGAGAGAAATTCTCCACATGGAAAAGCAGCTCTTTGGACACCTTTCAGAAAGATTAGTAATAGTTGTCAGAGTGACAACAACCGGAATCCTGGTCAGTAAGGTTTCTAGAGTAGACAGACGTGGCCAATAAAATCGCGGTGCCCCCAAAAGTCGGAACGAGATTTTTCTAGGAGGCCTTTTTCAGGTTTGGCCAACGGGCTATACAATCAGTCATGTAATTGATTGTAGCGAGCATCAGTCCCGACCTGTCGGTGTGAGAGTAATGCTGCTCGGATAGCCACTGTGTGACCCGGGCCATCTTGATGGACAGAGCAAGAGACCTACCCCGTCCACCATGGACCACGGAGCTTTGGACGCCAACTCAGTCTGAGAGAGAAACCATGAATCCTCCTTTAGAGGCAAGCCTTAGGTTTTTTTCCCCATTTCCAATTCCCTCAACCCGATGAATACTTTTTATACAGCAACAAGGAGAACTAGTTGCGCTGCAAGCATTTCCTCTACTTGTACATGTACATTCAACATGCAGGAGCATAATGTGAAATACAGCGAAACTAATACTTTCATCATTATCTTTTAATCACAGTGCACTCAGGCATAAGTACATGTACACTGACACTGGCATAATGTTGTTGCTGTTGGTGAAGTGTATTTATTATCATGTCGCTCGGCTGAAAGACGATTTTGCCTCTTTTGATACAGTCATGTGAACGGCAGGCAGAGTGGGAGAGACAGAGACACGCCGATGATGTCAGGCGTTGGCATGCCGCCTGGTTTGAGAGACAGAGACTCTATGATATGAGGCGGAGGGACGTCATGTACCCAGCTGTAAGTGACTTTTTTTTTTTAATTCAATGCCATCACTCATGAGCTGACAAAATAAAAAGACCCTCTAACTAAACATGTGTCTAAGACCATGCTGTAAAAGGTTCCAATGTTTGCCAAGGAAATTACGGATAGCGGTATACACACGACACAGAGCACCACGCATCATTCGTTGTGACTGATACTAGTTATAGTTTCATGCCCATCGGCAATAATCCGACAGCAACAGGGGAAATGTATAATAATGGACTCGGATGGAAAGCCAAGGATTAATTTGGAAGTTGGAAGGCTGTTGGAGTGCGCATATCAGACTTGCTAGAGCTAATTGGCAGTTAGTTGTAGGACGTCAGTACCGTCGGTCAGTATCGCATGAGCTGATTGTCAAGTAACTGGTGGTATTAATGGACATTACAGCGTAACGTGTAGTTCCTTGGTCCTTTTCTTTGCTATAGAAAACTATGCTACGAGTTATGATACATGAACTTATTATTTTTAAATGTTATTCCTCTAATCCTGCACTCCTTTCCACCATGCGCCCGTCATCCGACCACTGTATGTAGCTATAACTTACCCTCGGTAGCCAATACATACCATAAATATTCCAACAATGAACGGTTACGGGTACTGATTCTGGAATTCCTCCTGACAGCTGATTCGCCCATGTCCGCCTTCGCACAAAAAAAAAAGAAACGGTAGAGAGCATACAAGCATGGCCATGTAGCCAGTTCAGAAATAGCGGAGATCTGATCACGCTAACTATTACTGGTACCTGTGGATTGTTTAAAAACAAATAGAGTACACTTGCTCCAACGAATCTCCTCTTTAAGTTAATATAACCTTTATTTCAGAACTTAGAAGTTGCGACTTCGGTGGTAATAGTCATGAAGTTGATTGTTCCAACTAGGAACACACGCTTCTTGCCGAACTTGACACTTAGTATTTATTTTAGTATTTATTCATATTAAGGGCAGTCCCCACAGACCTATGGTCTCCTTACAGGGTACCCTAGCCAATCTAGGATTGCGATACGAAATTGATTTGGTGAAGCAGCAAGGCGGACCGATGCCGGAACTGAGTTCCAGCGGTCAGCGGCTAAATAAGAAAGAGAGGAATAACCAAATTGAGAGGAGGCTCGTGGCAGTACAAATCCAAGCGAGACTTGAGACCTTGTGCAGGTGCGGCTACGTACCTCAGAATTGGCACGAAGGCAGAAAAGGCGGCACAGAAGTGAATGAACGCACCTGAATACAGGAAGATACAGTTTACGGGAGAAACGGATAGTGATGGCTGTACACTTGACTGATTGACGGCTGCCATCCGGAGCACACGAGGAGCACGTCGCACCTTCCACTCGGCAAACCTGCAAGAAAGCATTTCAGGATTAGCAAAGGCTGACGCCTATCGAGGGGATCTCCTATTTGTGTGTACAATGAACATTGGTATTGGGAAAAGAGAAAGCGTCCAAAGTGAGTTCGGAAAAGATAGATCGTTCAGAAAGTGGTGGACATCACAGCAACTGCACTGTAAATAAAAGGGGGGCTTTTCAACTGACAACCGCTCTATTTATATGTACATGTACAATGTAGTTGCTATTCACTCTTGCCACATGCGCTGCAGTGGCGTACCCAGGCGGGAGGGGGTGGGGGTGCTTTGGGTGCTGAAGCACTCCCCTCAAAACTTTCGACATATATGTACATGTAGGCCAACTAACTTGATGTACCCATGCCGCTAAAAGTACCACAACTTTACAACCGATTGTCCGATTCACGCAAATGACCGCCCATTGGAAAGGTCTTGCGTGACGCTATACATTGAGATGTGATTGAATTTGATATTTAGTAAACTTCATTGTGAAATGGAGATGTTCATAAATCAGACACTTTTGAACGCGACTTTTCGTGGCACAATTATCAGATCTTTCTAACGGATGTTTTGCTTTCCACTCGCTGTCGTCACTAGGTGATCATAGCTCACCATGTTACATGTACTTTCATGTGGCAGGACAGAGGGTTATCCATATTGTCAGGGGTCTCGACTTATTCTATTCCGATTTTCCGGAAACGCTCCTCCGATCAGTTGTTCTGACAAACCAACTGAAAACGATTGTTCACGAAAGTGTAATAATCTGTTGTTTCGGGCCCTTGAAATCCTAAAAATGCTATGGCTTCTAAAGGGTAGCTGCCCCCTTGCCATCCTGACATTGAACACCTCAGACAATGCTTCTGATTTCTACCAACAGAAATGTGGCAGCCCTCTGCTAGTATCCTGTTTGTGAAGCTACCACCATCCATTGCACTTGCTTCCTCTATTACCTGATTCTATTTCTCCATACCAGAAGCAAGTGTATAAAAACTCCTGGGAGCTTTTTCTGTGACTCCTGCCAGAAGTTGTTATGGTACCTTTGCCTTCTCGCCCCATTCAATATGTGAAGTATTGTAAGTTGTTCTCGTACTTCAAAGTACATTAGTCAAATTGAAAATGGTTTCGTGATAATTATGATCTAGCAAGAGTAGTGTACTCTTGGACCTAGCTTACAGAGGAAGTACATTTTGTCCTCCAAATGGAGGGGTATATTTGGGATTGGGTACTTCAAGGCCTCGTGGTTGCTCCATTCTACAGAAAAGTTCCTACATTTTCCCTCGACTTTGTAAATCATGGTAAATGCTTGAATCACGGTTAAATGGCGCAATAAAAGCAAACATCAAGATATCAACCATCCATGTATCAAACGCACAGAAATAATGCATTATCTTTGGGGAAATTTTGGAGCACCCCCCCCCCCCCCCTCATTCCGGATCCTGCGTACGCCCCTGCGCTGGATGAAAATTCTTTTATTAGAGATGTCGAAAAAGAGTATTGACGTTTCGGGTCAGTCAGCCACCGTCACGTCAGAACGGATAAAAGATGAAAAGATAGATGTTGTCCAAAAGAACATTGAAAGAACAAGCACTGCTTTTTTGAACTAAGAAGTGTGCTCCAGATGGCAATTGGTAGTCAGTCAAATGTCAACTAACAACGGTTAGTTAGTACAATAGTAATAATTATTATTATTATTACTGTGTAGTGTGATGTACTACTAGTACTAGTAATTCGGCGGGAAGCCTGTGTTCCACGTGGGAGCCACCAACGTCATTGCATCTCCACACGATGCGCAAATCAACAGCCTTCCAACGGCAACGGTGAACTGAAGGGTAGGCCTAAGGCTAGGCTAAGGGCCACTGGCGAAGCCATGGTACTGCGTGACCAGAATGTGCCACATTTGGCACAGCACGCACGAATTCTACTGACAGTGACATTTGACGACGTGACATTTGGTTTTATCACGCCGTCTGGGACGCGCTGCCTGCTCAACGTTTGTTCGATCAACAGCTTTCCATCCGTCTTGCATGGTCATCGAATAACATGGTCCTTGATGACGCTGAGTCACAGTGAGTGACGTGAGAGCGAGGAACGACGACGTTGCGTTACTAGTACGTGAAACGCGAACACAATCCAAACCTTTTAATTAGAAAGCCTCCTGAGTAGATGGGAGTGACGGTGTGTCATGGTCTTACGTCCGTCATACGATAGTACACAAAGTGTCTGAAGTCCTTGGACCTTGATGCAAATAGTGCTCAGTACCTTAACAAGGGCAGAGGGTACTGCACGAGGCAGAACAACTGTGGTACAAGCGTTGTACAATCGTATGACGGAAGACCATGACACAGCACGTTCATCTACTCAGGAGGCTTTTTAATTAATAGGTACTACCGTAGTTACCGGTTTATCGAAGATAGGCTGCAACCGGTGGATGGGTGTACTTATCGTTACAGACGTTAGATTGACAGCATGAAACAAGGTGGAGGACACTGTGTTCGGAAACAGTGGCCTTATTACAACCTTCCGCGGTTGGCAGAGCCCCCGGTCCCTGCGGACCATTTGAACCATTATGGTTTTACTTGTACTTGTAGTAAGGTCACTGTGTCCTCCACCTTGTTTCATGCTGTCAAACCAACAACATGATTGTGAAGAGTGGACGTACAATGTAGATGCGCGAACATGGGATATCATCACTCATGTGAGACATGAACCGAGTCAACCGACTGCGTGAGTGCCGACTGAACGACTTACATGTACATGCGTCATTGTACGTGCGTCATTTTTCATAGTGATGTCATCGCTTTCAGGGCCCCCAAAAAGGGGAAGGGTCTGAAAGAATGGTACATGCAACAAGCATGACTTGAACCAGGGCGCTTCGCTTTCGACTCCAGAGTCCAGGACTGGTGCTAAACGCTACACTGTACTGACTCTGTGTACAATAGTAATGTATGAAGCACATCTGTATTTCTCGCAATGGTTGGCTATCACCCACTCTCTTCACATTAGCCAGTGTCTCCACAGAGTCTTGAGATGTTGTGATATTACATTATTAGACTGGGGCTCTACCAACCGTGGACGGTTGTAGAAAGGTCACTGTTTCCGAACACGGTGTCCTCGACCAAGCTGTCAACCAACAAGACTTATTTAGTACAGTCTGAGTCATAATTATACATGTACATGTAATTATTTGTAGTGCATGTAAAACAAACCTGTCAAGGCGACCACCCTGATAAGGCAATCGCATGTCCTAGACTAGAGAGCACAACTTTGAACGCGACAAAGGGATGTTCTTTTCACTTTTTCAGTCGAATGCCTCTGGATGAGGCGACCACATATCCCAGAGCTGAAGACCACAACAACGAGGACCAAGGGATGATGATGATATCGCCAGTCAAATGACCCTGGAAAAGAAGACCACCTGTTCACAGGGACCGCATTTTGAAGGCCCCCAGAGCGGTCGGCTTTAGACTAGGTTCATTGTGCTGATAATCAAAAGGGAGAAAAGCCTATACATGTACCGTAAAGTACCGCCAGAGCGCCCCACCATCTCGTCCTTTCGTGGTCGCCTTGTGGAGGTGTATTCCTGTCTGTAGGTCATACGACACGGACCTTGTACAAACATTGCACATTGTGCAGTCAATCCGTACCCAGTTTACCTTCGAGCTCCACATACAAGCATACCAAGTGTGACCTTAGTACACAAAGGTTCTCACATCGTACAAACTTAGTAGCATTCTGCCATACGATTTTCTTCCCTTGGCTGTAAAATCAAGGTGGGGCGCTCTCGCGAGACGGGGCGCTCTGGCGGTACTTTACGGTACATGTAATACTCTTGGTGTATATGTACAGTGTATGTAGGGTCCAGCGGATTCTGCCGGCAGAAAAAATTGGCAGAATTCGGTACTTTTTCTGGTAAGCTTCATGCATGTTTGGTATGTGGATAAAAAAATGGAGCAGAATTCGAGGAATTGCCCGCCATAAGGTTTGTATGGTTCTGCCAATTTCACTGCTTTTCGAGCAGAATCTGCCACCTTTTCGAGCAGAATCCGCCGGTCCCTAACTCTACATGTATGTAGACCTCTATTATGCGGCCAGGGTGTGCAGTGTGCAGGGTGTGTAGTGAGCTGAATTCATACCAAGGTTACCAGTTACCAAGGTTACCAGTACTCTTGTACATATACAATCATATTCTTACAAAAGAGAAAATGGACCAAGGAACTACAAGTTACGCTATAATGTCCACTGCGGACACCACCAGTTACTAAATAATCAGCTCGTGCGATGACATAGTTGCACGACACTGACCGACGGTACTGACGTTCTTTAACTAACTGGCTAACAGCTCTAGCACATCTTGGATGCGCACTCCAACAGCCTTCACACTTTGAAGGTTCTAAGTTATAGAAATAACATCCAGAGGAGAAGGTGAGCGCAACCAAGATAATCACGAGCTGAAAGTCTCAGCTGTGAAGGACGTTGGCGGATGTTCGTCGGTCAGTGTCGTGCAATGTTATTGCATGAGCTGATTGTTTAGTAACTGGTGGTGTAGCTGGTGTTAGCGGACATAGGGTAACGTGCAGTTCCTTGGTCCATTTGTTTTTTTTGTACATTGTATACTATACATTAATCCTTGGCTCTCCATCCGAGTAGAAGCATATTCGATAAACTTCGTTTGTTCAAACATGTTGTTGGTTGAGCAGCATGAAACAAGGCGGAGGACACCGTGTTCGGAAACAGTGACCTTTCTACAACCGTCCACGGTTGGTAGAGCGCCGGTCGGTTGCGACAATCTGCACCGTATGGGGTGTTAGACCCGGTTCTGAGTGACCCTCTCTATACATTAATCCTTGGCTCTCCATCCGAGTAGAAGCATATTCGATAAACTTCGTTTGTTCAAACATGTTGTTGGTTGAGCAGCATGAACCAAGGCGGAGGACACCGTGTTCGGAAACAGTGACCTTTCTACAACCGTCCACGGTTGGTAGAGCGCCGGTCGGTTGCGACAATCTGCACCGTATGGGGTGTTAGACCCGGTTCTGAGTGACCCTCTCTATTCTAGTAGTAGTAGTAGGGGAGACCTCTTCAGTCTTGTATTCTTTGTTCGCTCCTGGATGTCTTCTTGATATCTTGACCGGAGTGGACTGATTCTGAACTCAACAAAGAGCAAGGTAGTCACAGTCCTGCCCCATCGGCAGATGGATGGCCAGCTACAGGTTTTGTGCAATGGTACAGTTCTTCCCTGAACCACCTCCGCTACGTATCTCGGTGTGATTATAGACGCCAAACTGTCGTGGGATCCCCACGTTGAGATGATCATCACCAAGGCTGCCCGCAAAATTGGCGCTTTGTGGCGGTCCCGACGAGCACTTTTCGGTAAATCGCGACGCATGTTCGTTCAGGCGGTGATCATGCTTGACTTGCTGAAGACTATGGGGGGGGGGGGGCGGGGGGGGGGGGAGTATGGGTCAAACGCAGTCTGTGCCGGGCTACTTGGCCGCCAGTTAGATCGCCTGCGAACACTGCGCCCGTCTGCGGCACACAGCTACATTGTAGATTGTACATGTATAGAAGCCATTGACGAGAACCCACCCCGCAGTCCACACAGCCATCCAACCTCTGCTGACCAAGAACAGTCTATTCCGCCTGGCCTCACGGAACTCTGCAAGCGTAAGCTGCTCGTGCGGAGGCAACTCCGAGCACGGATCAGCCCCTCCCTAACTACCCTCATCTCTCGTCCAACCGACAGAAGAACACGTCGTCAACAAACCGGAGGACTTCTCAGCCAGAAAAGCCTCACTCGCGCCGGAAAATCCCGGTCCACGGTCAAAGTGCTGTTTTGTGGAACCCGCTACCGGAAGATGTGCGGACCATCTCGTGGCTCTCTAAATTTAAACTGAATTGCCTGCCGCATTGCTGCGATGTGTGACTATAGTCCATTCCTGCCTAACGCCTGGCCGACTATCCGTGATACCAAGAGTCCATAAACAAGAGCATGCAACTGTGATCTCTTTTCTATGGGCCAGATGCGTGGTAGGGCGCGCGCTGCCTTCATTACAATCATTCAGCTGCAGTCCGCGCAGTACTGCGGAAAATCAAACACCGCACTTTCCCTCCAGTTTGAAATGAACTTTCGTACGGAACTGGAGTTCACGCGCCAGAATTCAGAGATTGTGTAGGTACTGGAACGAATCGAGCAAAAACGGATGGGCTCGTGCGAGAAATTGAGAGTTTGGATGCATGCTTTCAGAGCGTGATGAAGGCAAGTTAGTTACGTAATGCAGGCAGCGCGCCGCGCACTGACCCATAAGGCCACACCAAGTTTTTTCATTGTTTCTCGTCACCGCGCGCGTACCTTTCTTGAGGATTGGACCAAAAAAAAAATCTCGCGTCCCGGTAAACACGCATAAAAAGGCGTTGTAAAAGTACGCGCGGCGTCAAATCTGGAGTGCAGTGCTAGTGCACGAACCGAAGGACGACTTTTGCACCGTGTATGTACGCATACCGGTAGTTCAAGTACCACACCACCACACGACCTGGTCGTCTTCTTTGCTACACACAGTTCCGGTACAAGTCAAGCGTGGTGTATAGTCTGATTTTAGGTCATAAATTGGGCCTTTGTAGTGTAAATAGCAGTTTTTGTTTTTCAAACCCTATTTTGTTTTTTTTCCGCCCGCCCGCGTTCCTTTTGAGATTTTCAGGTGACGAGAAACAATGAAATAACTTGGTGTGGCCTAACCAGATAACCACAGTTGCATACCGTATTATCTCTAATATAAGCACGGTCCTTTATTTTTTCAATGTACCTCCGCCCCGTGCTATTAATGGAGACGTTCCTTTATTGGAGACTGTTCCATTATTATTTCAACCTCATTTCAGAGGCATGTTGCCATGCCAAATTTATATGTCAGACACACACATTTCACGGTTTTTTCCCCGGTACAGATAGTGAATTTACACAGTGTGTTTATAATGGAGACTGAGCACTTTATTTTTTGAATGCCGCCCCAAGGTGTTCTATTATTGGAGACGTGCTATTATTGGAGACTGTGCTTATATTAGAGATAATACGGTACTCTTGTTTATGCACTCTTGGTGATACTACTACTAGTAGTAGTAGTAGTAGTAGTAGTAGTAGTAGTACTAGTAGTGTCTCGCCACCCATACTGTGATACCACTAGTGCCTTTATCGTATGTCCTTACCCGATGATACTAACACAACGGTGATACACCTTGCCTACTTTTAGTTTTACCTTTCTGCCGCTCTTGCTCTTTTATCCCTCACTACTGAGTACTGGCACATTTGATTACGACAGATAATTATTATGTAACGTCAGTTACGTCACCCCCCATCCCCTTCGCTATCATTATTGGGCAATGCTCCCGCTTGACTTTGCGAAGTAAAATAAAGAATACAATACAATAATTGTACTCATAAACTTAGTACTAGTAGCGAGTTTTGTTCTGAATTAGGTCTAACACCCATACGGTTCAGATGGTCGCAACCGACCGGGGGGGGGGGGGCTCTACCAACCGTGGATGGTTGTGGTAAGGTCACTGTTTCCCAACTAGGTGTACTCCACCTCAGTGTAACGACGTAAGAGTCCGTATTTCAAATCCCAGAACGATAACCTCAAGAGTCCCGGTTTTATGATCAGTGCACAACCGTTGCACCACCATCTACGCATGCAGTGACAATGCTGCACTAGGCACCGTTCAACTGCGCAACCCCTAAGCAGTCAAATATAAGCAGTCAATATAGCCCTAAGGAGTGAAATATGCAGGAATATTTGACTGCTGAGGTACATGTATAGCGAAAATCCTCAATCTGCGGACAGCATGCTGTTTCGTTCTTTTTGAACTCATCAGCGCAGCACAGAGAAAATGAGGCCGAACCTGATAGCAATGGAAATAAAAATTTCCAATCAGGCCCGAACGTACCTTGCCAGAGTGCTCAAACTGACAAGTCAGTGAGCTCTGCATATATAGCGAAAATCAATGGGAGTCAATATTAAGACTAAGTAAAGAGAGTGATCATAAAGAGTAAAGCGCCAGCGCCACAGCTTTTTAAGAAGCTGCCATACCCTTACCCTTAGAGCACGTTGATGTGTACGGTGTCTTCAAATTTTTTTAATGTTTGTTCCCTATTTTATTGTTCTTGTTTGTTTGGGTTTGGGTCATTTTCTCTATGAGGTCTTCTCCGATTGGTGGCCCCATGCTCATTGTGTTCAACTGCACTTTGCGTTCCCTTTTATATTGAGTTCCAGTGCACGTTGTGTTCATTTTCCTCTCTTTTTTCATTCTAATTGAATTTTGATGTAACTGTTAATACGTTTTTGCTTGCCCGTACAAGAGGCTGTTCACATGGAAATAAAGAGTAAAGACGTCAGTAAGTGCACGACTACTACTACTACATCATGTAGTACCCTCGATCGACTGCGGTAGCCGGTACGCGGTGGCAACTCTGGCCCAGTCTGGGTCTGACGTGCGTTCAAAAGTTGTGGCACAGCACAGCATGCAAGTACAAGTACTTGAAGTAGTACTGGACTAATGCAACTACAATGTACTTGCAAGTAGATCTACAGTGCAGTGTACAACTGTGTATGTACTGGCACAGTGGCAGTGACATGAAGCTGACGACGTGACGTCGAGAAAGGGACTGCCACTGGGCCTGTGGGCCATGTATGGCATGCGTGGCCTGGGTGGACGGCGTTCGTGCATATTATATATATGCGCATGATTGATCCCTTGGCCTTGTTTGATCAGTTGACATGGTTGATGCAGTGCAGCTTCGCACGCGCACTCGCGCAGGTCCAGTACTGGCAGTACTAGTACTAGTAGTACGGTTTACTGACTGTTACTAGGCACTTCACCCCATTTTTTGAAATCGGGTTTTTTCCAGGTTTATCATCGGTAATCGATGGTGGTGGGTATCACAAGGTCACACAGAAAATTTTATTGAAATCCACAGTGATACCACTCAGCTATGAAGGGTTGAAGATAGGCAGTTGCATAAGGCGAAATCAATACAATTTGTGGCACCAACAGCATCTCTGAAGTATTATCAGTGGATATAGTCACAAAACATCAGAGTGTTTTTTTCAAGCACACATCACTCACTTACACCAACAACCATGTATGGATCGAAACAATACAGATCAAAGTTCAGAATAGTCAAGAATACGGCAATTGTGACCGCAATCACTATAGCAACTCCATAGCAACCCATAGCAACGCCATAGTAACCCATAGTAACAGCTTCAGTTTGCTGTGAAATGAACTGATAACGACATACTGGCAGGCTCCTGCGGGTACTAAAGCGTAAGAGCTATAAAGACATTCTTCTGGCACAAAAACAACAGAGAACTTCCACGTTGTACGCCGTACACAGCAAAGTGGAGGGTGAGTACGCGCGCGCGCGCGCGCGCGCGCGAATTACTGCACAGGACATTCGTGCCCACAGTCATGCCACTTCAAGTGATTCCAAGTTGGCAAGAAGTTCCTCAGGACCTCTGTTGGTAGCTTCTTTCCATGGTGTGATATCTGCCTCCCTCTCCTTCAACTGCGCCATGCAGCAATCATGAATTGCCTGCTAGTGAGCTTTGAAATTTCGGTGAAGCGTGCCTGGCTGCGTATATCAAAGCATCCCCTCATCGGAGGGTTTCTCCGGCAGCCACTGTGCCTTTTGATTGTTCGTAAACATCAGCAGGCCTTCCAGCGCAACCGTGTCAAAATTTGGCTCTCAGTACGCTTTGAGAATTCGCCCAGGTAGGACGACGCATCGTCGTTCTCCTCCGCCTAAAGCGCATACTTCTCAGTGCCTACGTCCATAATGTCTCCTTGCGCAGCGATGCGCAAACCCTGGTAAACCAGAACTCTACTGTTTCCGAATGGAAAGACGACGCTGAAGACGATAAGCAACGTTTCAAACGCGAGCAAACAACAGTTCTTTGTGAAAAAACACTTTGCTGGAAGTATACGTGATCTACAACTCGCAAAAATGTACGCACTATGACGTATGCGGGATCTACCGAAAGCTGAACGTCAGAGCAACACGATGCGCCCAACTATCAGCCCGTACAACGAAGCATAGCGCGTACCTGTGCAGTTTTGCGCATGCACTTGACTGGTGCCACGCAAGTACGCACTCTCACCTTAGCAAATTTTGACAGGTCCTGTCACGTGACTGAAGTGCCTACTGTTACACTTCTGAAGCCTGTACTGCTGACCTGTACTACACGGTACTGCTGTAGCTACAGTGATGGCAACTGAAATCCGACCCCCTAGCGGTGCGCTAGCCGCGTTAGCGATTCGTACGAGGCGCTAGGGGGTCGGATTTCAGTTGCCAGCAAGTACTACTACTAGTGCAGTGTAGCCTGTAGCCTAGGTGGTAGATCAATCTACGCGTGATCTGCGTGGATCTACACAGTGAGGAAACGAACGGTGGCATGACAGTCAGTAAGCATGGTAAGACTATCGCTGTACTGGCTACTGTCTGTGTGTGCACTTGAATGTTTCGTGTGCCCGAGTTTCGTCTTCTGTTTTGCCTCTTCTCCATAGGCAGTAGTACTAGTACTAGAAAAGAGGTGCTCTTTGTGGGCTGCTAAAGCAGGCAGCGCCAAGCAGTTGCCTGGAATCGTGGCAGTCTCGAGGCCTATATTCTGGCACTAGCTGGACAAACGCATTGAAATGTATCTTTGGTTCGTTCATAGTCAGGATAATTATCTCACCGTAGCTCACTGAACCTTTTCTGCGCACTTTGCCCAAAACCTGTGTAGCAGTCAAGGTCGTATCCCAACGAGAACCGTCAGGTCGCTAGAGTGAGGGATCCTCGTTCGCGGCCATCAATGCCGCTGAACGAACGACCCCGACAGCAGCTGCCGTCGAGCTCGGTAAGTCTTGTCCATTCTTGTCCCCCTGGCTTGTACGGGTGCGTTCATTGTAGTTTGTTCAATGAAATTCTGCCTTGTTCTTTGTCTAGCGATAACTTTCGCTCGCAAAGTAGCTGAGCCGTGACTGACCGAATGAACTTCATTGGGTGCGGTGTGCTATGCTTTGTAATTCATGCTGGCTTTTGTTGTGAACCAATAGCGATGGGTTATTTCCCTTTGGACCTTTCGCTTCTAATGTGAGTGCACATTATTTCTAGATATTGCTGCTGTAGGGGACTCGCGTCGTGTTTGGCTCGTAGATGTCGGGAAGTTTCCAGTAGCAATTATCTCTTCATTTATGGGGCAGGATATTGTTGTTGACATAGCAGCGTGACCGATCAACAAGCCCTTGAAACGCTCTAGTTTTTGCGCATGTGGCGTGGAGGTTCGCCGAATAGTGAGACGCGTTGAGCGATTTGCCTCCGTCTACCCACCACCGCCTTCTTGCATCCCATAGTCAGATCGTGAATACCGCATTGTACAGTCATGTGCGTGCAGAAGTCGTGTTTGCTATCAGCTGGATGCTGCTAGCAGTTGTCCTATTGCCCCGACATTGTCGTGCGCATTTGCCACAAATAAATTGATTATTTTTTCCTCCACTGCAGTCTAGCTCTACGATTGTTTTTCTTGCCGACTTTCTGTAAAATATTTTTTTCGCAAAAAAACAGTAATGGCGTCGACATGGGCAAGTGGGCTTGAATGGTCTAGGTTAGAGGTCAGCCTTCGAATGGCTTCTGATGTGTGCGCCGCTGCGCGTGCGATGGTTGGTGCAGGTACGACTACTAGACGGAGCGCTTTCAACGAGAGTTATGATCTTGAGTCGACTTGAGTTGAGTCTTGACTCGTACCGTGGTCGTAGTCCATTTTTAGAAAAAATAATAATTTGTCTGCACATGTCTAGCGAGATCTGGGATACGAGGCTCTGCTAGCTGCTGTCCTTCTTCATCTCGACGTTTGCATTGGGATAGGTGACGGCTGGTGCGTGATCCACAACGCAGACCATTGCCATTGGGGCGCGGACGTCGCAAGGTACAGGCGGAATTGATTGTGGCTTGGTCACAAGATTGTTACTGTTAGCAATTCATCGAAAACTGAAATTTTGTGCTTCAGCAATTATTATTACTTGCCGCATGAAAACATTAGTGCATTCTATTCTTTGTTAGGCGCCTTTGAATGGATAGTGTGTTCGAATTTCCATCGCTCCAAAAAGTAACATCGTAGAGTCATCAGGCTCAGCCAAGGGTGAAAACGGAGGTCTACCGATAGTCGTTTCCCGATTGTTCCGGTAGGTGCTAACCCCGCTTGACAACAAGTAGTCTTGGCGCACTGATTCTGCGCGCTGACTGGCATCGCCTAGCGGCGTTAGGCCTAGTTCGTGCGACAAGCTAGCGCGCGAGGTCTTCCACGAGCCTGGCGTTTGGCCTGCGAGTGTCACTTGTACGTCCTGGCAGTGTTGCCGTTTGTCCGTTCTTGGTATCGCGTGGTGCCCAGGAGCGGAGAAATTTGACTGGGGTCGCCGAGGGTTGTCTTTTTTTCTCCAAGCCAGCCAGCGGAAAAATAATGTTCTGGATCGTTGTCGACAACAGCGGCTAGAGGCTGCCACTAGGGGGAAGTGTTGTTTAGTACCGCACTGCTGCAAGACTCGAGCTGCTGGTCATTGGCAGTAAATCGCGGAGGACGTCCCAGTGGCAGCGTCCCGGTTGGACCGTCAAGAGTGGCTGTGGCCTGTGTCGAGCTGCGTATGCACATGTATAGCGTGAGTCTCACAGCTGCGCGGTCGCTTGGTATTGTATTTTATTACTTCTACTTGGGCATTCCCAGTAGACCCTAAGTTAGTTCTTCTTTACAGGGTGCCCAAGATGAATGAATGTGTTACACACACCACACGCACACACCACACACACCATGTACCAACACCACACACGCACACAGACACACGCGCACACACACACGCACACACACACACGCACACACACACACACGCACGCACACACACACAAACACATGCACTCACTCGCTTGGTATCCTGTACTTCTTAGGTTGTGTGTGTGTGTGTTGGATGTTTGTCAAGTCCTGTCAGTAGTACAGTTATGCATGTTTTTGTGTTGGGTTGTTGTGGCAGATCCTGGTGTCCTGTATTGTTCATGAGACTGGGTTCAAAACACACACACAGACACACACACACACACACACATCCACTCACACACATCCACTCACACAATAATGCATGCACACATACCCACTTACTTACACATGCCTGTTGCAGAAGCCATGAACATGAACAAGCTATTTTAGACATAGGTACACACATCCACACAGATCCACACACATCAACACACACCCACTTACTTACACTTACACCTGATCATCGCAACACCACATCCACCCACCCACACTTACCCTTGCACATTGTTGAAGCCATGAAAGTGAACAAGCTATGCTAGATATAGCAACACACACACACACACACACACACACACACACACACACACACACACACACACACACACACACACACACACATACACACACACACACATACACACACACACACGACCCTGGATGCAAGTATTTTTGTGGGCACAGGGATGCAACCGAAAACCCTACCCAATCTGACGTTAACCATTCTTAGGGCATAATATTCCTGGAAACGAACCAGGAACAGCCTAGGAAATAGCCTGGAGTACAGTGGCTTACTCTTCTTTTCTTTTCTTTTTTTAATGTTTACAATAGAACGGCACGTTGTTTAGTTTTCGACTACGTGGTTCTCGGCTGTAGTTTATAAGTAGAATTGTACTATAATGTACAGTATACTCGTGTTATGTCGCTTGGCCACTATGTACCGTCAGCTGTCATGATTCCTGTATTCATCCGTTTCCAGTTTATTTGTTTAAGTAAATAGTTGACATGTCGTGTGTTCTTATTACATGTATATTCCTTTTGCCTATTCAGTATTTCACCTCCCTATCCCACGAAAATCAGGAGATCGTTAACTTTAATTGACGCTACGATACCTGGTCTTACAGTAGGTCGGATACTAAGCACGACCTCCTCCTGCCCATGGAGGTAGATCGTATCAGAGTGCAACTGCACGTCATGTACTAGTAAAGTCATCGCATGATCGCTAGGCTCTGATATGGAGGACCTACAGCAAAAAATGGATGTGTGCACGTGTGTGCCTTCATGTCTGTAGCTTCATTTTTGATTATGCGTCGGGGTTTCTGGTCCGACCGTTCTGAGACATCTTCCAAAGGTCCTGTACGCACAGGCGCTCCTGGCAGCCAAGGAGATGCAAATGTCTGTGTGTATGTGCCTGAGTCTGTGTGTGTATGTGAGTGTGTGTATGTGAGTGTGTGTAGTTGTACATGCATATTCAAGTACACACACACACACACACATGTACACACATGCATGCACTCCTTTGTGTGTCTCTGCTCATACTGACTGCGCTGTGCTATATCATTGTTGCTCTGCAGCACTTCCACTCCAACCAACCTCAGAGTTTCCCACACGTACTGAACTCTGGTCCGGGTAGTGACTTCAATGAAGTAAGTTATTGTTATTATTAGGGCTCGAACGGTTAGTCCGACTAACCGGTTGCAGACTGCTTATGAAGAATTAACGGTTAACCGATAAAGATAACGGTTACGCAGTCAATTTTCAGTCAATTTTTCAAGTATCAGGTCGTTGCAAAGTATGCAGTTTCGCAGGCTGTCGCACGCGTACGCAATTTCTGGGCTGCCAACTCAGCCATATCTGGTCTCTTGGTGTGAGAGTATGTATGAATGAGCATGCAAGAGAATGTACATGTGTGCGTTGTACTGAATAGGGTACATTTTTTGAATGAGTATAGTCAAATATACGGATAAAAAAGAGTCTGCAGGATTGCTGTGGCTTATAGGTTATAACCGTTAAACCGACCGTTAGCTTAGCAGTTAACCGTTAGGGGTAAAACCGTGACTGTTTGAGCCCTAATAATAATAATTATTATTAATATTACCCAATGCTGCAGACAGCAAGCTGTTTCGGCCATAAAGGCCTCATCAGTACAGCTACGAGCTAAAGAGGCCTTTTTTTTACTAGGGTGTTTCCCGCAGACCTATGGTCTTCTTACGGGAGCCCCTAGGAAGGTTAAGCATGAGCGAATAAATGAGCGGTAGTCTGTACAAGTGCGAACAGTGGAAGGCAGCAAGTTAGTCAATAAATGTGCATTGCACTCCCATGTGAGGGTGAAGGCTGTGGGACAGAAGTTAAAACTAAATCGTTAGATTGACAGCATGAAACAAGGTGGAGGACACTGTGTCCTCCTCCTTGTTCCATGCTGTCAATCTAACAATTGCGTGAACGACAACAAGGTTTATCTAATACCGGTTTACCAGTTTTGGATTATATCATAAGTTAACCTCTTTAGCACGACGCTACCTGAGCGCGCCCCACGTCAACACCTGTAAAAGTCGCATTTTCCCATGAAAGTACTAGCTGCTCAAGGATCGATAACTTTACCTTCCCTTGGACGAATTCCACGATCTTGAGCTTCCTGGAAAGGTCGTGAGACGAGGGACAAACTGGTATCAAACCCAGCTCGGAGCGAAACCAAAACCCCGTGCTACAGTCTGGCAAACTTCATCCACGCGCTCGACAGACTTGAGCACGGCCAAAACTAATCAAGCTCAAATATTCAGCTGCCATTTCGGTCTCCTTGCTCGTATCGAGCTCAAATTTTTTGTGAGGACTCACGGGATCCACTACCATCATTTGAATCTTGTTTCCATGGCAGCAGGTAGCGCAAAAAGGATCCATGATGGAAAATACGCGTTCTGCAGACTGCGCAAAAAAATCGAGTTGAAATTTGCCGTGTCGAGTCGCATATCTCAACAACCGGTAGTCGCATCGCTTCGGCGATTGTTTCTATCGCCAGCTGAGAGTTTTCTCTTGCAGATACATGTTTCGATTGTGAGAATCGACCAAGTATTGAGTGAGTTGCGATAGTTTGAACAAGTCACTATGGACTCAACACGGACCCCACGACTATGAGATGCAGGTTCACTGTACAGTGTACAGCGCGCGTCGTACTAGTACGACGGCCGTGGGGCATGCAACTCATGTGCGTCGTACTAGTACGACGCTCGCGCTAAAGAGGTTAAAACCAGTATAACGTAGACTCTGACGCTGTATACACCTGTGTTACTAGTAAACCTGAAACTCTTTGTTTTAAATCCTATCATGTGTATGCTGAGTTCATAATTATGGCTAACTTCTTCCGTTTAGCAGCGAATTGATCGAGTATTTGTTTGGAAAAATGGATGACTTCATGCACGATCAGTCTGATTGCTTGCTTTAGTTGTCTAGTAGTCTAGTTTTGATCAGCTTCATTCAGAGTTTGTCCACTATCATTGCTATAAGAGTACATCAGCTGTAGGTGTACATCCATTGCATTTGCTGATTTGCGTGCATGTCTTGCAACGCGCGCGCGCGCGCGCGCGCGCGCGCGTGTACATGGTGCACAGTACGTGTTAGGGTTCTCACCAAAGCGACATAGCGGGGCGCTGTTCCATCCTTCACTTTTTGACCTCCCCCTTTCAAAATGAATGTGCCACCCTTCAGAGTGCTAGCGTCACCTTTTTATATGCATGATAAAGTACACTTTAGTAGCACAGCATAAAATGGCGGCTCAAAATTGCGGTAAAACTACGAAATTTTGGGTCCAATTATCCCCGCCTGTCTTCACTTTTATTCCGGCTATAACCCTGCACTACATGACTGTACTTGCTGATACTGACGCTGACGGAACACGAATTTGAGTTGAATACTCACGAAGTCTTGTACATGCACATCATTATGCGCCGGTGTTGTGGAGTAAGCAGGTACGTCAGTCACCAATCCAGCTTCAGCTCCACGCTCGCTTCAGCAGAATGTTGCCCGCGTTTGCTTTGCCTCCACACGGATAGACGACCAGCGCAGAGTCCCGCAGCTCCGTGGCCGTAAGGTCTTGATATTCGCCGTTAGCGCCGTCACGGCAAGTCTCAGTCCACCTCTCACACCAAGCCGCCCTATAAAAATCTTTCTCTCTCCATTGGAGTGCTCCCCAGTTGCGCGAGGAGACTAGAGAAATTCCTCCGGTGAGCGAGGAAGAAGAGCGGAGTTACCCAACTCAACCTAACAGTCATGTAGTACAATTTGTTCCCAAAATAACTTCGGGACAGTCTGTTCATGGTTTTCATTTGTATTGGACTCGTTCTCTACACTTGCGATAATTTAGCGGCAATTCTAACGTTGTAGCGTTGTTCTCTTGTAATTTAGTGGAACCTGTATTGAGTAACTGAGTTTTATGTTTCGTTACATTTTCGTCAGATCTCCTGTGTACCGGTTTTGTGGCACAATGATTATAGCCATTATATTTGGTCGTCTCCATTCTTGTGCAATCATGCATTATGTAGGTTGGTTCTCTTCATGTTATTGTGGCCAATTTCATAGATGTTGGTTGCCTTGTTGCTTTCTCTCCCCTCTCCTCTCACCCAAGCCATTCTGCATAAGCGAAGCTGTGGACGCAGCATACTGCTGCTACACTTCAACGCGGGAATGCGTATAATAATAATAATAATAACCCTGCATGTGTGTGTGTGTGTATGTGTGTGTGTGTGTGTGTGTGTGTGTGTGTGTGTGTGTGTGTGTGTGTGTGTGTATGTGTGTTCAGGGCCCAATGCACGGCGGCTACCCCTACCACCAGCAACAGCACCAGCAGCAGCCGCAGCAGCAACTGCGCCAGCAGGCGCCGTTGCAGCCGCAGCATCAGCAGCACCAGCCACATCACCATCATCAGCAACCGCAGTTGCAGCACACGTTGCAAGCTGCACCTGCAGCCGCTGCTGCCGGGGGACCCATTCAGCATGCCCAGTCTCAGCCCGTGAACCAGCTCGGCAAAAATGAGTCGGACAAGAAGGCGGTCAACACCGTCTGGGTGGGCCGGCTCACCAAGTCAACGACCGAGGCCTCGCTGCGTGGCTTCTTCGGCAGTTTTGCCATGTTCATCACCAGCATCCACCTGAAAAGTGGCGAGCGTAAAGGCGACCAGTATGCCTTTGTCAACTTCTCTTCGCTGCACGCCGCACGCAGCGCACTGGACAAGTTGCACGGCAAACCGCTGGACGACTGCCGATCGGTCATGCTGAGGATCAACGAGCAGCTCGATCAGGAGCACTTCCGACGTCTGCACCAGGGAAATGTGCCGCGAGACGACGACCCGCAGGGTCTGGGCCTGAACGGCGGCTCGTTCAACAGCGCCGGCGGTGCGATGGGATCCGACCGCTTGGCCAACCAGTACGGGATCAGCAACTGGGGCTCGTCCGGCCCGGGCTTCATGCAGAGCAATTCCAACTACCAGTTTGGCGGGGCAGCCAACGCCGGCACTGGCCTCAGCAACGGCCACGGCGGATTCCAAGCCGCCGCCGCTAACAGCATGGTGGCCATGCGCTCGCCAGTGCAGCAGCGCTTGCATCAGTCGCCGCTCTCGCACGGCGTCGGCGGCGGACTGGACCCTGTTGTCCAGGCGACGCAGCGCCGTGGTTACGATACGATTCCGCGCCGCGGCGTTGCCGCTTGTCTGCTGGTCGCCAACTTGCGGCCCGACATCCCCATTGCCGAGATGGAGGCCTACCTGCACATCTGGCGCCAGGACATCATCGACATACGCATCAAGCCCAGCAGGGTCGGCTTCCGCTTTTGCTGCGCGTTCATTGACTTCAAGTCGGATGCTGCCGCTCTGGACTGCTACCAGCATGTCATGGTAAGAACTATCAATAGTACTTTCAGTCCATTCATCCAAAACCGACCCAACCCCGTAATGTGTTGTTACCCCGCACCCGGAGTGATCATGAAAACAGCTGTGCGTCCTGAATTGTTCAAATATATATGTATACCCAGCTCGGTTCAAAGACATACCCCGCTCGGTAACGCTCTATACTTGGGGAAGTACGATGGGATAAGTACATTATACCGTTCACTCAGTGTATACCGTGTCTCTCCCATTTCCCCTCGTGCAATGCACGTGTGAAAGTATTCGGCGGTATACCCCGTGTAGTCGTGGCAAAAGCCATACTTACGCCATTTTGACTTCTGCTTCAACACTTTGTTGCCGCTTCGACACCATTGTGTAATATTTTGGTTCCAAAGATGGATTAAAAACAACGCAAGCTGCCAGGGAAAGTAAAACGTTGTACGCGAAGGCTTAGTATGAGCATCTGGATAGCGTGTCTGCTTGAGTTGCTTTTGTATCCAGCTTTGCAACGGAAGCAGTGCGAATGCAGGAAATTTTCTATTACCGCCCCAACCGGTTTTAGACCGGTTGAAATTGTTGGCGACCGGTTGAAAAGTAACAAATCAGTTCCAACCGCCCGTACTTTTCTGTGGGTGAATGGAGCTGTGAATGGTCAAACGCTTTTTTCTGGACGGATACTTCCAGCGAAGCCGCGTGGGCTGGTTCTAGGGTCACGAGTTTGTACCAAGCACCAAGAAATCTGTTAAATTGCTGTCGAGTGCCATATTTGGGTTGTATTTTTCATTGGACCGTAACCGGTTGGAAATTCGTCCTAGAATATACCCTGGAATGGAATATAACAATAAAAGAGACTTATGCTGGCTACTTTCATAGTTGCGTTGAATGATCGGGATAGTTCACTAGTAGTCTAGTTGGTATGATATTGAAAGGCGTGCATGCACGCTCACACGCAAGGACGCATGGGCATAAACACACGCATATGCCATACACACAATACTGAAGGTAGTCCTTGCCTTGCCCAGCACACAGTCGGATGGGTCTTGTTTGTTCTAAAATACGATGAGAAAGAGAGCTAGGCACAGTAAAACCTGTGACTAACGACCACCCCTTGGGGCCAGAAAAAGCGGTCTTTAGTGGCAGGTGGTCTTTAGTTAGAAGTTTTCACAGCACAGCCACATAATATGAATGCGAGACCGTCCGTGCCTGGCGAAGTGGTCTGTAGTACCAGGCTGGTCGCTAGTCACGGTGGTCGCTAGTCATGGTGGTCGTTAGTTCCAGGATTTACTGTATCAGCACCGCATGCATGGTTATCAAGTAAGAGTCGTTTTGATTTCGTAATAAAGTAAACACACCTCAAGTTAGTTTATCAATGCATGTGCAGGGATGTGGTTCATCCCACCAAAGCGGGCTGAAAATTGGGTAGAAAAGCACGAACATGAATGGTCTGTTCAGCCATATCAAACAAGCTGTTTGGAATAACTCGGCCAATTAATGAAAATTCCTTTTAATCCTATTGATAGAACGCTCAATGTGAATGCGCACACCAGCAATATTTTTGGGTTTTTAGCACGTTATCAGGTGTGACTGGTCGCTCACCTCGACGGAAGGGGAGCATGTTCAACTGGACACCGATCGAGCTGAGGAGATGCTGAATGTGAAAGCCCTTGTCCGCCATCACACTGTAGCCTGCCTCCAAGAGGGATAGCAGGCCACACTGATGCACTAATTCTACATCGGAAATTGATCCTACTGAAACATGTTATTGTGCCATACAGGGATATACATATAAGGGCTTTTACCGTATCGTGATTTTTGGAGCTAGATCAGGTGGCACTCTAGCCAGCAAGATTGGATGGACGCTTTATGAAGAACTCAGTGCCGTCGATGATGGTCCTGGTGGATGTGTACCACTGCTTCAAACAGGGAGGCATGAGTTTTGTCATCTTCTTGCGTGACATCCAAAGCGGCAACTCCGAAAACGTGTTATACATCAAGTTGATCAAGTGAAAATACGACTCGCAGTCGTAGGGCTGACATGAAACCGGTCTGCCAAGTCTTGAACGTCTAGGCCTAGACGTAACCGGACCATCACAAGGAAGAAATGGTCTTCAAGCGACAGTTTTACCGGGGCTCCACTTTTCTGTGAGAGGAGCGAGTGCTTTGGCCCTGTCAAGAGCGATTGGACTTCACCGAAGTCTCCAAGAAACGAAAACAAGCCATCACCAGACCAATGCTGAAGAAACCAGTCTAGTACCGGATCTTTCGGTCATCATGCGAGAACGCCTTCGCCTTCAGGGAGAAGTCGCGCTGCTTCTCAACATGATGCCGCAGACCTGCCAACTCTGCTTTCGTTTCTTGGAGCTCACCACTCACAGCGTCCAGATACTTTCGTGTGCAAGCATGTGTCTCTCGCTGCTCATCCTCTAGCTCATTTACACGGTCAATGAGGCCGCGGACACACGCGCAATGCGACTTGCACGCAGGCTCAACAGAGGCTACGTCAGAAGCAGCAGAGGGTGCATTTGGAGCAATCACTAAAAGTGATGACGTCAGAAGTCAAAATCTAACGACCTTTGGATCCACTTGGGTCCAGTTTGTGTATGGATCCAGACACGTTTGGGTGGTTTTCCTTCGCAGCATGGTGACACATCCACCAGGGTCGTGGACCCACACCAACCGGTGGATGTGTCACTATGCTGCCAAGGAAAACCACCCAAACGTGTATGGACCCATACAAAAACTGGACCCATACAAAAACTGGACGTAAGTGGATTCAAAGGTCGTTATTTGTCGTTAGATTTTGACTTCTGATATCATCACTTTCAAGCCCTATTGAGTAGCGGTACTTCACTTCAGTTCATGCTAAACTCATTGATATGAACCAGCTGTGGCACTCACTACCTTGCATGCTATGTCTAGTTGTATGCCCTTCTCCCACATCTGTTTCAAGTGGGCCGGATGAATAAGTACAAATTATTCATATAACCATGAGTCGCTGAAGACGTTGAATTTGATGCACTTGTGTGTGTGTTTGTTTTTGTGTGCATGCGTGCGTGCGTGTATGGTGTGTGTGTGTGTACGTGTGTGGTGTGTGTGTGTGTGTGTGTGTACGTGTGTGTGTATGTGTGTGTGTGTGTGTACACGTGGTCTTTGTGTGTTGCCGTCTTGCAGAATCGGCCGTACCAAGGTCGCGAATTGACCTGGAAGATATACAGCCATAACTCGCAGCAGCAGGCGACCGTCTGGTCGAACCACGACATTCTCGCCGGTAACGCCACCGCTCAGCCACAGTCCAGCATGCTGCCGCAGTCCCAGTTCGAGAGGGCCATCGACAACCTCACTCACGGCCCCTCGTTCGGCAACTTGCCGCAGATCAACGGAAACATGGGAGACGATCCCAGTGGCTCGGCCGTAGGAGCCGCTGTAGCTCTTGGCCCCAAGGTATTATTTCTTTTCAGTCGCTGATGCGTTCGTACAGTTTTTGCCCAGGCTAAATAACTGTCCTGATCTGGTGATCTCAGAGACTTTTGCACCCACAATCTCTATCCAATGGGTGTACTCGGATGGAGAGCCAAGTGCAATGTTATCGCATGAGCTGATTGTTTAGTGCCTGGTGGTGTTAGTGGACATTATAGCGTAACTTGTAGTTCCTTGATCCTTTTTCTTCTTCTATAAATTAATGGGTGTACGATGTTCTTTTTTAGAGCAATGAAAAAAAACTATGTCCGCACTCATATGACAATCATAGCAGCAATTGAAAGTTTCCAGAACGTTTTCTTGCCGCATTTTATCAATGAAATTTGTGACTGAGTATTTTTTTTTTTTTTTTGTTCTTGTTTTTCTTCAGAAAAGCTACATCTGGATCGGCTCCTTGCCTTCCAATGTGGAGAAGGAAGATATATACATGGCTCTGAGCGAGTTTGCCGACAAAGCCATTGACGTCCGCGTCAGGACAAACAAGAAGAAGAGGACGTGCTACGCATTTGTCGACTTTCAGACCACGGAGATTGCGGAGACGGTGAGCACGCACCGTGTGTGCTTTTCGCATGTGGGCACTGCCCTAGAGAAATATGAATAAATTAGGGCTGAAAGAATTATACCGAATACTCGAGTACTCGCTCGGTTTTTTCAAAAATAATCGTACTCGGAATAAATCAGAGTACTCGTTCATACATGATACATGCATTTACCACAGATATCTGCAGTTTCAGAGCAGCAGTCAGTAGATATTGATGTGACCAACCAATATACCCGAGAAAAATGACTGCTACTCGCTTTGATCAGGGTTGCATCATGTGATTTTAAGGCCCTTGGTGTGCAATTTTTAGGTGATGAAGAATACTTGAATATTCGATCGGAGAAAATCAGAGTACTCGAACTCGGCATCTCAGTGCCAACTTTCACCCCTAGAATAAATATTAATAGTAGTCATGCTGTGGAGGTTCCGCGAATGATGTCGTGGTGGTCAGTTAGCGGAGCTGGTTATGTGCTGCATGAAGTGAAACATTGCTACGAAAATGATTTTTTACTATGTGAACATGTTCGGGTAGAAGCATATGCGCTTAGGTGTGCAATAAATGTTTGGCTGTATCCTAAACAACGGTGTTATCACAATGCTTAGCTCCAGGGCCTCGTCACCACATGAAAGCCGCAGAAGATTATTGTGCGTTACATAAGCCATAGATTGTCTCCCCATTCCATTGCTTTTCTTGTCCTGCAGGCATACGAGGCGTGCCGCAATCGTCTCATCCGAAACGAGAATGTCACCTGGAAGCTGACCGATGAAGACAAGGCGCGCATCATCGCCAACCCCAGCAGCATGTCTGGTGGATTGGCCGACTCTCCATCCATGGTGGGGAGATCCCTCATTTACTCCAACGTGCCGTCCGGAAGCCTGACGCCTGGACATGCCAGGCCGCCAAGAGGCAAGTGGAACGTAGTTCCCCGCGTCTCAATCACCCATGCAAGCAAATTGTGTGTGTGTGTGGGGGGGGGGGGGGTCTGTCTATGCTCAACAGCAGTGACTGTATCCAGTTTGGAAGGGCACCTTTCGCATACCGATCGCTTGGACCCACATCCGGTCTGGGTTTGCGGAAAAAGAGATAATATATGTATGTGTGTGTGTGTGTGTGTGTGTGTGTGTGTGTGTGTATGTATGTGTGTGTGTGTGTGTATGTGTGTGTGTGTGTGTGTGTGTGTGTGTGTGTGTGTGCGATGCGCTCATGTACTCATGTGCACATGTGCACATGTGCATACGCTCTGTGTGTGCACATGTAGCTGTCTTTGCTTGTGTGCAGTTATCTAACACGCGTTCATCCTTTGTTTTTGTTTTTTTCTCCTCTGCCGTTTTCAGGTGCCAGCAACCAAGTGACTCTGGCCGTTGGGCCACCGTCCGCCAACGATTCTGACGACTTTGAGACCCTCCTCAGCCAGCAGGTGTTGCAGCAGGTTCAACAGCAGTCGCAGCAGCAAGCAGCACATGCTACTCCAGTTGGTGTCCAGCTCGGCCAGTTTAGCACCGCCGTTGGCGGCCCACGGCAAACCCTGCCTCCTGTAAGTCTCCTCTACATGCTCTGTAAATCAACACATTTTTGCCGATGAAAATCGTTGGCCAATTTCGAAATGAAACATTTGGCCGTCATTATTTGGCCGATTGGGATTTCAAAAAAAAGAAACCGGCCGTTAGTTGTTGCTCCCACATGGGTCAAATTGGGCCGGTTTTCTTTTAATGTAGTTGTTTAGTCCTAGCTTTCCTACGGACGGAGCGAATTTGCTCCAAAGAAGTTACGTATCACCCAAAACGCGGCATTTGAAGTCCCTTCTGGATATGCTAGCCGCATGCTCTGGCTCGTACTATGGGTGATGTGGGCACAGATGCCATCTCTATCAAAGGATCTCGGTCATCTGTTCCCCAAAACCTCGTGCTTGTAACCTTCTCTAGGTCTTAGTGAAGCAAATGCTGACTGACAATGTGTGTGTATGCATGCGTGTGCGTGTATGTGTGTGTGCATGGGTGCGTGTGTGTGTGTGTGTGCACGTGCATGAACGTATGCGGCGTACGTGTCTGCGTTTGTCTCCACCACCACAGCAGCAGCTTCCGCTGACCAACCAGCCGCTGTTCCAGCGATTCCCCAGCGCCGGTAGCTATGCGGCCACCCCCTCACCATTCCCGGCAGCCGAGGTCGGTGGCGTCGCGGCACAAGCTCAACCGCAGGCCGCCTACAACGCACCTCAGGCCGCAGCAGCACCAGTACCAGCGGCAGCAGCGGCCGCAGCCCCAGTCGGCTACGCTTTCCACCAGGTGACACAGGTAGCTCCAGCCGCCGCCGCCACCGCCAGCACTGTCGGTCCGTACGGATCGGCAAGCGCTGCGTTTGCCGCTCGTCTCGGCTCTCCCCAGGCCCTTCCCATCGTGCCGCGTCCCAACGCCGGCGTGATCGGGCAGCAGCCCGGGCGCTCGGCCGTTCAGCAAGTGCAGCTGGTTACCTCCACGGGGCCGCACCAGCAGCAGACGGCGCAGAGCGTGGCCGTCCAGCCCATCGTCGACTCGATGTTACCCGGTGCTGCTGCTGCTGTTGCTGCTGCCTCTGTCGGCCCTCCGCCCATCTCCTCTCTGGTCACCAACCCAGAAACACATCAGATGATGGTCAATGAGTTTGTGGCCAAGCAGCTGCAGTAAGCACTCATGTTCTAGTATCATAGTGAGAGATGTTTGGCTTGTACAGTAAAACCTGGTTTAAGCGACCACCCCACGGTGCAAGAAAAAGCGGTCGTTTAAGCCAGGTGGTCTTTAGAACCAGGTCCCACAGTGTCTGTGTAGAACTATCGGTGCATGGACAAACGGTCATTAAGAGCAGGTGGTCGCTAAACCCAGAGGTCGCTTACACCAGGTTTTACTGTACGAGCAGTTGCCACTCATGGAACCTGTCTAAGACGGCCACTCATGGGACCTTCGAAACGTGGTCTCTGGTACCAGGTGGTCTCCCTATCTAGGGGTCATTGGACTGGAAATAGCATCCCTTGGTCCTGGTTTCAGTGGTCTTCTAGGAGAGGCGGTCGCCTTTACAGGTTTTCCTATGCATGTACAGCGCTGTTCGATGAAATCCAATCCGGCTGTTGTGCAGTGTTGGACCTGCCAACACCCGGCTGTGCGCTTTTGGTGTGGGTTGCTGTGCAGTGCAGCCACAGACCTTCCAACACCATGCACTGCTGGTACGAGCAAGGAGCTATGCACTGGTATGCGGTGCAATGCAGGACCAGACCTGCGAACGCTTCACTGTGTGTTAGTACAGGATGCTAATCAATTCTTTATAGCACCCAATCAATCTCATTGATAAACACGGTTTGTCTGCATCAGGTAACACTTCAAAGCTCTCCACCGTAGGCTCACAGCTGCACTGTTCAAGGAGGGTTGCTATCGATTTTAACTGGTGCAGCTGATAGCCTGTAAACATTTATGCAACACTGTGAAGAGAAAGAGAAAACAGGATTATTTTTACCTGAATCCATCATAGACCTCCGTATGTCATAATCCTAAGTTGTCTTCCTTGTGTATGCGCGCACGCGTGTGTGTGTGGATGTGTGTATGCATTCGTTCACTCATCTCATTGCGTGTTGCAGACGCTCCGGCTCTACCCTGGGCAGTTCTCTGGGACTGGAGTGGAGCGCGCAGGTTACCATCGAGGAGGACGTCTACAAGTTTGCCAAGAGCCACTTTGGCAAGCGACCCGACTACAGCTCCGTCTCGTTCCAGTACAGTGGCGATGAGGCCGTTCTGACCGGCGGTGACGCCGAGAAGGTGTCCGATGCAGCTGTCACCATCACCTACGGTGAGCGGATACAGCATTTATAGTAAAGAAAGAAGGACCAAGAAACTACAAGTTACGCTATAATGTTCACGAACACCACCATCCTTGGCTCTCCACCCGAGTCCATTCTAGATACAGTATTGTCCGTATAAAGGCCCGTCTGGCGGACAGTGCTGCTCAGTGGAATGCAGTCACAGCGTCACTCAAGTACGCTCTGGGCGTTGTGTAACCCTAGACTTGCAAACACTGGGCTGCGATATGGTGCAAGGCCGAAAACTTGAGCAACACCACTCTGGTATACTGTACAACCGGAAAGTTGACGTAAAAAGTTTAACATTTTTTTGTAATTTTGGCATGATAACATGCAGAATGTTTAACGATGGCTACCTGGCCACCCATCTGGATGCGCATCTTTACACAAACATGTCGCAATAACGTTTCTTCAAATAACGAAAAAATTGGTCGTTAAAACGTTAGACGTTCGGGTTTTGCAGTAAGCAGAACTGTAGAAGCCTGTTTTGAGAAGAAGACTGATTTGCTCAAGATAACTAAAGACCACCGTGACTAGCGACCAGCCTGGTACGAAAGACCACTTTGCCAGGCACGGACGGTCTCACGTTCATAATATGGTTGTGCGGCGCAAACCTCTTAACTAGGGACCGCCTGCCTCTAAAGACCGCTTTCTCTGGGCCCCAAGGGGTGTTCCTTAGTCACAGGTTTTACTAGTGCTGAAACGATTACGTTTTTTCCTTAGTGGCTAAGCTGATACCATAACGATCGGCTCATCGGCTAAACGATTATTATTGTAACTACATCAGTACAATGTACATTCTGTGAATTTCAAAAAAAATAAGTGTCCAACATTGCCAACGACGGAAAGCGGGCGCATAGATCCGATGATCCCGCAACAAGTCCGTCAGCTGTTCGGACTGACCAGACGGATACAGACAAGACAGAGGCGACGCACTGGTTGCAACCCAAGAGCTGATGGTGCCCTTCGCCTGTGACTTCGCTGACTCCGACGATGAAGTCAGTGAAGCTGGCCAGGGGTGCAAATCGGAAGATTTCGACAGATGAGCAGACTTGAGGCGCGTCAACAAGTAACTAGTTGCTTTTCCTGTCTATGCTCAACGTAGGCTCCGACGCCAGGCCTAGCTCGTCGTCGAGAAAACTGGTTAGGGAACCGTCGACAGAACGGAAAACACGAAACTGAAGACCACTTTACTGTCTTTAACTCAAGACTACCCGCACGTGGAGGGAACTCCAGCCCCTGCAGCTAGTGTAGACACATACTGAGCCTGCCAGTCCTGCATGCTGTATGTAAGAAAAGTAGTCAGCTGAAAAGACGGCGACAGTGATCGTGTCGATGTTTCTCAGATCGTGCTTGTACTTTTACACGTGCATCGATGGTGCAAGTTTACAGTCATGTACATATTCGTGTTGTACTCGCACCACTTTCGGTGCATGCACACTTTGTGCGACCCCAAAAGGGGGGAAATCCTGTACCGAGCGTAAGTACCATTCTACTTGTTTAGCCGATAAAATCGAAATAACCGCTCGATCTATTTCTTATCGAGTAAGGAACGAGTAATCGATATAATCGTTTCAGCACTAGGTTTTACTGTACACTGATGACACATGTGCCTGGTTTTACTGTTGACCTACATAGAAATACCTTGCTCGATTAGAAGCCTTTCACTGCCATTGGCTTCTACAGGACTAAGCCCGGCTACCTGTACCTGTCATACGGAGTAATGTGAAGTCAACCTGCCTTTAACCTGCCTTGTGTGATATAGGTCCTCAGATGGAGAATCTGTAGTTGTTCGTAAGCTTGGTGGCCCCGCCATGCTCTGCTCAGGTTGTGGCGTTTCCCTGGCACTATCCGCTGAGGACAGTCACTGATGATGACGATGCACCTGTTTCGTCTAATCAGGTATTTTAATGTTTGTATGTGTATGTGCTCGTGTGTGTGCGTCTTTGTGTGCGTGTGCGTGAACCCGCGTGCGTGTGCGTGTTTGCTTTCGACCTGCAGAGCTCGTGAAGAGCAAATTCACACTGGATGCTAGCGAGTACGACTGGTGGCTGAAGGCTGATGAGAGCGGTGCAGTACCTTTGACCAAGCTGCTTGACAAGGTTAGAAGGCAATACGACGAGTGCCCAACCGTGTGTATATTGCTCAGTTCTGAAGTTTGCTTTATAAGATATTTAAAAAATTCCACGGTTCGCTCGAGACTCCGGTAGACTGAGATGTCAGCATCCGTAGGAACGGCGCCACCCTGCAAGGACCTAACTGACATTAGCAGTTTGCCTAAGTGCTGACGTAAAGTGGCAGCAGATCTTGTTGCAGATCAGAGGAGCTTTTGTTCAGGCTGCTGTAAGTCAACAAGTATTCGGCGCATATTTATTGTCGACTTTTTTCGGCCTCGTCATGTTTGGCCGAAATCTTGTTTTCCAATGTTCAGTGTGACACTGTATACAGGCGGTAGCAGTACAGGCTGCTGAAAAATTGATGCGGCCTATTAAAAGGGGTTTATGCCCTGGGAGGCCGAAATTTAAATGCGCCGAAAATTTGTAGGCCTCCAGTACTTGTGACTCCGGGATAACCATGTCGGCGGCAGGGAAGCCCTGCTGTCTTGTCATCTGCTACTGTGCCATGACTCTGTGACAAGCGGAGTACTGGCACAGTGCTGCCCTATGAAGTCTAATCATGTAGGAGTGAAGTATGCGCCCCCCCCCCCCCCCCTCTGCACTATTCCGCAGTCCAGTGACTCCCCCCCCCCCCCCCTTGCACTATTCCGCAGTCCAGTGACTCACTCTATTTGAATTCATTGAGGAACACCATAGTTAACTTGTTAAGACTTCCACTCCCCAAACAGGCGCTTAGTTGCATAGAATGAAGGAAGTGATTGCCAATATTTTGCCCATTGGTAGGAACTTCAACGTTTTTTTTGGAAAAGTGAAAAACAACTTTACTTGGGGATCCGACAAAGCCGTTCCTTCTGACCATGCACGAAAAGCTTCAGTAGGAAATTCCCCTCCATTATTTTCATTTATTTTTATTTATACTCTTAGGCAGTTACAACACTCTTGTTATATCCTTGTTCGCGTAGACATCACCAAGCAAGCTTGGCTAGTCTTCGCATAAGCCAAATAAACAAAGAAATGAGGAACGAGCGAGGACAATGAGGTGAACACACGCCATACAGAAGATATAAACGTTCAAAGACGGACAGTTCTCGCTCCACATATACTGGCATACACAGAGACATAGGCAGCAATAGCGACAACACACAAAGTGAAGGGTAGTTGGCCGCAGCCAGATGTGAACCGGATAACGAGTGAGGTATGGAAGCAAGCAAGGACTGAGAACAGAGTGTCTCAGATAGAATAGTCGTGCCAGTGGATAGCAGAAATAGGCCATGATGCAGAACCACTTGGGACCGTCAGATTAATTTTCCTGGACCGAGCCAGCCGGGAAAAAACCCTCGCGCCGACGGACGCATTTGTGAGGGAAAAAATCGGGTGTATATCCCCAATGGCGATTAGGCATCATGTAGGCATGGCAAGCACATCACGGCAAACAGTGATAAAAAGCATTGATAATATGCACAGAAATAAAGGGTGGGAGGGCAGGGACACTGGTGAGACTCAAAACTGACTGAAGAAGTCAGGAAAAGAAGCGACAACAAACAACACACCAGATGCCATATTTGCAACTGAAAATATTTCGCGAGAAATCATTTCTCGCCTATCTCGCTGCGCTCGGCCGGCGAGAAATACAACTTCTCGCTCCACATATACTGGCATACACAGAGACATAGACAGCAATAGCGACAACACACAAAGTGAAGGGTAGTTGGCCGCAGCCAGATGTGACTCAGAAAAAGCATAGCGCGGCGAAAACGAGAAAGAAGGCAGAGAGATGCAAACAAGACAGGAAGACTGACAGAGAGAGAGAGAGAGTACGGGACAAAACGAGTAGGCTATGACCTACACAAAGTTTCTCAAAGTCCAAGGACCTAGCACCCTGATCTGGTGCAGTACGTCCCAGTTCAGTGATGAGGAACCACCCACCAAACTGAGTGTAAGAGCATGTAGGGTGTCTATAGTAGTTCAGGTGTCAGGAACTGGCCAGCCAGGACTTGATAGTGATACGTGCACGCAGTGCACATGCACATTGGGAGGTGGCGGACATTACACAGTACCCAATGCACCCATAGAGACTGTTATGCGGGGACCCGTCTGACATTGTATAGTACACAATCTGATGAGCGAATAAGACTGGAATGAACTCCTCCAGTAAGACATTTTGACTAGGACACAGCTGACCCCACGCAGTATGCAGGCACTCCTCCAATGAGACACAATGATACTGGAAATCGACATTATAACTTTCGGTAAACAATACGTACATCTGGTAAGACCATTCTACTGGGACTCAACCCAACATTGTACGTGGCGTAATGCACTCATTCTTTGACACAATCGTACAGAGACACAACTGACATCGTACATTGCACAATACGTCAACTAGTAAGACATTGATATTGGGAGGTGGCGGACACTGCCGGGCTGGAAGTGCCTTGCGTTGTACGGTGCATAAGGCGCTCATCCAGTGAGACAGTTATATGGGCACTCATCTGGCGTCGCACAGTGTAGAACACAATCATCCAGGGCGACAGATCTAGAGGGGTTCGTCTGGCATTGGACAGTGCACAATGCACTCTTCCGGTAAGACAGTTATACCGGGCCTCCACCGTCATCTCGCAGTGCACAATGCACTCTTCCAGTAAAACAGTTATACTGGGGATCCTCCGTCATCTCGCAGTGCACAATGCACTCTTCCAGTAAGACAGTTATACTGGGCATCCACCGTCACCTCGCAGCGCACAATGCACTCTTCCAGTCAGACATACCGGGATCCGTTGGACATCGCACAGCTCCCGATGCACTCCTTCGGTGAGATAGTTCTATCGGGACTCATATGACATTGCACAGCACATAATGTGCTCGTCAATTCAGACAGTTACACCAGGAATCAACACTGACACTCAGCGCACAATGTACTCATCAAGTAAGACAGGTCTGGGATAGCACATCGCACGATGCGTTCATCCAGTAAGACAGTTACACCAGGACATGTCCACCAACACGCTATGCGAAGTACACTCATCCAGAAACACAGTTTTACCACACAGCGCATAATGTGCTTGTCAATTAGGACAGTTACACCAGGAATCATAGCCGACACTCAGTGCACGATGCACTCATCAGGCAGGACCGATCTAACATAGCACGACGCACAATGCGTTCAGTAAGACAGATACAGCAGGACTTGTCCGCCCGCACAGTATGCGCAGCACACTCATTCCGAAACACGGTTATGCCACCAGCACACAGTGTGCCATACGCGCATTTACTAAAGTTAGCTTCGCATACACGAATTTGTAGATTCATCCACTGACGCACAAATAATGCACCGATGCTGTACAATGGATATACTGGAAGCGGAACTAGTGTAGTACCCTACCCCGCATAAAGTACTGGAATTGCAAACATTGCTGTAGGGGTGTAAAGCAATCGCACGATTACTATAAGCTGGAGCTTATTCAATTGTACAACTACGCCTGACCACCTACACGTAAGAAAGCACTTTATACCACCATATACAAATCCGGCATGGTTGGCGGCGCTACTCTCGTTACCGAATGATTTGGTGCGTGCCGGAGGAAGAGAAAGGGAGAGACAATCTCCATTATAATAGGATGCTTGGAGTACAGAAACAAGTAATTTCATTCACGACCGCAACAAAGCCCGAACGGAGGTGACTGAAGTACACTATGGCACCAATCTGTTAAACCTATGAGAAAAAGCATACAATAAATTCAACTTATCTGGATAGTCACTGGCGGCAGCCACGATCCGTCATCTGGCCTCGTGATCTCGCGGCTGGCGATGGCTGATTGCCCAGTGGCAGCTGCGGCTGTAGGCTACTGTAGGTACTGCAGTGGTCATTGATTTTGCTGGAGATGGCATGTTTCTTCGTCCTGCCTGTTTTGCGTGCAGCGTAATCATCAGCATCAAATCATCACCACAACATTCCAAACTTTTCCTCCGCAATTCTCAGAAGTTTGTTTCATGTGTATCTCAGGCTCGCGCGATGGTCGATGGATGACATAGCGCCTTGCTGGTGTCTTGCACGGACCTGGGGCTTGGCGCCGTCCTTGGTTGCGAACAGTTCGATTTTTTGTTCAAACTCTTGTTCGCAGCATTTTTGGCTACGAGTATGAGCGAGGGTTTTGTTTGCTGGAGTTTGGGGTTGAGGCCCGTTCCAGACAATGTCCTCAGCTCCTGGATCTTGTCCTGTGGGTATTGCGGTTTCAACTGCTGGCTTTCCACGGGTCGTGTCAGATTCCGTCACGCAGGGGACCTGTCCGCCTCGGATGTTGGTCAGTTGGATGGCGAAGATGGCGATTCGGGGGACGCGGGGGTAGCCGACGACGATGTGATCGGAGGGGATGTCAAAGGCACTGAGAAAGAAGCATTATGGTCGAGGGATCCTGACAAAGGAGTTCGTTCAAGGAAAATCCTACGGAGATCGAAAAAACCGGTCCACACTGGTGAGACTCAAAACTGACTGAAGAAGTCAGGAAAAGAAGCGACAACAAAGAACACACCAGATGCCATATTTGCAACTGAAAATATTTCGCGAGAAATCATTTCTCGCCTATCTCGCTGCGCTCGGCCGGCGAGAAATACAACTTTCACAAGGTGAAGTTAGTGCATTTCGTTGTATTTCTGGGTGCCCTTGAAGTACTTCAGTGGACATAGTTAGTAAAGTGCAAGGTACACTTGTAAACAGCACTCTAAAGCAGAGAGGATGTCTCAATTACACACATCATACCAACGGAAAATGGAAATAAACAATGTTTTGGCGACCCTGGTCACGTTTGCCTTGGAGACCGCATAGCAACAGCATAGCAACATCATCACAACAGTTTCAAAGCATTGTAGAAGTGCTGTGGATGGCTTCCAGACGAACAATAGGCGTTGTAAGACACACCTGGGTGGAACTTGCATTCACCATGCAGGCAAAGGAAGCTTTTAACATTCGAACAAGCGTAATTGCAGCAACAAACTACGAAGTTCCAAGCAAATGAATCTACTGAAGAACTGAAATCACGAGAAGAAGGTCACCAGGTTGTCCAGCATCTCCCCAATCGACAACTGCTTTCCGCCTGTGGAGAGTGCGTATATAGACGTCGAGACTTTCTGGAGCAACACTTACTTGCGAAAGTACAGCTGCGAACGTAGGGTCTGGCGCTTGTCCGTAAGTCGTGACACTTTCGACAGTTCTTCCGTTGCCATTTCCTTAGACGTCCACATCCCTCCAGGAGCAGTGATTTCGGTTGTCAGCGTTTCTTTTCGTTTCCTCTCTTGTTCTTTCTTCTTGGTGATTTCTGCCTCCTCTCTTTCCAGCGCTGAAGCCGAACTTTCTGGATTTCCTCCTGGCGTATCTTGAAACTGCTGCCGAAACTCTGGTGTGGCTTTCGGCAAGCGGTTCGTCTCGCCATGCACGTCAACCCGAAATCCAACATGATCTCGTGAAGATACGAAACTCCTGCACCATTGTGGAAGATTATGTAGTTCCGGTTGCCACGGAAATCGGATAGCGGAGCTTTCAGGTCCACACCTCTCGAGGAAAGCCTTAAAGTCCGCAGTGCAACCTGCTGCCTCGTCACCATGTTCTTCAAAAAGCCTTGATTGCAGAGTAGATTAGGCGGTTGGTGGAACTGTGGCTTGAATGCCAAACACCAGGCAGGGCACCAGCTCCAACTTTCTCTCCATCAAAGTGGACTTCCCCCCACTTCTTCAACAGGCATCTGCCTGGTCTGCGAGACCAACAAGGTAATGTGAACCACAAAAGAAAGAAAAAATTAGTGCTCCTTCTGGTGATGCCTATTCAGGAGTGCCTGTTGGCTTTCTTTCAGCTCCTTCTGGTGATGCCTATTCAGGAGTGCCTGTTGGCTTTCTTTCAGCCCATGTAGCTCTACATCTGCTACTTGCAACTCCTCTGATCTGCTTTCCTCTCGGTGTAAACGTCTACAGACGTTCTGAAGTCTGGACCTCCTCGCTCGGAGCTGCTGTTCGAGCTTAGCGACAGTGTCCGACAGACTGTACATTTCGGCAGCAAGTTCGAAATTGACAGAAGATGTAACAGGCTCTGAGGCACGTCAGCTCACTGATGTTGCAACACCAACCAAAGTAAATTATTTTCAATTTGTTCAAATAGGTGCGCGTGTGTGACCTCCTCACCCGTAGTGTAAATGAAGGTCTTTGTAGTGAAAGTCATGACCTTCACGAGGCCATCGTCGCGGAGCTATCTTCGCACCACCACCACCTCCTCATATCCTTTAAGATGCTGCTGTAGTGGCTGTTGTTGTGGTGGTGGTGGTGGTGGTGCTGGTGGCCCATCCTCAACGTCGTCATCATCATCATCATCATCGCTTATGATGATGACCTGCGGCCATTCCTCCAAATCCGATTCTGGCATACTCGATGCTGACGTCACACTGCCACTGGCCTCTCCTAGCTGCCCGGCGTACTCTTCCTCTTCCTGCGCAGGACGTGTTGCAGCTCCAGAATGCAGACTAAATACACTATTTAGGTATGGGTCAAGGGAATCTGGCGAATGCTTCGCTGACTTGCAGAGCTTCGTCTTCGTCCCTTCAAGCGGTGGAGGCGGCGATTAAATGTTTTTACACTGATTAAATGTTTTTACACTGACGACCGGTCCGCTCTGAGGAAACAGCCGCAGCACTAGTGTGTGAATTTCATCGGTGCTCAGCTTCTCTGCACTTTGGAACGCAAGAAGCTCCGACAGCAGTCCATTGGTGCGGCACTCAGCATCCCGAACACAATCCTAAGACTTGTCACTTTTTGCTGCAACTTCGAAAGTTCCTTTCGCCAATCTACGGAGCAAGGGTTTGGGCATACTTACAAAAATCACCTAAAAACGGCTTTTCCTTCGCTGGTCCGCTTTTCTCCGCTGCCATGGTCTTATAATCGAGCGAAAATGCACTTGTGAAAGGACCAAAAGCAGCGACTTTTCGATTTTAAGACCAGGGTTATAAGACCAGGGTCTTATAGTCTGATATGCGCGAGATTACGGTAAATGCTTCACATTGCCTGCCTGAAAAAATTCTTGTGTTTTCATACATTTTCTGACTGCAGATGGATCTTCAGGAGAAGGTGGAGTGGGGTTTCCCCCAGGCTACTACCACAGGCCTTACCCTCTCCTGCATTGGCTTCTCAAAATGTGTCATGGCCGCCACCACTCACCTGACTAACATGCGATCCACCGCGTTCGCTATTGGACAGTAAGTTTCCGTACTCGTGCATACGCACACACGTACACGAAATGTACCGCGTGCACGTCCGTCACAAGAGAAACACGTAACTCTGCATATGCAATGGATGTGTGCCCACGGGTTTCACGAGCACACACATTCATGCGCACGCTTATGCACGCACACACACACACACACACGCACACGCACACACACACACACACACACACACACACACACACACACACACGCACCATACACACACGCACCATGCACACACACACACATATACACATACCGTAGTTCCGCGCATATAAGCCCATGGGCTAATATATGAAAATAATGCATTTTCCGGGAAAATAAATCAGTAATAATGGTTCGTTTTTTAGCCCTGGGCCTATATTCGAATTTTGAAGGCAGCTGGCACGCGAAAAAGTAAAAGTCCGTGCGTGATTGTCCGCCTACCATAGGTACCGGTACTGGTAATGTAGTCTGCACTGACATGCTGTACTACGGTGTTTGGGTCTGTATATTAGCCCATGGGCCTATAAACGGAGGTGGGCTTATATCCGGATATAGGCCCATGGGCTTATATGCGCGGAACTACGGTACACACACACACACACACACACACACACACACACACAGACGCACACACACACACACAGACACACACACACGCACACACACACGCACACACGCACACACACACACACACCGAGACACAGCAATGTACCACATACTGGTGCACCCACATTATTATACACATAGACGGAATACGCACTTTGCTGACAGGCGTTCACAACCTGGGACTACCCACACACGGAGCAGTCTTTAATCATCCTTTCCTCTTTTTCTTTCTGCTTCTGTGCCCTCATTGCTATCGTACTTCTAAACGTGCAGGTCTGTGATGGAGCTGCTGTGTGCCGTGCGCCCAGAGCTGATCAAGATGCTGTGCAGACAGTACAAGCTGTTCGCCATCGGCTACGCGGCCACGTCGCCCAAGATCTGGGTGACGGGCGAGAACACTACCCAGCTGCCTCTGGTGCGCCAGGCACTCATCAAGCTGGTGACCCAGTGCGCCAGCAAGCGCCTGACCATCGAGAACAAGGCCCTGGTCAAGTCCGCCCAGGTGTGCCTGGCCAGTCTGGAGTTTGACAAGAAGGTCATGCTGACCATACCGGGCGGTGTTGATCAGCACTCCGCCACCGATCAGGTCCAGTGCGTTCTCAGTGGCCTGGACTCCAGCGTGGTGGATCGCGTGGCCGAGATCTTCGGCAAGGCGCCCGCCGAGGAGTCGCTCGACGTCGAGAGCGAAAGCGCCAGCGTCCAACTGGCCGAGATCTCCGACCTGTACGCAGTGTCCGCCGTGTACTCGAGCCCAGCTTCAAAGTACATTGTGCGCGGCTTCATGGCGGACGACGTCCGACGAGCCATCAAGGGACTCCAGACGCAGATGAACAACCTGAAGATCGCGCTGATCGAGTCCACCGGTGACCGCTGCCAGTGGTTCCGCCACAACTCCACGGTGAGCTCGGAGGCCAAGGACGTCACCGCGCGGATCGAGGAGCGCGTTCAGGTCGTCATGACGGCGTCGACGCGCTTCATCGAGGTGCACGGCGACGACAACGGCATTGCTGTGTGCCGCGAGCTGCTCACCCCGCTGCTGGACGGCATCACCAGCGTGGAGATCGAGTACGCGCTGCACGAGGGCCTTATCCCGCTGCTAGAGGAGCGTGTCCTGCGAGTGCAGGTAGACAAGCGCGTCTACTACACCATAACCAACCGCTCCAAGGTGCTGGAGGACCTGGCTCTGCCGCGTCCCATCTCCTTGCCGACAGGCAACAACACCGACATCCTGGTCAAGCTGATCGGGCCAAGCGAGCTCGTCTACCAAGCTGTGCAAGATATCAAGGTAAGCCTGGGGGTTTGTTGTTGTTGTTGTTTCAAATCTTTATTCTCACGTTGTTGTTGTTGTTGTTGTTGTTGTTGTTGTTGTTGTTGTTGTTGTTGTTGTTGTTGTTGTTGTTGTTGTTGTTGTTGTTGTTGTTGTTGTTGTTGTTGTTGTTGTTGTTGTTGTTATTATTGTTGTTGTTGTTATTATTGTTCCAAAGAACACTCTTTGCATGATGGACAATTGGAAGCTGCGTCAAAGAGTACGTATGCAGCAGATAGAGTGGGTGGGACCTGCAAAGCTCAGCCGGGCCTGGAGCGTTGTGCAGAGCAGCACAAGGAAATCTCGCTATGCGAGTCAAGTCTATGCTGGGGGCTGTGCAGACCTACACGATCTGGCAACACTGGGCTGTTCACGGGTGCAGGGCGGAAAGCTGGCTCACTTGATTGGATTTCAATGAGCAGTGCTTTACATGTGCTAGCATGTACACTTGCGTTGATGATGTCGTGGGCACAATTTGTGAATGGTGTTGGGTTTTTCTGTGCAGCTGTGAATATAATGAGGCGGGATCTGGTACCCCCCGTAATCCCGGGAGGCATGTGTTGGGTTTTCTAGCGTACAGCGCACTCATGTATGCCCATTCTGTGTTGTGCATGTGTCATTGTGTGTGTTTATTCACATGTCTGTGTGTGTGTGTGTGTGTGTGTGTGTACGTGGGTGTGCATGCGTGCGCGTGTGTGTGTGTTTTCTTTGGCCATTCCTATTGGCAGCGCATATCCCAGCACCAGGGCAAAATGGAGCTGACTGCCGAGCAGCTGCAGACCTACGAGCAGCTGGACCCGGCCACCCGGGACGCTCTGTACAGGAACTGCGGCGCCGTTGTCGAGCGGATTCCCGGCACCACGCACCTGCACCTGTGCGCGCTGACTCGTAACAACATCACCAGCGCCATCGACGAGGTCAAGTCGCTGCTGGCCAAGTACAGCGTGGCGCAGCACTCGCTCAAGCTGCCGCTGCTCTCCGCTAAGCTCTTCGCTACCAACGCAACCGTCTACCTGACGGATGCACGCGACGGCCATTGTGCGGTCGCCCTCGGCACCTCGGCCGACTGGAGCTCGGGCATTCTGAACATCAGCGGATACGCCGGGCACATCAACAACCTGGTGTCGGAAATCGGCCAGTTGTCCAGCAACATGTCTGGTTGCATAGGCAGCGTCAGTGTCTCGCCGTCGCTCGCTCCGCTCGTCCTGGACATCTGGAAGTCGCTTAAGGAGCAGGCAGAGAACCAGTACAATACCAAGGTTCACATCGTGCAGCGCGGCGAGGGCCTCATGCTGCCCGGCTCCTTCAAGTACCAGCAGTTTGCCACCATCGACCTGACGGCCTTCGCCACCGAGTCGATCCTGCGCCGCAACTTCATGCCGGTGGAGGTGTACCTGGAGGCGCTCGGCTTCTTCGAGACGTCCGCCACCGACACCCTGACGATGATGTTGGACGGTGTGCAGCGCATGGCGCAGTCCACCATCACGCTGCAAACTGACTTTGCCAACACGCTCTTCCAATACATACAACAGGACTACCACCTGCTGGTCGAACGCTTCAAGGCCGCCCTGGACGTCGATCTGGCCACAGGCACTGTAGCCATGGTGACGGCCAACCAGTACGTCATGCAGCAGACGAAGATGGAGCTGGCCAGCTGGCTGGGTGCCGATCCGAACGCATTCTCTGCGGGGGCCACGGTGATGGATCTGTCGCAGCAGGGCCTGATGCTGCAGGCTACCGCCCCCGGTGCCAGCTTGCAGAATCCTGGCGCGAGCGCAAACGCCGGAGCAACGGAGATACTGGCCGCGGCCTCGTCGCAAGCTGCGGCCGCAGACCCCACGGCGGCCCTGGTGCACGGCATGGCCTCGCTCAGCTTTGACGGACAGAGCTACTTGCACACGCTGGACATGCCCAACGACCGGCTGATCGCGCAGGAGCTGTTCCAGCGTCAGCTCTCGCTCATCGCCAACACAGCGTCCCACGTCAAGGCCAAGTGTGACCCGGTGCTCGACGACCAGGGAGTGCTGAAGCAGATCAAGATCAGCGGCCCCACGGAGGGGGCCGTTCGCCACGTCAGCGACATCATCCATCAGCACATCGAGAGCATCAGCCAGCAAATCCGCTTCGTCGCCGTCAGCATCAACCCGGTGTGCGTGCCCAGCCTCCTGACAGGCACCGTCTGCGAGCGCTTGGCCGTGCTCGAGGGCGAGCACACGATGGAGTGGCAATCCAGCGAGCATCCGCAGACCTACCTGAACACAGTCAAGATGTTCCTGGATCAGCAACAGAAGGGCTCGCAGCAGGCCATCTTCAACAACCAGCACGAGCTCTGTGGATTCAAGGGTCTGCCCAGCCAGTACCGCTCGTTCGCCATCAGCATCCGCTGCTTCCACAACAACGCCGAGCGCTGCGTGGAGCAGTTCCAGCGCTACCTGGAGTCGACCATTGAGGAGCGGCAGACGATGTTCACGGTGCGCGAGGAGGACCGCTACCAGCTCAACATGCTGGCCGCCACCATGTGCGTGGAGCTGAACGAGAACGACACGTCGTACATTGGCCGCACCGAGGGACCCAGCGATGTTAACGTCTACGTGCGAGGCCACGCGCCGCGCCCGCAGGACCTCATCCAGAAGTGGCAGGAGATGTGCTGGTCCAACTCCCACCACCAGTAACCTCGCTGGCGACCGCCCACCTCCACCACTCGTCGCGGGCAGAGGTACTGCCAGGAGGTGTGTCTGCTTAGTTTTAATTGATAATCTGTAATCGTAAGACGCGTACCCGATGTTGCTCACTGTTCCTACCTGCATGATCGTTGGTTGCACAGCGCTGGTGGTGCACTACATGCCTCTGTCGTAGACTATGCATACACCTGTCGTTGACTTGCCTCACCCAGCTGGTGTTGATTGCATGGCGCTGTTGTGTACACGCGTCTCTTCGCAATGTCCTGGGACCGATGTCGGCCATTGTGAAGGCGAAGCGGAGATCGAGTCATTTCATTTCCCATCAGTTGAATGCTCGACATCATTTTTGACGTAGCCATGTTGAGCCATTGCCGAGGACCAATGTTGCTGAGTTGAAGGTGCGCTGTGATTTCGCTCCTGCTCCTCGGTGACGGATAGTTATGGTGCATGCTTGTTTGTTGCACATCGTTGCTACGTACCCTGGGTGAGGAAGAGTCGACAATTGATACCACGTATATCACAATAACCTGCTGAATCCGTTGCTGTTGTTGCTGCGTACCCTCGGGAAAGATGGGTCGTTGATAGATGCCATTGATGCCACAGTAACTTGCAAAATGCATTGTCACTGCTCTGTGGGGCTTGCCATGTCTCGTCCCTCGTGTATCGGCACATGTCTGGTCTACGGTCTTCATCCTGGGGTGTCTGCTGTCGCGGTTTCACTGCTCAAGTGTTCCCTATTGTAGCTGCATAAGAATGTTCGACGTTTGATGCCATCCATATCACAATATCCTGCAGAATGCATTGTCGCCACTCTGTGGGCCTTTCCATGCATATTCACTCATCCATCGGCACGCATCTCGTCTTCTGTCTTCATCCTGAGTTGTCTGCTGTCGTGGTTCCACTGCTCAAGTGTTCCCTATGGTTGCTTCACACCCTGGGTAAAGAAGGCTCGACGATCGATGCCATTCATATCACCGTAACTGCAATGTCGCCACCTCTGTTGGCCTCGCCATTGTATCTTCACTCATCCATCGGCTACACTGTCTTCATCCTGGATTATCTGCTGTCATGGGTTCACCGCTGGAGTGTTCCCTACTGTTATCGCTGCATGCCTTCACCATGGACAAGCAACTGACAAAAAATGACCTGCGCGACTCTTTGTTGCCCATCAGTAGTAACTTTAGTTTACGATTCACAACGGTTGTTATACATCCTTGCTGCAGAAGTGCCATTGACCGCTGTTGTAGAAGGCACAGATGAGCTGAACTGTAAATGTATCGTCGTACCCAGCCAGTAGCCTGTTCGAACATGCCCTGCAAAAACTGTCATTCTCCGATCAACGCATTTCAACACGACAATCACCAGCCATGCCCCCCATGTGCATCCGCTGCCCACCCTCGCATCATCCTTCATCGTCCGGGCCCCGCCGACTGAGCAACCGCCCGCCTGCAATCAGGTTAGATGTCTTGCCGACTCCATGCGTGTTTCGTACTTCCTCCATCTGCCCCTCTGCCCCCCCCCCCCCTGGCCCCCCTGGCCCGTGAAGACCGCTTCTTCTTCTGTTTTTTGTTGTTTGTTTGTTGCTGCAGCTGCTTTTGTAGTTTGTGTTGTTTTGTTGTGTGTCACTCTGCCTCACCTTCCTACATTGTTCCGACTTGTATTCCGTCTTACTATTGCCTCCCCGCTTGTCACCCCCTTGAACCATGAGATTCAAGCTCATTGACCGACTGCAAAACAGCTCATCCTTGCCTTCTGTCCTTTGAGCCAACGAGATGGACCCGATCGCCTTGATCGTTGTGAGACAACCGTCTGTATTTTGATTTTCGGCGCCACTGTCACTCCCCCCCCCCCCTCCCCCTCCCCACCCACCCATCCTGTATGTGTACTGCCCAGTCTTGTGCTGTTTTCATCCTTTTGTTATTTTCCCCACATACTTTGCACATCCACACGATCCATTCAGCGCTTTTGAGACTGAGAGAGAGTGAGTGATGAGGTTGAATGAGTGAGTGATGACGACGACGACGACGACAACAACGATGATGATGTTGCTCCCACGCACTGAGATTGTGATGGCGACCCTGAGAGCCAGATGAGAGGTGAGAACTGACGAAAGAAAAAAAAAGAGTAGGCTGCCATCGTTCTATTTCTGGAACCTCCTCCCCTAATTCACAATCCTAGTGATGTCTAATTATTTTAATTCTCCGCTGGTTTGTTCTTATTTCTCGGTCCCCATTCATTGGACCTCATGTTCGCTATCCTATTTTGTTTGTCGTTTTTTTGTGCCCCATCGCTTCAGCCGTGTCAGCTGGGTAACATACTTGCATTCGCACACACGCACACACGCAGGAAAGTCTGTGTCTCTCTTTGCCCGCTCACACTTTTTTTGCATTGCGCTGCATAGCTGCTCTTTTTTCTCTTGTTTGTTTTTTTGTTTACCCCCATCTGCGTCCGGCTTCATTCGCCTCGTAGAGATGCGTTTGGCACATGCACCCTAGAACTCACACATAGATTAAATTTCACTTCCCCCGTCGCCATCCCCTTACCTGTGCATCGGCGCAGCACAGCTCTGCCAGTCTGGTTTGTATCGCTGATAGAACCGCGCGTCGTTTCGTCTTCGCTCGCAACGAGAATCTATCTGTCTCGTGTGTATGTGTTTTTTGTGCCCGGCTGGCATGCTGTCTTGTGCTGCTGTGTAGTAATTGATTCTGAACATCCCGCTGCCATGTCTTCTTCGCTGATTATAGTAGATCTTCTAGACTAGGGCCCTCTATCTCACGGCCTGGAGTGTCTGCATCTCATTTCTTAGATCCCCAGGCCTCCTCCTCTTTCTGAACCCTGTTACCCAAACGGCTGCTAGTTATTGCGATGGTGTCACACGCGACTGACCACTACTCACGATGACGTTGTAGGATCTTCTTGGTCTGCTGTTTTAAAACACTTCTTTGCGCCTGCACTGCTACTGAGCACCGGCTGAGGACATCCAGCGTTCCCCGGGCCGGGGCAGAATGTATCATTTCCAGCTCGTCGAGGCACAGTGCGGCGTGCCTGCTCGAGTCTCGGTTACTACTTCTGCTGCTGGCTCGTATGTATGCTCTTTAGTGCGCAGGGAGCCAAGCTCTGTTTTGCTCAAAGTATGTTTTGCTGCCAAGGCTCACTTTGTTGTTGAACATCTTGTAAAAAAAGTCAACGGTCTGGTTATGACCTCCGTGGTGTGTGCATGCTGCAAGAGTGTGTGTGCGTGCGTGTGTGTGTGTGTGTGTGTGTGTGTGTGTGTGTGTGTGTGTGTGTGTGTGTGTGTGTGTGTGTGTGTGTGTGTGTGTGTGTGTGTGACTTGCTGGAGATTGTGAGCGCCACTGTTGCCGTGTTGGCAGCGGGTCTGCTTGTGCGTAAGCTGAAACTGCAGTCACTGCCTGCATCCACATAGAATCCCACCTTGGTCCATTGCATGCTGTATCCACGATAATCATTGTGGAATCTGAAAAATGAAAATTGTGTAGGGTTCTGTAACCTGATACAAGGAAGAGTATTGGCAGTAGTACTACTACTATTGAGCACTCGATTACTCTTTCGATTACTATAGTACTCTTTCGTAGTCTCGTCTCGTGTGGCCTTTTGTGACTGACGGTGTGTTTGGGTGGAAGTTTGTGTCCACTGCATTGAATACCATCAAGGATCATCTTGTGTATGTACATGAGTAATGACTAGTAGTACTAGTGTGTATGTATCGTCTGACTCTACAATAGAGGTTATGACTACCATGATGGCATGAATCGAATGTGAATGGTTTCTCTGTGGATTCGCTATGCATATGGGCACTATGTATGCATGTGCAAGCCAGCGCTGCACGCATGGCAGATCAGCAAAGGAATTCTTTAGAGATGGATGGCGATGCATGGATCATGGACTCCCAGAGCTGCATGGTGTTGTTTCATTGTGAATCCGAGTGTGTGTGGTGTGTGTGTGTGTGTGTGTGTGTGTGTGTGTGTGTGTGTGTGTGTGTGTGTGTGTGTGTGTGTGTGTGTGTGTGTGTGTGTGTGTGTGTGTGTGTGTGTGTGTGTGTGTGTGTGAGTGTGCTTCCGCGATGGGCATGTCTGAGGTCTGAGGTGAGTGTGTGTGTGTGTGTGTGCACGTGCGCATGCGTTTGTGTGGTGCTAAGGCCGCAGTCAAATTCATGCAGTCAAAATACTAATTCATGCAGTCAAATTTCGTGTGTTCCTCGTTGGAACAACCAACTTCATGACAAATTTCTCTGGCCAGGCCTTAGGCCGCGGTCACACCGAGCTCGATTCAGCCGTTCAGCCGAAACAAGCGCTTGTTTACGTCACTATTACCATGGAAATGGCTGAAAAATGTCCTACAGCGACTTTCAGCCGTGGCTGACTCTCAGCCGTTTTTTTCCGGCTTGTTTCAGCCACAGCTTGTACAAGCGGCTGAAAGCCGAAATTCAAAAAATAATTTGAGTGCGCTTGGAGCTCCCACGGCTGTTACGACGCGGCCAGAATCCAAGATGGCCGCTGGAGTCACGCGAGCAAAATGAAGCCGCTTTGATCGTGGACTCGAATCTAGGTCTACGATTTTTTTTCTTTTTTTTGGAAAGGAGCATTGAACATTGTCATTGGATTTGTTTTCGTCTTCGAAGCATCTCGTTCATGGAATTGTACTTTGTGATTTCTTGGATATTTTGAACAGAAATAAAAGTAGATGGTGTAGTGCTTCATCTGTCTAAACTTTGAACGGACTGCCAGTTTAGTTGAGGGACACTGGCAGCGCTGGTTCTATGGAATCAACACATGGGGTCAGCCCAGGATCTCGGAACGACCAATCGTACGAAGCATGACCATTGTGATTATTACCTGCCCTCCTCGAGCTTTAATACCCGGTACCTGTAGTCACTGCTTGGAGCTATAACACTAACAGTAGAAGCATATTGCAGTGATGCAGCGAATTGCCAGCCTGAGGAAACCCGCCACTCACACGCTTCCACAGTGATACAAACTGAAGCTCTGGCACAGCACAGAGGATGGAATTTTGCTGTGCACCAACAACCTCAGGCTGGAAATAAGCTACAATAGTAGAAGTAGTAGTACGTGTATATGTGTTGTAGTACGTTATTGTGTGTACGTCGTGTTTACGTTGTGTTGGTGCATGCGTGTGTTGCCAGGTTGCTGTGGTGTGAAAAGCAGTCTTCGTCTTGAGTTCGTCATGTCCAGTTGTTTTTCCGTAGTCGTCTTGTAATAACGAAGACTGCTTTTCACACCACCGCAACACGCGCATGCACCAACACCACGTACACACGACGCACACAAAATAACGCACAACACACGTGGTCGTCGGAATGTACTAGTGCTATGTTCAGGGCTCTCTGCTACGCTTGCGTCTCTGCGTCCGTGGCAGAAGCAGAGTGTGCTGTGGCAGCGCATTCAAGATGTGTGCTTGTGCACATGCATACAGCCGGTTAGCCGTGTTTCGTATGGAGGAATGATTTCGCTCCAGCTGATTGAAGGCAGCATGGATGGACTCTGCCCCCTGCTCATTCAGTAGCCCCATGCCCATTTGTAAATTTTCCAAGCAGCTGACTGCATGGGCCTCAAGAAGGTGAAGCTTTGGTGTGACGTTGCCACGACCACGCGAGACAACTTCCTGCGGCAAGCTGCAAGAAAAACAGAAATATTGGCACGCAGTTGTGAGAGCGAGTTAACATTCGGACTTACACTGGTGGATAATCCTACATGACAAGCTGCAAATTTAGAAAATAATGAAACATAGCGGTCCTTAACAACAGTAGCAGCTTGCACTAAACACATCATTTGATCTCTCTGTCCTGCACTCGCACCTTCTGCACTAGCCTCTGCTCTCTTGGAGATGACATGTGCGGGTGCAGAACAGAGATCACTTAACACTTTTTCCTGCAATGTGTAAAGGAGGACGTCATGGATGACCGTCTCCGTGCAGTACGACCACTGCAATTGGTGGAAGACACCCTTGTAACCGGGGTGCTGGTCCAAACAGCAGGAGAGCCACCACCTCCACGGGCCTCAACTCTCAAGTCTGTCACCCTCTGCACTGCTCTCGACAACACGTTTAGTCAGGGCATCAAACACTTTCCCAGGGAAGCGGCTAGAACATCACCAATGGTGGAGGATTCAGACACTACTCTCTGAATAGGAGTGGATGGGGGGGGGGGGGGGGGGTGCTTGGGTTGTGAGAACAATTCTCAACGTGGCTCTTTAGGTCGCAAAGCCTCACCTGCACTGGGCAGCCTGTTAGCGGCGCCTCGTAGAAATCGCACTTCAAGACTGACTGCTTGATGATGTCAGCCACAATAGTATGTGGTGACACTAAATTATCTAGACAAAGTGCATCTTCATTTCGTGCTTTGCTCCAGCCAACATGAAATGCACTTCGCACAAAACAAATGTTTGCAGCATGGTGTTTCCAGAGCAGCGTCTACAAACAACGAACAAATGCCACACATTAATAAACAATTATTGTTCATGCTGCTCACGAAAGCGACTTGGGACAAGGTCAGCACCAGTTTTCAAGCTACCAGTCGCTTTTTCGGTGACATTGTCAACAGGAGTCAGGGTGGTGCTGATGGGGATGGGTGATGGCTTTGCAAACGGCACCTCACATTTTGCAAGTTTGGGCGGTCGTCCAATCACACCCGACCCACAAACACTACAGTTACTATCCTGTGCCTCCCACAGTTTCATTGCCCCCCCCCCCACACACCCCCCCCCCCCCCACTAATCCTTGCATACCTCTCTTTATTCTCCTGAGCATTCTTATACCGTCGTACAACTGCCATGCATGACGCACAAAATAATTCAGGATATACATCAGCATTTTTTTGGTCTTTTTTAATAGTTGGAAAACAAGATTCTAACTCAGTAATATGATCCGACACAGCATATTTCTTAGAGACGCCTTTCTTCGCTATATTACTAAACTTACAACCACTAACACGGCACATCTGGCGAAGTAGCTCCCTATGCCTATCCATAAGATTGTTTTTGGTATTTTATATTTTTAGACAGGCAATTACAAACTGGCCTGAAAAAACAATCGTAAAGGAGCGTAAAGCTACGAGGACGACTCCTCACACAACATAAAGACCTTACCTTCGTACTCCAACAAGAACTGAAGTTTACAAAAACGAGGCACCCACACTAATAGCTGCCAGAAGTTGCTGGAGACCATCGATGACATCCACACAGTGAAGCACAAGAAGAAGAAGAACGATCCGGCACGGACAACTATTTCGACTTCGACAATTTCTTTTGAGAGAACAAGCTGCACGTGAGTGTAAAACACCAAAATCTTCGTAGTAATCGGCCTGAAACAATACTCGGGGCCCCTAACACGACGGCAACTCGTGAGATACTTCCCTAAAACAATGAGGCTGTCAAGGACAAATTTCAAACATGTCAAGAGGTCCTCAACGCATTCTCAGCAGGTCACCTGCGGCCTCGTGCCCAGAGGATTCTGGCCGCATTCAATGCATGCGTAACAGCCGGCCAGCTCCGGAGCACACCATGTAGCTAGTTGACATGATGAACTGATATTATTGATGTTCTTTCTTGTGTCCGTGGAACCGTGCTATTCCTGTGCCTTTGGTTTTGACCGTGAGTCTGTCTACCCCAACTACACTGTATTCAGTTTGATTTGGATTTTGTCCAACGACCATGGATTTCTGCCGCTGTGCCTCTAGACTGCTGCGTAGATTGTTGGAGCTGTGGTTTGAGGCCAAGACAAGGCACCACACTCACGACCGAATTCATGAAGAAAGCCGGGTACGAAGAAGGGAGTTGTTTGCAACTGAGTTCAATAATGGCAACCGGCGGGGCAGAAAGCTCGACATCAGGAAACACCACCCGAACCATCGCGTCCATGCACACCGAACAAATAAAAAGAGCACGACTTCGCAATTCAGAATCCGGGCTTCCTTCGCTTCTTCATCAAAACTGAACACTAGAACAAGTACAGTTTTAGATCGCGAACGTTCTGCTCTCCAGTTTCTTGCAAACATTGGTGTGTTTCGAGATATTCAAAATTTGGCGGGTAAGAAAAACAAGCCATTCAAGCTTTGCACTCAAGGTCTGGTGTGACCGTGTCACCGGGATCACGCAAGCCAGCTGAGCGCCAGCGATAACAAGCCCAAAGTGGCTTGTTTCGGTGTGACCGGGGCCTTATGGTTGTTATTGTTGACAATGCCTGCATACCGGCCAGGGGCTAACCTGTTGACACCGGCCATGAGCTATTAAAGTAATTGATACAAACAAAGACATTTTATTATCATACTCGTGGATGGAGAGCCATGGAATAATTCATGGCAAAGAAACTGAGGACCAAGGAAGTACAGGTAACATTGTGATACACACTAACAACACCGATTACTTTATCTCTATTCGGTGTGCCTTTGTATGAAGATGAAAAATTTTCATACAATTTAATATCAATTATTTGATGACAGTGCAGAAACAACAGACGGAGAATAGAGTTGTATGTTTACTACTCGGAGTGTTCCGTTCTAATCAGAGACAGACTTAGGCAAGAGCCACTGAAACTCGGCAATGAAAGTCTGCAAAGAAATGAGAGAAATTTGGAAATTCTTTACTATGAAGGTACACGCATTGAAACACCACATCTTGTTTAGGCACATGCATTCCATGTGAGATTTGACTATGAGGTCGGGGAATTGAAGCAAAAAGTATGCTAGAACCCTGTACTGGAGATTTCAATCAATAGACAGAAAATCTGGTCAACTGCTGTTGCAGTCCTAAAATATGAGGTCGGGAATGGAAGCGAAAGACGTGCTAGAACCTTGTACGGAAGATTTCAATCAATAGTAACAAACAGAACATCTGATCACCTTGCTCTTGCCGTCCTAATTGTTCTCCTGGTCCTCGGGCACTTCTTCGACGCTCGGCCTTGGGCTTGTCTGCGATTGCCGTGGCGACGTTCCCTCTGCGCTGCCGCTGGAGATGCGCTTGGGCGGGGCCAGGCGGGGTTGCTGCTGCTTGGTCAGCGAGCGACGTGGCATCATGTTCATCTTGCCGCCGCCGCTGCTCGATCCACCGCTGGTGCGCCGGCCAGCGAGCTGTTCACAACACCGGGGCACAGAACACACAGCGGAGCAGGACGGTTGACAACACCATACGGGTTCTAGATAAAACAGAGAGGTTCCAGGCTGTCTAATAAAGTGCTCAATACTGAACGGCAGAGCTAGTTCAAACGATAACAAGAGGATGAAAAAAGTTCTTTTTTACTCCGAGTTTCAAGCACTAATCGATCATCAGAAAACAGCAATGAGCAACTATGGATACTGGTTGATGTTTCACCTATCGATAGATTTCAAAACGAAACTCTCCTCAACCCACCCACCGGTGACCCATAAACGAAACTTTTTCTCTTAGTGAAAAAGATCGATAATTACGGCTGGCATTAATGATAGCTGGACACTCTCCTCCATTCACGTAGATTGTTGTGCTCGTGTTGAAATTGAACACAGAACAAGGCTTTGACCCGCTGCAGCTCCGCTTTCACATGATATTGATCCATTGTTTTAAACTAGGGCTGCAGATCAAAATGCTTGTTCTACTTTCAATGTCAAAACGAAAAATGATGTTACTGGTAGCAGACAGGGTTAGTTCCGGGATTCAATGGACACTTTGGGTATCTTACCGCCATTGATGGGACAGGCCGGATATTGGTCTTGCCCTGAAAAGCACGCACACAAACATACAGACATACGCATACCCAAACACATACACACATACATAAAGACACACACAGGCACACATACATATACACACACGTTCAAAACACACACACACACACACACAAAGCACACCGACACACACACACACACACACACAAAAGCACACACACACACACACACACACACACACACACAAGCACACATGCGCGCACATACACACACATGCGCACACACACACACACACATGCACAAAACACACACACATACACAAACACACACACACGGTACAAAGTTACACACGGTACACAGCACCAATACTTGGGGCCTGGATTTACGCATTAATTAAAGATCAATAACATCAATAGTGGTTAAACTTCGGTTGTACGTCGACTACTCCCATTTAACTTTGGTTTTAGGTCATAAAAGGTTATAAGGTATCACCTGAACAATGCGGTACCTATACTGTCCACTAACACCACGGTACCTATACTGTCCACTAACACCACGGTACCTATACTGTCCACTAATACCACGGTACCTATACTGTCCACTAACACCACCAGTTACTGTACAATCAGCTCATGTGATAACATTGCACGGCATTGACCAACGGTACTGACGTTCTACGCAGTGTAACTTGTAGCTCCTTGATTCTCTTTTCTTCTTGTAAATTACTCCTTGGCTCTCCAGCCGTGTCTAACAATGCGGTACCTCTTTGCAGATAAAATCAGTCTTACCTTGACCATTGCTCGTGCCTTGACATTCATGAGCCACAGTCTGGACATATACGTACATACATACATACACGAACACACACATACACACACAGGCGCACACACACACACGCAAACACACACATACACACACACACACACACACACACACGCACACACCCACACAGTACACCGGTCATGTACGCATAACACATACGCAAGGAAGCAACAAAGTGCACCAAGCAACTCTTACCACCGACACCTCTGAACATCAGTGACATAGCTCAGGGGCGTCGGAAGGTATTTTAGTGTGGTACTGTCAGCCATCTGAAGTACAATTTACTCGTGGGGGAGATGGCTGAGCCGAAATTTTTGGAAATTTAGAGCCCAAATCAGTGCATTTTATTGATTCACGGGATACTTGGGGCAAATAGTGGTACGGTCAATACCGTAGTGACCGTACCATGTGCGAACCCCTGTAGCTGAAGAAACAGAATCTTCACACACACAAAAACCGTCGGTTCACAATTACGTATTTCCGTTTAGGCCACCCTGAACGAAAAATGTACACTATGTGTCTTGACATCTAGCATGGATTGATGTTTCAGCTATCAATGTTTTTCAAAATGCAACTCTCCTCTTTCCGCCCATAAACGACTGATACAGGTGGAGATTACAGAATGGTATGTGCAGCTGGCTTTCGCAGCCCAGGATTTTAAAAAGCGGAACGCGATGATTCACCGACTTACCGCCTTGCCGCAACCCTCTTGCTGTCGGTGACCTCCTGCGTCTTCAACGTCACTCCGAATATGTCCTCATGATAGCGACCAGTGGCCTGCAGAGTAGTGTATGTACGGGAAAGGGGTTTTCAAAAACATGCAATGCGCTCATCGTTTGTTGCACTTTCCCGAGAAGAACGTTTACTGAGGTGATCGGCGTCTTTAGACAAACATTAAACAGCTCAACTTCCACGCGGTAGATGATTTTTTAACTGAGATACACATTTGAAAAAAGAGTACATAACCCCAAGAGTGGAAAGCTCTGGTGTCCTAGCTATGGGTGCCCTGTGAGGTGCGCTGCCTTCTTGACATAGTGGAATGACTATCAAGCTGCCTGGATTTCGTATTTTTCGGGGTAGGCAGCAACGGTTTCACCTGGTAGGTTCAAAGGCACCACCTGTGCATGACACATTATGTACGAAACCAGCTTTTAAAGTTGCCGAGAAAAGCGTGCTTGGAAATTGGACACTGCAGTAGATCAATAGTAGCTGATTCACCAGTTCACGACTATGCACTGTGGGCAGTGCATAGCGCCAGGCCCCGTGCAAAGAGTTGCATACTCTTAGGGTTGTGAACTCTTGTCAAGAGTCTTGATCAAATTAATTTCCAAGTGCAGCCCAGAGAAGGCAATGTGCTCATTAAAATGTGAACAATATTTCAATTTAGATTTGGTGGATAAAGTTTCACGACTGGAGTATGGTGCATCGCTGGAACTGCTGTATAATCCGTCCCTGGCACTGTGTTAGCAAGTGCTGATTTCTCTTCAAGGTAAGCAGAGAGTGGATGTATGACGAGAAGTGCATGCCCAGCTGCACTATATCCGGGTGATCTCCAATGGCCCCTAGGGTAAATACTCGAGGTGCCTTCATATATGTATCACACTCAATCTGCTATTATGTATCACATGAACTGACGCATCCCTCCCAAAACACGTACACACACGCATGCGTGTGCGCACACATGCACACACACACACACAAACACATGCACAAATACACACGCACGCACACACACATACACACACATGCACGCGCGCACACACACACACGCACACACACACACACACACACACACACACACACACCAAGATACACACACACACACACACACACACACACACACACACACACATACACCGAGATGCACATGCTGACTAACCTTCATCTCGGCTAGATATGCACCGGCTTCTTCGGTGGACATGGCAGCATTGGTGACCAGGATGTTCTGAAGCAGTCAGCGCATAGTACACATTCAGTTGAATTACACACCTGGGTTACCTAGGCAACCCAGGAGAAAAACATGGCAAATGGGATTTCGGCCTTTGGCATCTCGTTGGTGGATCTGATCCATCCTCCCCACCATTTAGGAGCCGCATCTGACGCCTGATCATGGGGTGGTGTGTCTCGCGGAAGCGGAAAGGTGGTTCTTGACCCGTCCGGACATGAACCCGTGTAATTTTTAAACCCAGGTACCTAGGCAAACTTAGTAAAGCCAGGTTTCCCAGGCAACCCAAGTAATCCAGGCATCCTTTGATTGGTTGATTTTCGTATTTAAGGCTTTGAATCATCGTGGCAGAGTACCATACAGTAAGATCGGGCGCCGAAGAACACCTCGCCGAAGAACACCCAGGCTGGAAAACCGGCAAAATTTAAGAACAGTCCAGGCTAGAATTATCAGATTTAAGAACACTTTTAAAATTTGGAATTTCCACATGAGTGCAGTATGTGTAAACAGTAACTGCTACATGTACAGTCATTCCCATTTACGACACCCACTAGTTTAGAAGTACTACAATGTAGTCATAATAACTTAATAATATAATAAGTCATTGCACTACACGTACATGTACATGTACATGACAAACGCCATGACGTCACTCGACTCGCAGCGCGCGTGTGAATAAGAACGGTCTGGCTAGAATCAAAAATTTAAGAACTTTCCTAGGCTGCGCTCGAGCCCCTGCGTTCTTCGGCGCCCGATCTTACTGCAGTGGAAAAGGGGAAGGGAGAAGGGGCGGACAAGGGTAAGAAGAGTGGGGGGGGGGAAGGGAGGGGGTGGGAGGTGAGGTGGAATGGGAGAGGCAGTTGATGTATATCTTACCTGGAATGACCTACCAACACGGTCAGCCATGGACACATCACCGCACACGAAGATGTGGCCGTTGTTCTCACAGATATCGGTGACTAGCTGCTCTGCTTCTCCTTCCGCCTCGATCCTCTGCTGAACGTATTGCTGTACACACACAAACATGACACATGCACACATATGCACACACAGACACACATGCACACACACACGCACACACACACACACACACACACATACACACATACACACGCACGCACACACACACACACACACACACACACACACACACACACGCACACATACACATAGAGGACATGATACTGAACCTATTAAATTTTGACTTGAGAGTCAGCCATAGCCTCCTTCACTGGAAACATTACGTAGCTCTTTTATCCTTGGATTTTTGAAATTTCAGGGTTTGATCATTTCATTACATTGCGCACATATCAACCAAGTATACTAGTACGAGGCAAGAACTACCATATTTTCCGGCGTATAAGACGCACTTTCAACACCAGTAATTCGCCCAAACAAATCGTTGTTGTTTCTACTACGATGGTCAACTTAACGGTGATAAACCGGGGTAGAGGTCTGTATTTGGTGTCAGCAAATCTGGGTGCAACTTATACTCCGGAAAATGCGGCAACATCTGTACCTTAGGATGACTTGGATCTCTGGAGAAAGCATAGCAGACTTTGGTCAGAGATCCCTCGAGCAGATTCTCGCCGATCTCCGTCCGGTAGATGTTGTCGATCTGGTCGTGGCGACAGCCGAAGAAGAGCTTCATCTTGCCGAGACCAGTCTCGCGCACATCCACGCCCCGCGGCGCTTTCGTCTCTGAAGCGTGGCGACGGCGAGCCCTGCGCAAGGGAGAAAGAGAAGACGTCAGCGGTGAGATGAAAAGCAGCTAAGTACACTCATACCTCGTTTATCCGGGCGGTCCAGCACCGGGCACTGCACGTAACTTTGAAATGTACGTAAAAACTCCGAATCACGTACATGTTGATGGGGATAGGCCATAGATACTAGTATGGCATATGACGTCACTAATCCTGGAAAAAGTGACAAAAGAGTGGTAATATTTTTACTGAAACTTGTCCAAATGGTGTTCGGCAGACCGAAGTTACGTGCACTTCGGGGTCCGAATAACCGAGGTATCAGTGTACAAGGTGCTATGTAGTGTAGTTATAATATTATGACTACAAGTACATGTTCACACGTTGAAGGGTGAACATTGGGAGATGAATGGCAGACGTTAGGGAGGTGGGGAATGGACACAAGGGAGATGGAGAGCAGACATCGGGAAATGGGAGGGGGGGGGGGGGTGTGGAGCGGACACCAGGAAGAGAGAACAGACACCCAATAGATGACTAGCACACATGGAAATCCGATACCAGGGAGATAGAGAGCAGACTTGGGCAGAGAGGGGGAGGTAAAGAAAGAGCAGACATCAGGGAAATGATGTGGAATGTTTAATAACGATTAGCCAACACTGTGCATGGTTATATTTGGCAACACTGATCCCCGACGTCATGTCAGGTTGTGCATACAGTAAATTTCCAAGTAAAAATGTACAATGCCTTTAGGAACGTCTAACTTGACGGAGAGGACTGGGGAAAAGCCAATCTTGAAATTGCCTGTCCTAAACCCTGCTAAGATGTTGGAATATGTGGTTAGTCGTAATTTGACTGTGTGCTGCCTGAGTGTGTGTGTGTGTGTGCAGGTATTTTTGATGTGTACGTGTGTGTGTGCCGTTGTATATGTACATGTGTGCCTGTGTCTGTGCCCATGTGTAATCATTTTTTTCCTGTGCGACTTACTCTTCAGTCTTCTGGTTGCCATGGTACTGGATAAGATAGAGACGACGCTGCCAGAAGGAGCGGAACGGAGCAATGCCTGTTCCTGGACCCACCATGATAACGGGTGATTGATAGTCTTCCGGTAAGTGAAACGACGGTGCCCTGAACAACAACATAGCGTGGCGGCAAAGAGGATAATAGTGTGATTATGAGTGATATGTTGTGTAACGGAAAGGGTCATACTCTCAGATACAACGAAACCACTTGGGACAGGAAGGAGTAGCGGCATTTATTATGGGGGACGAGGAGACGGAGACAAAGACGAACGACTACATTATGGGGGAGAGAGAGAAGAGAGAGAGAGAGAGAGAGAGAGAGAGAGAGAGAGAGAGAGAGAGAGAGAGAGAGAGAGAGAGAGAGAGAGAGAGAGAGAGGAGAGAGAGAGAGAGAGAGAGAGAGAGAGAGAGAGAGAGAGAGAGAGAGAGAGAGAGAGAGGAGAAGAGAGAGAGAGAGAGAGAGAGAGAGAAGAGAGAAGAGAAAGAGAGAGAGAGAGAGAGAGAAGAGAGAGAGAGAGAGAGAGAGAGAGAGGGAGGGAGAGAGAGAGAGAGAGAGAGAGAGAGAGAGAAAGGGAGAGTGATTGAATGAGAGAATGCACGATAAAGGAACTGGGTAGCTATGGAAAATATAGGCGTGCGAGTAGCTACCCAGGCCAATGGAACAAAATGTAAGGACGAGCGTGAATACGGGTGAATGCAGGCCAGTTTGGGAGCGGTAGATTGTACGGGAGGAATAGGTGCCTAACAGATACACAGCACTGCTCAATGCAATCCAGTCGTGTCACTTAAAACCCCTTTGACTGCTGATCCCGTACTGTTACGGGGTTCTAGATGACGCCCAGGCTCTCAGCCCGGACAATTACGGGATAACTGTAGGTCGCGTATTGATGAGAATTCACGCGGGTATGTTCAAATGATTGTAACCCCGTCAATTCTTACTCGATTCTCACAATCGAAATGTGTAGGTCGAAGAGAAAGCTCTTGGCTTTCGATTGCAACAATCGCCACAAACACACACACACACACACACACACACACACACAGACAAACACACACACACACACACACACACACACACACAGAAAACACACACACATACACACACACACACACACACACACAACACCAATGAAGGTCGTTTTCAACCGACTCACTTCCGGACAAAACAGGAGACCTTGTCACCTTCCTTCAGTTTGCTCATCCATGTCGATGACACGCCGTGATGTGTCGTTTCCGCCTTGGTCGTATAGGTCACCACAGCAACAGTGAGGTGGACTTCGCCGGGGCAGAGTTTCGGACATGAAGAAATCGAGTAGAAACGCTACAGCAGAATGGGCAGAATCGTGGAAATGAGTATGGCTGAGAGTATTGACTATACACAGCACCAGTTATAATACAGCGCTGCTTCTTCATATTCAACTGAGTAAATCAGGTACGCATAGGGCTTTTTTTGTGCAGACAATGCAGGTGAAATCCAATGCAGCCACATTTGCTGCACAGTTAAAAGTGTTCATAATAATTCTTCCTCAGCCGGTACACGTCAGGGATGGTTCAATTCATGAGCTACACATTTTCTCACCTCACCACCCTTGCAGTTACATTGGCACGTAGTAGAACCTGTAACTAAAGACCACCGTGACTAGCGAGTCGCGACCAGCCTGGTACTACAGACCACTTCGCCAGGTGCTGACGATCCCACATTCATATATTATTAAGGTTGTGCGGCGCCAAACCTCTAAACTAAGGACCACCTGCCACTAAAGACCGCTTTCTCTGGCCCTAAGGGGTGGTTGTTAGTCACAGGTTTTACTATACTTAATTATTATACTTGTACTGTAATACTCTTGTTTTCTCTTTTACCGACGTAGAATCTTGCCTGCTGCACACAGCTAGCAAAGACTCTGAGACCTACGGTCAGACGGACTGGTCGTATATCACTACCACCGTCGCTGTGCGGCCTTCACTATGCATCCATGTCTGAAGGTTTATGGGCTTAAAAATGCATGTGCAGTGCTCTGAGACCTGGTAGAATCACACCGAAAGCCTCCTGAAAAAAAACCCGCAGCTTACCGCCTGCAACAGTGGGACTGAGCGATGATCAGCGAGACGGGTATCTTAAGAGAGGGAACTCGTCCAGGAACTCCGGCAGCGTCGCAACTTGTCGTACTTCAGTCTTCGTACGCATCGGAGCCCTGCGCACACCAACACAGAAACACAAAACAAATTGTTACATCCCCTTACGGACTAACATTACATTCACTAGCTGCAGCATCATGTGCTCTCGCAAACGATCATAGACTCCTAAGCCCAAGTAGGTTTTCTTGCTTATGTAGGTGAAACAATGACCAAAATCCCAATCCGACCATGGGCAGCCAGGGGGGGGGGGGGGTGGGGCGTCGGACACGGTACGGTCCACTACGGTATTGACAGTACAGGTACCAGGACCAGGTACCCCGTGAATTAATAGAATGCATTCATTTGGGCTCTGAATTCCCAAAGGTTTCAGGCTCAGCCACCCCTCCCCACGACTAAATTGCACTTCAGATGGCTGACGATACCACACTAACATACCTTCCGACGCCCCTGGCAGTACATAGCCGTGTAGTGGAAATATAACTACGAAAATGAGCTCACCTTTGCCAATGCTTCCAGCTTCGTCTTATCAGCATCGGCAGTAGGCTGAGGAAAGAGAAAAAATACAATTTAGAGTTAGACAGCCATCAGAATGATAAGGGAAAGGGAATTTTGTTTTACGTACGAGATGTGCAAGCACAGTATTTGGAATCTACCATTGTACAAGGGAAGACAAAATGGCACTGATCCTTCAAAGGATCCACGCCTTATTTTACCGCTGCACCCCTTGCACTGTAACAAAGTGGCCAGCATTGATTTATCCCTACCGCATCTTTGTCGACCAGTGACACCATGAACGAGATCATCTGCGGTGTGGGCGGTGACGTGATGTCCAGGTATGATGTCAAAGCATGGCGCAGTGAGCATGGCTCTGGTAGTCGCTGCGACGCAACCCACTCATTGTTATAGTTTCCTGGAAACAGAGGTGTATGGCAAAGAGGGGGGGGGGGGGTGTAACAGCACAACATTGAAAGAGCACTTTCTTGGTCGGTCACAGTGAATTGACTTGGCATGAAGACTCCAATGATGTCAGTGTATTTGGGAAAGAAGGGGTTCCCGTTTGCAACTTTTCCTTCAAACTGATGAAGCAGAGGTCTACCTGGATTAGCTTTACTTTAGTTGAGTGCGAGTACAAACATGGCGAGTGCACTTGAAAAACATAGCACTATATTCATGTATAGACTTTCCTCCAATGCAGCACCCGCACACACAAAACTGACCGTCTTCGCCGCGCTGCTGAACTTCAAAGAGAAGCGTAGCGTCCGGGTCCACGTCCAGCTTCAGCTTGCTCAGCGCTGCCTCAACCTGGGAATGCAAACACACACACGCACACACACACACACACACACACACACACACACACACACACACACACACACACACAGAACAACAATAGCAGCAGTATCATCAGCAGTTGTGACTTCGGGAGCGGAAGTAACGGCAACAAACGGCAACAGCGGCAGCAGCAACGGGAACAATTGTTTCCACAATACCAACAAAAGAACATAGCAGCAGCACCACTAATACCATCAGCATACCCCCCCCCCCCCCCCACACACACACACACACAAACACACCCACGGTAGCAACAGCAACAGCGTCAATAGTCGCAGCAGCAACAGCAGAACATGCTGGGCCTGCCAACTGATAAGCTGATGCTCAGGAGAGTACCACCTCACACTCAGTAGTCATGCATGCTTTAAAAGGCATGTATTTACATGTATGTATGCGCAATCCAAGGTCACCTATAAGACAGTATTTTCCCCCCGGTAGTCACTCATGCTTTGAATGCATGTACTTACGTCAGCACAACCCAAGGTCTTTGCCATAGCTTTTAAAGGTCAGTATTCATTTCCCTAGTACCCCTGGCAAAGAGAGTATATCTGGCTTAGCGGCTTACCAGTTCAGTGCTGTTCTCCGGACAAACACCAAGATGGTCGCCAGGGTTGTAAACCAACAGCTGATTGTCACCGGTCTTCATTTCCACAAGGATAGTTGAACGACTGCAAATGAAAAAAAAGGAATACAACAGATTGTAGATAGAAACGGGTTTTGAAAGTGCTTTCTGCTGTAAAGATCAAGTGTGCGACGTCTTGTACGCTCGCACTCTTTAAAAGTCAGTCCATGCCGATAGCAGTAACTGTTGTAGCTATCGACATGCATCGACAAACAGAACATGTCGGTAGAATACTGTAAAAGCCATATATATATAACGAAGTGCTAACTCTAACGAGTTAACGAGGAGCAATCTGTCGTTAAAATAGAAATCGTTATGTATATCTGTACAGAAATCGATACATATACTGTCCTATTGAGCGTTGAGGATGAGACAGAATCGTTACCTTTTGGTACACGTAAACTAGTCAATTTTGGGAAATCGTTATGCATGATGCGCCTCGTTAGAATAATGGCTTTTACAGTAGAGGATATTGGTTGTGTGAAGCTGGTGCTTTGCATGAGTTTTATATTGTGTTGGGTTTGCGTTGTGCAGAGCTCACTGATTTGTCAGTTTGAGCACTCTGGCAAGGTACATTCGGGCCTGGTTCAAATCTGGCTTTGGAAAATTTATCTCTCATTGCTTTCAGGTTCGGCCTCATTTTCTCCGCGCTGCGCTGACAAGTCCACAAAGGACGAAACAGTTCTGTCTGCAGATTTAGTATTGTGATTGATGATAACAATTTTGTATGACGGATCACCCGCTGTAAGTGGGAAGGAGAACTGCATCAAGAAATGCCCGAACAGCTCACAGCTCACACTATTCGTTCTTAGTAGAGACCGGAGGTTTTTCCCCTGGTGAGAAGGCAGGATT
>NC_088654.1:17242895-17281222 GCF_964019385.1 Sycon ciliatum | reverse complement strand
GCTCTTGCCTTGAGAGTCATGAGCCACAGCCTGGACAGATGCATATATATATACATGTGCGTACACATACGTACACACGTGCATAAACACACATGTACACATACGTACACACGTGCATAAACACACATGTACACACACACACACACATGCATGCACGCACATTCACACACACACACACACACACACACACACATACACACACATACACACACACAAACACACACACACACACACACACATATGCTATGTCAGTCATGTGCACATAAACACATACGCACATAAAGGAGCAAAAATCACCAAGCAACTCTTACCACCGACGCCTTTGAACATCAGTGAAGCTAATGAAGAAAGAGTATTCTTCACACAAAACTTTACATCTAAAATGGATTGATGTTTCAGCTATCCGTGTTTTTCAAAATTCAATTCTCCGCGGCCCACCCATGAACGAAAGCTTCTGGTTTGTATAAAAGATTGACAATTATAATGGATGGCCCCTATTGCCTGATGATTGCGTGAGCATGAAACTTAAAGTAGCAGCAAACAAGCCTTGATTGTCCTTGTTGTTCTGTTGTAATGGCCCCTATTATAAACGTAGGCTGAGATTACAGATTGATATATAATTATTGTGTAGATTGCTATCGCAGCCTAGGCTTAAAGCAAAGTAGAAACGTGACGATTCGCGGACTCACCGCCTTGCCGCAACCCTCTTCTTGTCCGTGATTTTCTGCGTCTTCAACGTCACTCCGAATATGTCCTCATGATAGCGACCAGTGGCCTGCAGAGTAGTATATGTACGGGAAAGGGGTTTTCAAAAACATGCAATGCGCTCATCGTGTGTTGTATTTTCCAGAGAGAAGCACTTGTACTGAGGAAATTGGCTTCTTTTGACAGCCATTCAAACACCCAACTTACACTTGGTACATGAATTTTAAACTTCAAGATATTCAAATAAAAAGCCCATAACCCCAAGAGTATGCAACTCAGATTTCAGAACTGTGGGCACGCTGTCTCCATTATGTAGTGAAATGATTGTTCATCTGTCTGGATTTGAAATTCACTATGTGTCAGCAGCCTCCACGATTTCACATTCCGGTACGTCAAGTAATCAAATAGTCTATATTTCAGGATTACCCAAAGGCTAACGCCTATCTGGGGGATCTTCTATTTGTGTGTGTACTAGGTTCAAAGGTACAACCTGTGCTGGACGCAATCACGTAGAAAACCATCTGAAGTCCCCGAGAAAAGCGGACTTGGGCACTGGAAACCGCAGCAGATCAATAGTGGCGCAATGGCCCAGCTGATTCACCAGTTTGTGCCCATGTACTGTGGACAGTGCATGCCTCCAGGCCCCGTCCCGTGTGCACAGTTGAAAATTCTTAGGTTGCAAAATCTTGAGCAAATAAATGTTTAAGTACAGCCCAGAGAAGGCAATTTGCTCTTTTTTTTTAAACAAACCGTCAGCTATAATTCATGTTAGATTTGGTGGATGAACTTCACGACTTGAGTATCTCATGTTGCTGGAGGTTTGCAACTGCAGTAGCATCTGTCCCTGCTCCTTTGTAAGCAAGCACTGATTTTCCTTCCAAGGGTGGTAGAGAGTGAGTATGTGAGCAGAAGTGTATACCCAGCTGCACTATGCCATACCCAGCTGCACTATGCCATACCCAGCTGCACTATGCCATACCCAGCTGCACTATGCCAAGGCAATCTCCAGCAGTCTTAGGTTAAGTGCTAGAGATACATATACATACAAATAATACTCCATCTGCGGACAGCATGCTGTTTCATTCTTTGTGAACTCGTCAGCGCAGCACAGAGGAAATGAGGCCGAACCTGATAGTAATGAAAATAAAAATTTCCAATCAGGCCCGAACGTACCTTGCCAGGGTGCTCAAACTGACAAGTCAGTGAGCCCCGCGAATATTATAATAATATTATAATAATATTATAATAATATTATAATAATATTATAATAATATTATTATAATATTATAATACGAAGTAGTGGTTGCGACTTCGGCGATAATTTGTAAGAAAGGGTAAGGCGGAATAGCGCGAGCTCCGGTGTGGGGAGCAAACCCTTTCTTATAATATTATAATATTATTTATAATACATACAAATCACATGAGTAAATGCACCCTTCCCAAAAACACACGCACGCAAACACGCATGCGCACACATGCACACAAACAAACACATTTACACACACACACACACACACACACATACCGAGATACACATGCTCACCAACCTTCATCTCCGCTAGATAATCACTGGCTTCCTCGGTGGACATGGCAGCGTTGGTGACGAGGATGTTCTGAAACAGTCAGCCCATAATACATGCAGTTGAATTAAACACCTACGTAACCCCGGTAACCTCAGTAAACCCTGGTCTCCCAGGTTTCCCAGGCAACCAAGGCATCCTTTGATTGATTGATATTTTATCATTATTTTTAAAAGGCTCTTTAAGAGCATCATAACAACGTGCCATAGTGGATGAAGGGAAAGGAGAAGGGGAGGGCAGTGCAGGGGAGAAGGTGAGGTGGAATGGGAGGGGCAGGGGATGTATATCTTTTACCTGGAATGATTGACCAACACGGTCGGCCATGGACACATCACCGCACACGAAGATGTGGCCGTTGTTCTCACAGATATCGGTGACTAGCTGCTCAGCCTCGCCTTCCGCCTCGATCCTCTGCTGAACGTATTGCTGTACACATGCACAAACAAACATGTTCACATACACACACACACACACAACATACACACACATGCACACACACACACACACACACACATGCACACACACACACACATGCACACATAGACACATGACTTGATACTGAGCTTATCAGTAATAATTATGACTTGAGAGTCAGCCATACCTTCCGTCAGGCGAAATTACTGGTCAGTCGGCGACACGCATTTTTCACAAAAATTTGCGTTTCACCTGCTGGGAGAGTATGCGTGTACTCGAGTCTCATCCTGAGCACGTTTTTTCTTCTTTTTTCAGCTCCAGTATAGCTGTATTTTTCATTGCAAAGCCGTCCTCGATTGTTGTGTTCGTTGTTCAAACGAAGTGGACATTCAATCATGAAGGTAGAGGACATAGGGGCCTGATTGGAGTTTCTCGTGGCATAGGACGGCCACACAGAGACACTTTGGGATTTTCTGAATATAAAATACCGTACGCACGATGCTGAGATCAATTTGTGCGATATCAAATTGTTTGTGATCTACCACATCGAGCAGAACGGGATCCAAACCCAAGCTTACCGATGGTTAGGCTGCCGACCTGACTGGACAAATGATCCCTGGCTTCACCAGACGCCAGAGGTCGGACACCATGTCCTTTGCCGCGATGTCCATCTCCAAAAAGAACTCCATCTTCGTCGTGAAAAGGCTTGAAATACTCAATATTCAACCGAGATTCGCGGTCTCACCTTTTCTCAGATCGAATCATTTTTTGTCGTAGCAGTTGCAGGGCAGATCCCCGCCACTACTTCAACAGAAGATGGCTCCAAAGCATGCCTGGAGCAAGCCATATCGAGGTTGCAAGCCACCCCTCTCAGCACTTTTTTTGAAAAAATTCGAAATTTCAATGGTGGAAGATATACTATGAAGAGAATTTCAAAAAGTATGTTTCGCGGAGCGATCGCTCAACCTACGTCATTCAAACTTTTCAGGATTGTTCAGATGTACATTCTAGGCATGGAACCACAGAAGATGATATCATAGCTGACACACAGAGTCACACCCACAGCAGATTCGTGTGCACAGATACTAAATTAGTGGACGTCGTCATCTTCTTCCCGCTGATCTCAAATGTACTATGACGTGCTATTTCGCCTGACGATTCGCTCCAGATATTATGTAGCATTTTTATCTCTGGATTTTTGAAATTACAGGACTGTATCATTTCAATGCATTGCGTACATAGCAAGCAAGTGTACCAGGCAAGAACTAATATACGGTAAAACCCAGTGTAAGCGACCTCTGGGTTTAGCGACTACCTGCTCTTAACGACCGCTTTTCCATGCACGGGCAGTTCTACACACACACTGTGGGACCTGGTTCTAAAGACCACCTGGCTTTGACGACCGCTTTTGCTTGCACCGTGGGGTGGTCGCTTAAACCAGGTTTTTACTGTGCAGTAAAACCTCTCAAGGCGACCACTCGGATAAGGCGACCACCTGGCACAGAAGACCATTGCAACCAGGACCTAGGGATACTACATGTATTTCAAGTCAAATTATCCTGGATAAGGAGGCCACCTGGCAATGGAGACCACATTTTGAATTTCCCTTAAGTGGTCGTCTTAGACAGGTTTTACTGTACTTGGAATTACTTGAACCGGTGACATGGAGACAGTAGTTGCAATGAAGCAATGAATAGAACTACACCTACCCTCATCCCTAATGCTGTAACTCGCGTAACAGTATCCGGGCGGTCCGGGACCGGGGCACTGCCCGTAACTTCAAAATGCCCGTAACTCCGAATCACATACATTTCGATGGGGGAAAGGCCATGAATATGGCATATGACGTCACTATATCCCCAAGAAGTGACAAAGAGTAGCAACATTTCCACTGGAACTTGCCCAGCTGGTGCCAGGTAGGCCGAAGTGCCGGTGCCTTCGGGGTCCAGATAACCGAGGCATGAGTGTATGTGCACCCTCATATCACAATTGTTGCTATGATTGTGACACGAGTGTGCACATAGTTACATTCATTGCCTTGTAACAGCTGCAGTCTGTACACAATCTAACCTTAGGATGGCTTGGATCTCTGGAGAAAGCATAGCAGACTTTGGTCAGTGATCCCTCCAGCAGATTCTTGCCGATCTCCGTCCGGTAGATGTTGTCGACTTGGTCGTGGCGACAGCCGAAGAAGAGCTTCATCTTGCCGAGGCCGGTCTCGCGCACGTCCTCTCCCCTAGGCAACTTGGGGGTGTCCCTGTACAGGGTGAAAGAGGAAACGTTGATGAGATGAAAAACAGATACCAGCAAGTTGAAGGCCAGACATCACAGAGAGAATAGCAAACATTGGGGAGGTGGAAGAATGGACACGAGGGAGATTGAGAGCAGACATCAGGAGGAAGGGGGGGGGGAGCATGAATAACAGACATTGGAAGGATAGGACAAACACCTGCGAGGTGACTAGCAGTCATGAAGAGCCAACACCTGGGAGATCGAGAAAAGAATTCGGGAGCAAGGGGGATGTAGAGCAGACACCAGCGATATAGAACACAGACTTGGGAAAGGCAGGGGATGAAGAGCAGCCATCAGGGAGATGACTGTCATAAGTGGGATCATTTTCAAGTCCACCCAGAGTTTGGGGATTTCAGGGGATGTCGGTCGTTGGGCGGTTCAATAGCCAATTGAGTCGTCTTTCCAAGATTCCTTTTGAGTCTCTCTCCCCTCTCCGGGGAGACCCAAGTGACCAGTTTTGGCAGTGGGCAACAAGTACAAGTACAAGTGTGTCTGTATGTCTGTCTTTTGTGTGTACATGTATGTGTGCACGTAGGCATGTTTGTGTTTATGTGGGTGCCTGTGTCTGTGTCTATGTCTGTGCCCATGTGTAATCGAGTATGTATACCTGTGCGACTTACTCCTCAGTCTTCTGGTTGCCATGGTGCTGGATAAGATAGAGACGACGCTGCCAGAAGGAGCGGAACGGAGCAATGCCTGTGCCTGGACCCACCATGATAACGGGTGATCGGTAGTCTTCCGGTAAGTGAAACGACGGTGCCCTGAACAACAACATAGCGGGCAAACAAGAAGAAGTCCAGTGGGACTGTCATCTACTACAGGCCCGTCGGACCCGGTCCGGTCGGTCAGGTTATTACCGGACCAACTAATGTTACTTTTTGGCCATCAAAACGTGTTTACTACTGTGGAGGGGCATGTGTATCCACCATATCGATATACAAACTGTATGAAAGGCCACAATACTACCGGACCAATCGAAAACTGCTTCCGACGTTCCTGTACTAGAAGGTGATCATGTGCTTCTTTACCGATATAAAAAATAAATAAAAATAAATTCGACGGGTTCGCGTACCGGGCAGGTCAAGAACAAGGAGTCGTACAACTTCCTGGTCAAGAACCACCTTTCCGCTTCCGTGGGACGCCACCACCCATGATCAGGCGTCAGATGCGGCTCCTACCGATACCGATATCAACTAAAGTAGAGCTTGCCCTAACCGGACCACCGTTGGCGCCGCGGTATCTATCCTGATATGACAAGATGCCGCTTGATCCAGGGGTGCACGTTCAATCCACAGAACTTTGGTGCATGAACATTTGTCCGGTCAATACAGGATTCTGCTCGGTACAGGGTCCGGCAAACATAGGTGTTACTCTACATGTTATTCATGGTGGCGCAGCACATACTATCAATACTGCTTAGATGCATAGCACGTCAATACGCCAAATAAACATTGCCAAGTAAGGAACATCATGAGTAGGGCATGTGAGTGTGCTGTGATCAGGAGTGCACTGTTCGACACCTTACACAACCATATCTAGGTGGCTGACCAGGGTGTACACACGCATGCACGCACGCACCCCCCCCCCCACACACACACGCACACACGCACACGCACGTTCCCCTCCCCCCCCCCCCCCACACACACATCAATGAAGGTTCTTTTTCAGCTGACTCACTTCCGGACAAAGCAGGAGACCTTGTCACCTTCCTTCAGTTTGCTCATCCACGTCGATGCCACACCGTGATGTGTCGTTTCAGCATTGGTGGTGTAGGTTACCACAGCAACAGTGAGATGGACTTCGCCGCGGCAGAGTTTCGGACATGAAGAAATCGAGTAGTATCGCTGAAGCAGACCGGGCAGAATCGTGGAAAAGGAGTATGCCTGAGAGTGTGTACTACTGTAAACGGGTAACTATGGCGACGTGAAAATGTTTGCGAATTTTGCGAGAGGCCCCGAATCGCAAACTTTGAACAACGCAAACTCGCGCCATGTTAAGTTCAGTGCAAGGACTGACTCGACTGTGTAGAACGACTGTAGAACGACTCGCAAACATTAAACAGCGCAAACCAGTCTCACTTTGTAAAACGCAAACATTTATTGTCGCAAACGTTACCCGTTTTCCAGTATACAGCAAAACCTGTGTTTGCTGGACCCTATGGCCATGCCAAGCGGAACACTGTATACACACTGTTTGCATCCGAGGCAAGTGAAATCTAACTAAGCCACTTTTACTCCACAGTTTTAAGAGTGTTCATATTGCTCAACCGTTGCAGGGCTGGGAATGGTCAATTTCTCAACCGTCGCAGGTCTGGGGTGGGTCGATTCATGAGCTATGGATTTCTCACCATCATCACCCTCACAGTTACACACCATAAAGGTACATTGACACGTACTCGTACTTCATTATTATACTGGTCAAACTATTTTTGTTCTTTTACCCTACTTGGAATCTTGCCTGGTGCTCTCAGCTAGCAAGGACTCCGAGACCTATGGTTGGATGGACTGGTCAGAATTCACCATGAACCACTGCCGTTGTGCGGCCTTCACTTTGCATCCACATGTCTGACGGTTTGTGGGTTTAGAAATGCACAGACAGATCATGAGACCTGGTAGAATCATTCCCAAGCCTAGCTCCACACAGACGCCATTGCTTACCGCCTGCAACAGTGGGAACTGAGCGATGATCAGCGAGACAGGTATCTTGAGAGAGGGGAACTCATCCAGGAACTCCGGCAGAGTCGCAAACTTGTCATACTTCCAGTCTTCATACGCATCGGAGCCCTGCGCACACCAATACAGAGCACCACACGAAGAAAAAGAAGATAACAAATGTTTAGCATCCACCCATCAAGACACAAGATGGGTCAATGCATGCACTACCTTCCTTGAGCAGGTGCTGTTGTAATACACCATTGGAATTTGGTAGTAATATTTCCACTTCAATCACCCACAGGTTGCCCGGTAGACTGAGGTGCCCGTAACTTTGAGGTCCGGATAAGAGGTACAGGGGCGTCGGAAGGTATTCTAGCGTGGTACGGTCAGCCATCTGAAGTACAATTTACTCGTGGGGGGGGGGGGGGGTGGCTGAGCCGAACATGTTGGAAATTTAGAGCCCAAATCAGTGCATTTTATAGAATCACGGGGTACTTGGGGCAAATATTGGTACAGTCAATACCGTAGTGCCGTACCATGTGCGACGCCCCTGAGGTATATGAGTGCATGGAAGATGTTTAGTAGCCGGTGTAATTCTAGTAGCCGGTGTAATTCTAGTAGCCGGTGTAATTCTAGTAGCCGGTGTAATTCTAGTATTATTATTATTATTATTTGTGCTCCCGCGTCAATGGGCTCGCCCAAATTCGCTTGCACCGAACCATGCGAAAAAAGGCCGCCAGCAGGCAGGCAGGCAAAGAAAAATAGAAAATGGTGTCACATAAACTAATACAAACAAGAATATCATTATTGATGACATTAATATACTGAATGAATGGCAAGGCCATGTGAATACGGATAATACGGATAATCAGAGTACCAACAACAAAGAATGTAGCTCAAACCATTGCAGTGCCAACTTCCTTCACCAGTACTCTGCCTTGTACGCATCTGTAACTGCGTTGCACAGATATGTCCATTCACGGCGATCCAGTGCTCGCTGAGCCATCAGCTGCAAGTCCCTTGGAGTCCTCAGACGGCAGCCGACTCGCTCCGCGTCTTGATTCAGCAGGACCGGTAGCGTGATCCGCGGCCGCCCACGGTATCCCGGCACGGAGCAGCCAAAGAATCCACTCATGGCCTCCCTAGCCGGTGTGTGCTCATCTGATCGCAGGATGTGGCCGAACAACCGCCATCTTGCATTCACCAGAATGTTGCCAAGTGGAGCAGCACTGCAGCGCTCGTAAACCAAATCGTTTGACAGTCGGTTGGGCCACCTGATACCCAAGATATGCCGAAGTTGCCGCCGATGATACGATTCCAGCGCTTCAATTGTCTGTCGAGTGATGCCCCATGTGGAGCAGTTGTAAAGCAAGACAGGTAACACGAAGCAGTTATACAGCCGGACGCGCACCTCCAGACTCACTTGGTCTCTTCTCTTCCATAACTGGCAGAGGGACTTAAACGCTATCGCCGCAAGCTGCTTTCTGCGGGTGACATCCTCTGCATCACCAAGGAGAGAGCCGAGTTTCTTGACCATACGCCATGGCTCATCAGCACGATCGGCCTCTCGCTGGATGGCTGTGAATTCTGTCTTGGTCTGGTTGACGGTAAGGGACCATGTACCCAAGATGGTGGCAACCTGTGGCTCTAACATCCGAAGCCAATCACTAGAGATACTGATGAAGTCCACATCATCGGCGTACTCCACATCGTACGGAAGATGCCGGGCCACAGGTGCAGCCATTCGCTGTCGCACATCCTGCAGGGCAGCTTCCAGGTAGATCACGAATAGAATTGGCGACAAGGAGTCGCCTTGCGGGGTACCAATGTTAGTGGAGAAAGAGCTTGATGTTTCCGTGCCCAGTCTGACTGCCAAATTCGTATCTGAGATCAGGTAACGGATCAAGCGTACCTCGTCTTCTTCCAAGAATCGCTGAACCACGTCCATCAACTGTCCTCGCCTGATCGTGTCAAAGGCACGTGACATGTCGATGTAATTCTAGTAGCCGGTAATTCTAGTAGCCTAGTAGCCGGTGTAATTCTAGTAGCCGGTGTAATTCTAGTAGCCGGTGTAATTCTAGTAGCCGGTGTAATTCTAGTAGCCGGTGTAATTCTAGTAGCCGGTGTAATTCTAGTAGCCGGTGTAATTCTAGTAGCCGGTGTAATTCTAGTAGCCGGTGTAATTCTAGTCGCCGGTGTAATTCTAGTAGCCGGTGTAATTCTAGTAGCCGGTGTGATTCTAGTAGCCGGTGTAATTCTAGTAGCCGGTGTGATTCTAGTAGCCGGTGTAATTCTAGTAGCCGGTGTAATTCTAGTAGCCGGTGTTATTCTAGTAGCCGGTGTAATTCTAGTATCCGGTGTAATTCTAGTAGCCGGTGTAATTCTAGTAGCCGGTGTAATTCTAGTAGCCGGTGTAAAGAGACAGGATTTGGTGCATGTTCTGTGAAGTCCAATAATGCTGACATGACCACTATTCAGTATTCACAACAACAAAACGAGCTCACCTTTGCCAATTCTTCTAGCTCCTTCTTCTCAGCATCGGCAGTAGGCTGAGGAAAGGAAAAATACAATTTAGAGTTAGAAAGACATCAGAATGATACACAACTGGGTGATTTGTTTTATGTACGAGATGTGCAAAGACAGTACTGACATCCACCATTTTACACGGAAAGGTGGCAGAAACTGAAGCTGTGAACAGGGATATGCCATGACTTGCGGAAAGTCGTGTATTAGGCTGCTCCCACCAATCCAGGACCAGACATTCAGAAGGTGAAATGATGATGTTAGGGACTGGATGAAAAGTAAACTCCTATAAAGGCCATAGCACCTGGTCTGCCCTGTCCAGCCATGACTTTGGAAGAAGGGATGACCAACCCAATCCGTGTACATTGGTACATGCAGATAGATCTGGGGTTGAAAATCAGGCCGTTGAAATAATGTTTATTTCCAGTCAAGTATCCCATTTGGCCGGGCCACCTGAAACCCCAAGTACCACGGCCCATAGGCTCTGGAATGTTTTGGGTCATTCGTAAAGTTAGAGCGAATGAAGCAGACGGCTGTAGCAATGGTGGCAAGTGACACAGTTGCAGAACTGCATTGGACACACATGTACATGCATCTGTATGCTTCACTCGATACAGAACAAGTGCACAGTTGAACTCACTGAGTATGTACTCTGCAGATGATACGTGCAGTTGCTTAACTTAAGGACATAGTCCGGGGCATGGGGGTATCACTCCATATTGAACCATAATTGGATACGAAGTATCTCGGACACTAAATACACATTCCTGTTGCGCATGGCAGTGTGTCTTATCACAGATCTACTGTGCACGTAGAGGACATGAAACTTGAAGTGAGCTTGCAATGAAACGAGGCACAGATCCTTGAAAGGATTCGCGCCTAAGTTTTACTGTGGCGCACCTTGCCCCCTAACAAAGTTGCAAGCATTGACTTAACCCTACCGCATCTTGGTCAACCAGCGACACCATGAACGAGATCATCTGCGGTGTGGGAGGTGACGTGATGTCCAGGTACGACGTCAAAGCATGGCGCAGTGAGCATGGCTCCGGTAGTCGCTGCGACGCAACCCACTCATTGTTATAGTTGCCTGGAAACAGAGGTGTATGGCAAAGAGTGGGGGTGAAGCAGCACAACATTGAGAGACAGACAACTTCATTGGTCAGTCACAGTAAACGACTTGGTGGTACGAAGAGTCTAGTAATTTCACACACAGAAAGAAGAGGTTCCCGTTTGCAACTTCCTTCAAACTGATGAAGAAGAGGTCTGCCTGGACTAGCTTTACTTTAGTTGAGTGCGAGTACAAACATGGCGAGTGCACTTGAAAACAGAGCACTATAATTATTTTATGTGGACACTTTCTTCAATGCAGCACCCACACACAAAACTGACCATCTTCGCCGCGCTGCTGAACTTCAAAGAGAAGAGTAGCGTCCGGGTCCACGTCCAGCTTCAGCTTGCTCAGCGCTGCCTCAACCTGGGAATGAAAACACACAACACACAACAACAATGCCAGCAGTATCATCATCAGCAGTTGTGACTTTGGGAGCGGAAATAATGGAAACAGCAGCAGCAACAGGAACAATAGTTACCCCCAACACCAACAAAGAACATAGCAGCAGCAGCAGCAGCAGCACTAACTGCATCAGTTACTGAGTATCACTACCTATGGCAGCAGTAGCAACAGCAATAGCATCAGGGGTCACAGCAGCAGCAGCAGCACCAAGGGATACCTGAGCAGCAGCAGCACCACCATCAGTAGCAGCAGCAGCAGCAGTGGCAAGACAGCATACTGGGCCTGCCAACTGATGACCTGATTCTCAGGAGAGTAACACACAACTCTAGTCATGCATGCTTTGAAAGCATGCTTCTGCCAGCACAATCCAACAGCAAACATGTTGCCATACCTATGACACAATACAGTACACATTTCCCTGATTCCCCTGGCACAGAGTGTATCTGGCTTGTCCTACCAGTTCAGCGTTGTTCTCTGGACAAACACCGAGATGATCACCAGGGTTGTAAACCAACAGCTGATTGTCACATGTTTTCAATTCCACCAGGATAGTTGAACGACTGCAAACGAAGAAAAGGATATGAGAAATACATGTACTTGGTCCGACTTATTGAAATGTGCGTTTCGCTTCGAACGTCAGACAAACAAATTCAAATAATCTCAGGACGGAACAAACTTTCCAGCTATCTAACACTATCCTTCAGTTGTCGATTTGTGATGTTGAAGAAGAAATGGCTCCAACCCCCAAAGGAGGCAGCGCCTCAGGATCCTAGTCGACTCGAGAATTTTGCGTGCAAATTTTGTCGTCAGAGGACTCCTGTTGCTTCTTGCACAACACAGAGAAGGCCTGGTGCTGAAATCAACACCCCACTGCGATGGGGAATTGTCACGGAGTACCAGAAACTCCTGGGCGATCGTTCTCGAGTGCTTCCTGGTGGATTGAAATCTCTGCAGTCGCTGTTTCCTTGGAAGAATCAAATATGTTCAGCAAACGCGTCATCCAGAAACTCGTGCAGAAAGCACCTGCATCGCTCCGTCCAGTTTGTGCTGATCTCTCTCGCATTCGGTCTCAATGTGGCGGCCGACGAATCAAGATCACAGAAGAGATCGTCGAGAAGTTGATCGATATAAACAACCGCCCTTGAGGTCGACTTTCAGGCGACAACCTGGCTGGAAAACTGAAGCGCAGAAAGGGTGAATACGGTGCTTGAATGGTGCGGAGTCCTCGCCGACTCCTCGGAGCCGCGATCGCGATCGATGCGTCACAACATCGCCAGTCTCCGGGGCCAGTGGATTCGTGAAACAGGCAGGGAAGAGCACGCATGGTCTGATGCAGCTGACTGTGTGACAGTCATGTCGACACAGATCAGACTCAGTACTAGTTCTACGCGCGCGGCACACGGTGATGAGAAGGGATTTTTTTATGCGTGGTGGTTTACTTGTTCGCCTCATTGAAAGTCTCTTGGGAGCGTCAGGCGAAAACACCTACAGCCACCATTCTGGCAGTCGTACTGCACGAGGAGGAGGCGAAGTCGATCGTCTAAATCGTGCCTATGGAGTGAAAAATCAAGGAAGCGCAGTGTAGCTTGGAGGAGATGAAAAAAATGTCGACGTTTTGCAGGTTGACGCACTTGAAGAAGCGCCCTGAGACACCAGCAGAGATGGAAACTAGAAGGTCAGGCCAAGAAACGACACAGTAGTTATCTATCTATCCTCTGTTGGTCGATTTTTTAGTACAGGTGCTCCTTTGGACATAGGCTTGAGTTTTGAAGCGAAGCGCACATTTTAATAAGTCGGACCAAGTAGATAGAAAAGGATTTTGAAAGTTGATTTCTGCTGCAAAGATCAAGTGTCCCTTGGCCCTTTACAGATATTGCGTGGCATCTCAAATGCTCAAACTCTTTAACGTCAGAACGTGTCGATAGCAGTTATAGCTAGTATTGCTATCGTCGACATGCATTGGCTTACTCAGCATGTCGATGCCTTTCAGGACGTTGATTGTGTGAAACTGGTGCTTTGCTTGAGTTTTTGTATGATGCATGTCCCGTTGTAAGTGGAAAGGAAAACTGCTTCGACAAATTGTCACCAGGTCACATTGCTAAGGTACAAACACCACTAATATCCTCACATTCATTCTCCAACACCGCACTGATTTCACTTACGAAGCACCGACGGCCTGGAGCTCCTTGACTCCCTTGACAATGGCCGTTGCCGTCTTCTTGTGGTGTAGAATACCAAGGGCTGAGTGGGACAGAAAGACACACAACGAAGTCATGCATAAACGCAAGGTCAGCACGGCGAGACTTCTGTTGACCAAACAAGCACTAGCGACATTTAACTTGTACCAGCAGCTTCAAATCCCTGCATGCAATAAGTCATGTACTGATAGTAACACAGCCAGTTGTGCACATACATGTACGTATGTCTTGCCTCTGTGCGTGCATACACACAAGATCACTTCTCCATTACATGTAGGAGCTGAAGCAGCAGCAGCGGCAGAGATAGCAGTGACATCAGCAGCGGCAACAGCAGCAGCAGTAGAAGCTGTGTCAGCAGTAGCATCAGCATTAGCAACAGCAGCAGCAGCAGTAGAAGCTGTGTCAGCAGTAGCATCAGCATCAGCAGCAGCGGTGGCAGTGGCAGTGGCAACAGAAGCATCACTGCGGTGGCAGAAGCAGAAACACGTACACTCAGTCCTGCTCAGTGGCTCTCCCGTCGCTTCCTTCTCCTCCTGGTGTCGGTACATCTGCGCCTCCCAGGACGGCGGGAGTGCACTCAGTGCTTTGTCGGCAATGGTCTTGTCTCCGTCAGCAATGTGATAAGCTTCACAGGCAGCCTGCAAAGCAAGCATGGAAAACAGAGAGAGGGAGAGAAAATTACAACAAGACTATCACAACAATAATTCCATTCCCCCATTTCTTGCATACAAATTAATGCTTTTCTTAATTATAAGTTCTTATAGTCACACACATGTATGAAGGCATAGCTATCTGTTTGTGATGGGGCTTTAAATAGAAGTACAGCAACTACGAAGACCACAACAACGACACTGGCCGCGGCGACAGCAATAACACTACCTCTAGAGCTTGCCCAGGAAGGCAGTGGATGGATGCTTGGCTTACCAAGTAACACTTCTTCATCCACTCATGGAAGGACTCCTCCTGGCCACACAACTCATCACCTTCACCAGCATCATGAACGCTCTCACCACCCAGGCTGCAGGAACGAGACGGACAGAGGACGATGAACACACACACACACAGGCGAGCATGATGTGATTCCTTGTACCACAACTTGACCTACTCACAGATGTGTTTATGCCATCGCACTATGTCCATACTGCAAAAATACATTCTGAAAACAATAATGATCTTTTTATGATTGCCCGAGGCTAGTCGCCTTTCCAGATGTTCACCGCATTGAAAGATGTATGTTGGCATGAATGAAAAGTAGAAAGCACAAAATCGCACAGAGCACACTGAACATGCAGAACATACTCTTTAAAATAATAATAAAATATTCACTGTTCGCGTTACATAGGGACGCTACCACCCTCTGTGGAGCAAGGCGCAGGTGCAGCTCCTAAGCGGTGGGAGGTGAGTAGATCAGACCCACCATACTCATTATGAAAGCTGTATTTCTCGCCGGTCGAGCGGAGCGAGATAGGCGAGAAATGATTTCACGCGACTTCTCTCCTGAGTCACATCTGGCTGCGGCCTACTACCCCTCACTTTGGGTGCTCCTGCCTCCGTCATCTGCGTCTAGTGGTATGCCGGTGTATACAGAATGAGAAACATATCCATTGGTATGTCAGAACACCATCAGCTGATACACAGATTACATTTGCAAAGGTCTGTGCAGTCTAGATTTGCAGGGCCCTGCACAAAGGAAAAGTGAGATGTGCAGGGTGGGGATTCAAACATTGGGTACCATGCCAACAACAGCACTACTCACTCCTGGAGGACGTCATGCATGTCATTTCCAAACTTGCAAAACTGCGGGTACGCACGAGATCCCAGTCCAAACACAGAGAACCTGCAGGAAACGAGACAACGATGAATTGCAAAAATTCACGGTTCGCGTGAGACTTGGCTGGAGGCCGTATTTTCCGCATCTGAAGGAACGCCACCACCCTCGATGGAGACCGAAAATCCCATTCGCTGTATCCATGCTTCCCTCGTATTGCAAAGAGAAGCAGAAATCTCCCAACGGGTGGTGAGATGTGGTGCGCTCGATCAACCTGAAGTCTCGGCTTCAGACCTATAGTGTGCTTAATGCACCCATGTCATAAGAAATTAGATATGGCAGAGATAAGATGTAGATATGGCAGAGGGAGGAGAAAACAGGCTAGATAGAACATGCATGAATGAATGGCAAAACTCAATGGCTTGTGTATAAAAGCGCGAGGTCAATACCTGGCAAAATGCAGACAGGCAAGAACATAATTATTCCCGTAGCTATGCAGAAGACGTTACTTCAGTAACGTCTGGCGCTAGCCAGGGTCCACACAGCTTTAATTTGGTATTTGTTTGTTTGTGTGTTTGTTTGTTTGTTTGTGTCACGCCTGGCGCTATCTTGTATCTGTCCCGTACCGTACCGTACCATCAAACACAGCTGGCCACATACAGCTGGCCTCAATATTCAAATAGGGCTTTGAAATGCAAGATCATAACGTGAAGCAACTAATACTTGGAAGAATGGTATGAATGCGAAGTGTATGGGGGGAATGCATGTAGGGCGATAGTGCGGGTTCGAATCCCAGGATATGGCTGAAAAAAATAGGAGAATTGAAAAATTTGTAACATCCCTATGCTTTTTTTGCCGTCATCAAGGCGGTAGACGGTGTCGTATTACCCTCGATCGTACCTGTCCCGTACCTATCCCGTACCGTACCATCAAAGACGGCTGGCCACAATGCATATTCAAATAGGGCTTTCAAATGCAAGATCATAACGTGAAGCAACTAACTTTACTTGGAAGAATTAGTACCCAATGGAAGAATTAGTATGTATGCGAAGTGTATCGGGGGATGCATGCAGGGCGCGTGATAGTGCGGGTTCGAATCCCAGGTTATGTCTTAAAAAAAAAGGATTTTTTTAAAGAATTTATAACATCCCTATGCTTTTGTTTGTCTACATTGCAGGTGATCAAGGCAAAAAAGCATAGCGTAGGGCCCTGAGCTTCCAAGCTCTCTCGTTTACACATATACCAATGACACTGAGGTGAAGAGAAAGGGAAAACGCGCTGTAGCTGTTACTCAGAGTTTCAAGCATTCTCGATCATCACACAGCACGGAAAACGATGAAAACGATGATAGGTGAAACTGATCATTATAAACAGTACCGTTATAAACCGTCCCTCAAGCAATTTACCACATACGGTATGTGAACATGAACTTTAAAAAAAAAGTAAATTATCGTGTCCATTCCCGAAGGGAACTCACGACGGCCGCTAACACCCGATAAACCCTAACCATGAACTTAAGGGTACGTGTATAGGACAAGTTGAGGTGACCGAAAAGGCTCTGGTCGCACGGGTTTCAATCCCGCAACTATTCACTTCAAGAGCAATGAACTTGCCACTCCGCCACAATGCCCCGCTTATTGTGATCTGGAATGTTTCGCAAACATCGCTAAACATCAAATGCCTTCGTTTAAGGCTCATTCTATCTCTCGGACAGCAAGTGATCAAGGCTGGTGCAAGCACAGAGCCACTTACTTGATATTTGTCAGCCACTGGGAGTTGTCTTCTTCGGAGTTTGCGATTCCTGTTAGCGTCCTGAAGAATTCCTGAAGGTGGATGAGTTCGGGAGAAGAGGACAGAGGTTTGATGAGATGATAGCCAAAGCTGTGCAACAGGCTTTCATTAGCTCATGCACCACACCTGACACCGACTTACCACACCGTTCTCCGGGGGCTCTCTATTGCCGAAGGTGCTGGTCACTATGACAACCATCTGCTCGTGTTCCAACTCCAGCGGGTTGTACTCGTCCATGCACGTTACCTTGGCAACCACACCGGATGGATCAATACACATGTAAAGTGTTAACCCACTATATTGGAAACAGAGAAGCTAGTGCCATTTGAACGTACATGTATGTGAACATGCGTAATAATGTGTACTCAAGGGTGACACTGCCTTAATCAAAGGGGAACTTTCACTGTTGGGTCAGTCAGTAGTGGATGAGACACTTAATCTCAGGGTCATGGGTTCGATCCCCAAATTGGTCGCCAATGTTGAATTTAGAAACAACAATACCGGTGATTCCATACACACAGTGAGCAACAGACGAGGGACAACATTTGTTGGGGGAGACGGAGAGGCGGGAAACAAAAGACCACATGGTGACGACAAGAGAAAGAGCGAGAGCAAGCTGAGAGAAACAGAGTGCAAAGTAAAGGGCCTGGATAGCTAGGGCAAACATATGGGCATGCAAGTAGCTACCCAGGCCAATGGAACAAAAGGTGGCATACAGGGTGCAGGCCAGCTGGGGCAAGTTAGTACGGGAATGAGGACCTAACAGCACTGCACTGCCATAAATATACCTGATAGTTGAAGCTGTTGCTGAACAACTCGCCGACTTTCTTGGCGTACGTAGCTGAGCGTCCCGTCTCCGTGGCATAGAGAATGACAGCCTTGACACGTCGACTCATACTGGTCTTGAACATGCGATTGAACGTCTTCACCACCCTGATGGTCGGACACAAATGTGAAGTCATTCGAAAAGCATGTACATGCATACATACATACCCACATCACACATCCACGCACGCGCGCGCGCGCGCGCGCGTGCGCACACACACACACACACACACACACACATACACATGCGTGCACACCCCCCCCCCCCCCACACACACACGCACAAGTGAACAGTAGTGGATCATTATTGACTCCAGCTACAGTAAAACCTGGTATAAGCGACTACCCCACGGTGCAAGCAAAAGCGGTGGTTAAAACCAAGTGGTCTTTAGAACCAGGTCCCACAGTGTCTGTGTAGAACTGCCGGTGCATGGAAAAACGGTCGTTAAGAGCAGATGGTCGCTAAACACGGAGGTCGCTTACACCAAGTGTTACTGTGCATGTACATGGCCTCACCATGCAAAGCGCTTGAATCGGTCCTTGCGATCGCCAAGCTTGCGATTGGCTTCGATCTTCCATGGATCTTCCTGAACATTGAAAGCATTCAAGAATCGAAAAAAAGATAGAAATTCGATTGAAGTGAAGGATATTCGTGGGCACGTGAGAAGCGCTTTGTAATTTTTCTGCCAACAACATTCTTTGACAAAATATGATAGCCAGATGTTTTTGAAGTCACAGGGTTGTGTGTGTGTAGGGGGGGGGGGGGGAGATACGCGATTCTATGTTGCCAGAGGCACACACTATCCACCCTGTGTTCAGTCAGTGCGTGCGTTTGTGTGTGTGTGTGTGTGGGGGGGGGGGGGGGGGGGTAGGTGGTTGCGGGAAATACATTGAAATATGTCCATACCTAAACGAGAGAGCTTGGAAGCTCAGGGCCCTACGCTATGCTTTTTTGCCTTGATGACCTAGACAAAAAAAAGCATAGGGATGTTATAAAATTAATTCTTAAAAAAAATCCTTTTTTTTAGACAACCTGGGATTCGAACCCGCACTATCGCGCGCCCTGCATGCATCCCCCGACACACTTCGCATACATACGAATTCTTCCAAGTTGTTTCACATTGTGATCTTGCATTTGAAAGCCCTACTGTAGAGGCAGAAAATTTCGTCGGTGAATAATTTCGTCCAACTCCAAAGAAAAGGAGTTCGTCCGGTTGAAAATTTCGTCCATGGATCATAAGAGTGTATAGAAAAGCTGGGCAAATCGACATCAGTCCTACATTTAATTTAGTCCAAAAGCTCCTTGGACGAAAAAGACGAAATTAAATTCCAGACGAATATTTCTGCTTATACAGTATTTGAATATGCATTGTGGCCAGCCGTCTTTGATGGCACGGTACGGTAGGGGATAGGTACGGGACAGGTACGATCGAGGGTAATACGACACCGTCTCCCGTACCGTACCGTACCGTACCATCAAACACAGCTGGCCACATACAGCTGCCCACAATATTTAAATAGGGCTTTCAAACGCAAGATAATAGGGACGTTTAGCAACGCGAAAATTCGAACTTTTGGTGGTGGCGATATTTCGCGAAAATCTATTTCGAAAAAGAAAACTTGTGAGGTTTAGCAATGCGAAACGACTTTTTCTCGAAGCTATTTGAATCTTATAGTACCGTACCGTATATGCAGCTCAGTCTCAAGCAGGGGGCTGTAAAATTACTACTCCCTGTAGTGAAATGCGTACCGAGAAAAGAGAAAGTTACTTTCGCAAATCACTGCAACTTCGCGTCCAAGTTTTCGAAGTTTCGACCTTTGTTTCTGTACTCATTCCCAGACTCGAATTTTCTTTCGAACTTTCGCGTTGCTAAACGTCCTTAGTAGGGACGTTTAGCAACGCGAAAATTCGAACTTTTGGTGGTGGCGATATTTCGCGAAAATCTATTTCGAAAAAGAAAACTTGTGAGGTTTAGCAATGCGAAACGACTTTTTCTCGAAGCTATTTGAATCTTATAGTACCGTACCGTATATGCAGCTCAGTCTCAAGCAGGGGGCTGTAAAATTACTACTCCCTGTAGTGAAATGCGTACCGAGAAAAGAGAAAGTTACTTTCGCAAATCACTGCAACTTCGCGTCCAAGTTTTCGAAGTTTCGACCTTTGTTTCTGTACTCATTCCCAGACTCGAATTGTCTTTCGAACTTTCGCGTTGCTAAACGTTCTTAGTAACGTGAAGCAACTTGGAAGAATGGGTATGAATGCGGAGTGTATGGGGGAATGCATGTAGGGCGATAGTGGGGTTCGAATCCCAGGATTTGCCTGAAAAAAAAATAGGAAAAATTGAAAAATTTATAACATCCTATGCTTTTTTGCCGTCAGATACGGATAGCGCCAGGCGTGACACAAACAAACAAACAAACAAACACACAAACACACAAATACCAAATTAAAGCTGTGTGGACCCTGGCTAGCGCCAGACGTTACTGAAGTAGCGTCTTCCGCATAGCTACGGGAATAAGACCATTAACGCGGTCATTCAGTTGTTATGCAATGGGCATGTGCGGTGAACATTTTTGTCTTTATTTCATGGCTACCCACCCTGTCTTACCTGATACTCATACGATGGTCTCAATTGATACATCAACATTTCCTGGATGAATGCACACGTACACACACGCTCAAACGCATTGCATGGATGCATGCATGCACCCCCCCCCCCCCCCCCCCCACACACACCCACAAACATCGACACACACAAGCACACAACACACATACAGACACTAAAGAATACCGTCTACAGTCCATTTCAAAACTATAGACGCGCAGTGTTTTTGAAATATTTCAAATTCGACTGGAATTTTTGAGAATAGTTTTCGGAATATTGCTCAGGTCCGTTCCACAATTACTCTCATATAGTTTCTAAACGATTGGATAACAGACGCCCAATTTGGAAAAATTTATGCACAAAGTGATCACAGATTTTTTGTGGTATAGATGCTGGCATAACGGCTTTTGCCGAGGTACGCGTCTATAGTTTTGAAATGGACTGTAGTAGTAGTGTTCATACACAAAATGCGTACCAATACCACAAACTCTCTATGCTTCACAAACCAGCATCGATCAATCATTTCCGTACCCTTTATTTAAAAGGGTCTATCATGAAAAGTTTGAAAACACTTCACTTCTGTTTGTCTGTACCTACCTGATGATATACTGGTGTAGTACTGGCAGACATCGGTGGGTTGACCCACACCCAGTCAGTCGGACAGCCTCCACGAGTAGCATACTGAAAGTTTATGTCAAGCGAAGAACACACGAGTCACGTTCAAGCACGCATTTACATTCAGAAGCAGTAATACGTGCATGCTACATTTTTCTGAGCATTCTGTGGGTAAAACTTGCAACAAGGTAGGGAAATGGACCATAAGATAGCTATAAATCAAATAATACCCGCGCACAAAAGAAAATAGCAACAGTTCGGTTCCAGAACATTTTCTTGTCACATTCATCAGTAGAATCTCGTGACTGACAGATAATAGGCAAGTGGCAGTAGGAGATATACACTTGAACTGAAGGTTACCACTTCTGCCGTCGACGACAATATAGTTGTTGGCTGCATACACATATAGTCAGTGGCGGTGTGGTCACAAAATAGATTATTTTACCAAATACCACGCATTTTGTTCACGGTTCGCGTGAGACTCAGCTGCAGGCCGAGTTTTCTGCATCCACAGAAACGCCGCCACCCTCTAGGATCAAGGCACAGACGCAGCTACTAAGCGGTGGGAGGTGATTAGGGCTGCGTTCGTTTTTAGCTACCTGGTAGAGTAGAGTAGAGTCACTCTACCGATAGAGGTAGACGGTAGAGGTAAGTGCACGAAACGCTGTTCTACCGGATTTAGTAGTTTTTCACGATATGTACGTGAAATGTTTCTCTTCTGTATGGAGTTGTGTACAACTCCTTCATCTTGCTGGAAATCCCGTAGCTCTACCAACTTCTACTGGCTTCTACCAACGTTTTCCTGGTAGAGCCGGTAGAGGAAAGTAGAATCTACCATTTTGAGTAGAAAACGAACACCTCTACCGAAAGAAGTAGTTTCTACCCAAACCTGTAGATCAAAAACAAACGCCCCCTAGAACAGATCCACCACAAAGTGGTCAAAGACCGAAATACCATTCATATGTTGCAGCACGGCTGGAAAAAAATCCTTCCGCTTCCAAGCAGGACTTGAACCTCGTACCCCTTGTTTCTCAATCATGGTCTTAGACCATCCCACAATGCCTGCCTGCCCAATACAGCCGCGGGAAGACATACTTATAGTAGAATGGGTGGAGGGAATCCCTCTTAGGGTACAGCTTCTATAGACAATCTGTTCTCCACGTGTAGATTGCCATTTTTGCTCCCTCTCCTTCTCCCTCTCTCACCTCCTTTTCCAGATGTTTCATGAAGCTCTCAGCGGCGCTATGATGATCGGAGATGGTCACGTTGGCTTTCTGCTCAGCGAGGAATACAGCAGGGGCACACCGGACAAGGCATACATGGTCAACAATGTGATGGGTATTGCCGGGAAAGGCCAGTGTATTGCACAGTAGATCCTCTGAATAAACACACGCCTTGAGCTCCATGCATACATGTGCATGGGTGAGCGTGCGCACGCACGCACACACACACACACACACACACACACACACACACCGATGACATCAGCAAACGCTAGCTAACCTGATAGCTGTAGAGAACAGCCAGGTTGACTTCTACCAGCGCCTTATCCTTCCACAACGACGATGCGGTGCGTGTGTCCAGATTCATGCGCCGAGCCACTTCCTGCACACCCGGCATGGACAAACGGAACATTCAAATGCAGTGACGATATTGATGGGGTTGAACCAAGATATTGCTGTACACTGTTGCCTTAAAATGGTAACGGACGTTTCCCTGAACAATCGGCACAGCAAGCATTGCCTATGACTCACGGGTAACACGTTGTAACGATTTTCATCACACAAATCTCTTCCAACCTCAGTACCCATGTACCTGCATGGAAATTGATACGCACATAAGCAGGTAAACATGCCAATACATAGACACGCACATGCACGCACGCACACGAACACACACATGACATGTCATTGTACATGCACACGCGCGCACACAAACACACAAGTATGATCAGGAAGATCTCCGTTCCCTATTTGCACCCAAACTTGAATCATGCCGCTTGATTTGCCCTCAATCCCATCCGCCCCCATCTTAACACAATGTCAGAGTTAACTCTCTTATTGGCGATGGTGCCATCGTGAGAATAAAGAATTCAAACACTCTGTGGCGGTTGATCAACTCACCAGCCACTGAACGGCGTAGCGGGGAATTCAATGCCACCGCAATCCAGCATCATGTTAGTGACGGCGGGAACAGTGTACCATTTCAGCGCCATGTCCGCAAACCACTCAAACCTGCACAACAGAGAACAGTAGAAACAACAGTAGAGTAAAGGATCACTCTAGCATTGTTCACTGGGATGGCATAGCTTGGTATAAGTAGCCATTTGAGTGTGGGCATCATCCAAGAAGCTGGATACACATTGCGTGTGCTTGTGTGTGTGTGTGTGTGTCTGTGTGTGTCTGTGCGTGTGTGTGTGTGTGTGTGTCTGTGTGTGTATGTGTGCGTGTGTGTGTGTGTGTGTGTGTGTGCATGATGTCGTCGAGAATGGTTGGAACAGAAGAGCGCAGAGCTCCATCGACATTGTTCACTGGTGTGGGACATGGAACCCGGCGTGTGCGCAGGTGCCGACATCACCCTAGCACATGTATAATGTAGCTCAAGAGACATTGTGTATGATGTCATTGTGTATGATGTCATTGTGTATGATGTCATTGTGTATGATGTCATGTCGATGTCATCCCCTGTACATCTCACCAGAAAAGTCAGTGCTTTACAGATTGCTTTACAGATAAAATATTCTTTATTTTTGTGTTTCGCTCCTGCTCTCGTAGCAGTTGAGCACTCTTGTGTGGGGTAGTGCCTTTTTTTATTTGCGTTATGCAGAGCTCACTGACTTGTCAGTTTGAGCACTCTGGCAATGTACGTTCGGGCCTGGTTTAAATCTGGCTTTGGAAAATCTACTTTTCATTGATGCACGCGACCTGGATTTGTGACGTAGGAACTGGTTGCAGGTTTTTGAGCTCTGGTCAAAGTCCCCCCTTGTTCCCCCCCAGCATGCCAGCCAGTCAGCCAAGCAGGCTGCCAGTAGCAGTTCCAGGTGTGAAGTCGTCTTCTCTTCGCCAAACTCCTGAGAGGTTGAGCAGAAAGTCTCCCGCGGCGGATCGCTCGCCTCCTGACGGCCTGCGACAGCAAATTGACAACACCTGTTATGACGGGAGCCAGGAGGAACAGGACGACACTGCGTCCATGCGCAGCACGTTAAACGAGATATTGCGGGAGCAGAAGGATATGAGTATGAGAGTAAACAGCATCTTTCAAGAAATCTCCCTGAAGCTAGAAAGTGTAATGGCGGAAAATCGCTCCTTGAGAGAGAAGCTGACGAAGTTTGAAGTGAGAGTGGAGGAGATGGAGAGGACTTTCCGTACTCGAGATGATGACCCTGCGTACCGTACCAGGAGTGCGGTGCAAAGCAATGCACCACGTGGAAACGCGTGGCAGACAGCTGGGAGCCACAGTGCAACGCAGCTTGCCGAGGTCATAGCAGAGGAGGTAGAGAGGGTGAAGAGGTCGGAAAACCTTATTCTCAGGGGCATCCCCGAAGCGGACAATGAGGACAGCGTAGCACTGTCATCCAGATGTGAGCAGCTCCTCCAGATTAGTGCTGACCAAATACTCTCTGCAGAGCGCATTGGTTCCGCCAGCAAAGCCATACAGGGCAAGGCCAGGCCAGTGAGGCTACGCATGAAAAGCCACGAGGCCAAGTTGTCAGTGTACCGTAAACGTCTGGATTTGAAACCGAATGATCAAGATGTGTACGTGAACAACGACCTGACCAAGCAACAGCAGATTGCTAGACGACAGGCCCTGCCTAGGTATAAGGAACTCCGCCAAAAGGAGATCCGTTGCTCGCTACCGTATGGTGAGATTTTGAACCCAGATGGCACCCCATACAGTGCAACTGAAATCGATGAGCTGGCAACACAATAGGTTTCATCAGGGTGTCCAAGAAATCACCAGCAACACTCCCTCTCAGCTACTTCACCTCATCTCCGAGCAACAGATGTCGTCGCTGACCCAGCACCTGACATTTTAAGAAATCCTTGTAACTATCCATCCAGTCAAACAGTGCCTGATTGTCCGTCTTCACCCATCAAGAGCTTAACCATCGCCCACATCAACATCTGTAGCCTAAGAAATAAAACTCATGAAATCCATTGCATAATGTACAAGTACAGAATCGATGTGCTAGCAATCAGTGAAACATGCTTGGACTCTACTGTGATGAATTGCGATCTTGCTATACCAGCCTACACTCTCTATCGCCGGGACCGAGCTGATCGCAGAAAGGGTGGCGGCGTTGCCATGTATGTGCAGGAACAACTGAAATCCAGGCAACTTCAAGTCAACGACAGGCTAGAGACCATATTCGTTGGGTTGCACACCCATAGCCGAACGAATCCATTTCTATCCATCGGCTGCGTATACCGCGCTCCCGACAGCCATGTGGATTTCTGGGAGCAGCTCGACAATAGCGTGCAGATGGCCTCCGCGACATGTCCGGACATCCTCCTCCTCGGTGATTACAATGTCAACATGCTCTCTGTCCCACCTCACCCAAACGCCCGCTATGTACAAGGCCTCTGCGCTGACCACAGCTTACAAAACGTCATACTACAGCCCACCAGAGTTCCTAGTCAGTCATGCCTAGACCTTGCACTCATACCGACAACAATGACAACGGCTGCTCCGTCTTCCTCTCCCATGTCTCTTCATAGTACATTTGTTCACAGCGTCGATGGCCTGTCCGACCACCATCTTATTGGCCTCTCTGTCCGTGTTAGTAGAGCCAACTTTGAACAGCCACACGAGCAATTCTCTCGAAGACGCCAACCTAGCCTGGCTCACCTTGACCGTAGTGTAACGTCTGCAGCTCTCAAACACATCCTTGACCCCTCAGATGTATCCGGCGGTTATACTCTAAATGCAGCGGCAAGCCACTGGCAACAAAGTGTCATGACAGTACTAGATGATCTTGCACCATTCGTTACCCAGAAGCGCGCAGCTTACTCCAAACCCCGCCCCCAGCCCTGGGTCACCCCAGAGCTGAAACAGATGTTTCATCGACGAAGCTCAGCCCACCGCGCCTTAATAAAGCACCCCATGGATGACCGCCTCCGACAGCAGTATCGTGCAATACGTCGTCAAGGAACTTTACTAAACCGCAAACTGAAAAGTGTGTACTACAAAGATAAGTTCAGTGCCGCTACAGGAAATCCTAGACTCCAATGGGCAGTGCTGAATCAACTAACTGGAAGGAGAAAATCCCACCCCACACCGAAAGCCTCCCTCTCATCTTTGTCAGATACCCTAGGCAATATCGTCCATGATGAACACCGCGCTGCTCTTACGACCCCAGACACTCCGGCGGACGACTGTTTAGACAACTGCCTTCTCGAATTCCAACCCGTTACAACAGCAGCAGTAACGAAGATTCTCGAACGATTGAATACCACGAAAGCATCTGGATCAGCCGGCATACCAGCTTACATCTTGAAACACCATGCCGCCGAGCTGGCCAATTCCTTAACTTCCATCTTCAACCAGTCATTGTCTAGCGGAAAGGTACCGTCAGCCTACAAACTAGCGTCTGTGTGTCCAGTGTTTAAGAAAGGCGACCCCTACGACAGTTCCAACTATCGCCCAGTCTCGCTACTGCCCATTATCTCCAAAGTCTTGGAATCACTAGTGCTCCAGCAGCTTCACGACCATCTGGACATCACACCCGGAGCAATTCCAAATGAACAGTTTGCATACAGGCGGAACCACAGTACTGAGGACCTTTTAACACTTGCCATCAACAACTGGCAGAGAAGCATGGATACCGGAGACTATACGGCCGTACTGCTGCTCGATATGAGCAAAGCCTTTGACCGCGTCCACCATCAAACGCTAATAGATGACCTTCACAATCTGAAGATCCGTGGAAATGCTCTTGAGTGGTTCAAGTCGTATCTGTCTCACCGACAGCAACGCGTAGAAGTGAACGGAACCTCAAGTGACTGTAGAACCTGCACTAGGGGCGTTCCCCAGGGTTCCGTCCTAGGCCCTACCCTCTTCAGCATCTACACTCGACTTGTCCCCACTCTGCCATTGCGTTCCCAATGCCTTCTTTATGCAGACGACACCACCCTGTATGCCTCTGGAAAGTGTCCACGAATTCTCATGTCTTACTTAGAAGACGATTTTTCAGTGGTTAAGCAGCACCTCACAGATCGCGGCCTGCTCCTGAACTCCAGCAAGAGCCAAGTACTACTGATCCACAGCAGACGCTCACATCCCCCACCTAACCTGAGCATTGTCTGTGGTTCGACTGTTATTGCCCCGTCTGACGAAGTTAAGTATCTAGGACTGACTCTCGATTCAACTTTAAGTTTCAGTGCCCACGTTAACTCCCTCAGGGAAGACATCGGAAAGAAACTAGGTGCTTTTCGACGTGGAAGGAGGAACCTTGCTGTCCAGGCCAGAAGGCAGTTCTACTTGTCAGTAGTCCAGAGCAAGCTCGAGTACGCCAGCACTGCCTATGTCCACTGCCTCGCTGACAATGTGAGAGATCAGCTGCTACGCATAAGTAAGAGAGCCCTTAGATGCATATTTGAGCATGACACATTCACGCGGACATCATACTTGCTTGAGCGATACCACATAATTAGCTTAGACAAAAGATATCATACTAAGTCCATATTCTTCGTGTTCCGTTGCATCCACAATATCTGCAGTTCACTCCTCTCTGACATGTTCTCCCTTCGCCGTGACTGCGCTCACACAGACAGAGTAACCCGCGGCCAAGTCAATTATTCCCTTTCCTTACCCATTGTGCAAGCCCAAGCTGGATACAGATCTATTTCATTCCTTGGTGCTGACCGCTTTAATGCGCTTCCCGAATCCCTTCGCACAAATCATATCCCCAATTCATTTCGCCAGGAACTTAACAATTTCATTCATCTTGGGCACCCTGTAAGAAGACCTTAGGGTCTGTTGGGAATGCCCAAGTAAAATAATAAAATACAATACAATACAATACAATTGCTATCAGCTTCGGCATCATTTCCTCTGTGCTGCGCTGTTGAGTCCACAAAGGACGAAACAGTTCTGTCCGCAGATTGAGTATTTTTTAAATAAGAAAGTGAAATCTGACACTAACATTCTATGGCCCACTTGATCAAAGTGTGGTAGAGAACACGTGCTTGTATTTTTTAAAAATGGTTTCTCTCGGTCTGCGTGAATGCGCGCCAAAACCATGATGTCCTGTGTGTCCTGAGAAGCTGTTGCTATTGCGGTTTCTGTGTTGCTCAGACATCACATACCACTTGTCCTTTTCCATTATATGAACAATCTCATCATGGGAAACAACCGAATGATGGTTGTTGAGGGCACATGAGCAGCGCGTACAGTCTCACTGCTCCAGCACATTAGGGAATATTCGCCCCCCCCCCCCCATATGGTGCTTACGTTGGATGCGTGATGTCGACTTGCAGATTGAGATCGGCGATGTCGAACCATTCCGGTGACTGGCCACGCGCTTGCAGCACCAGGGGCAGCGTGACGAACGGCTCTCCTTCTCCGGCGTCCAGCCCAGACCCTTGCATATCTGTATATGTGTGAAGAAGTTTAAAAAACTACAATTGCTCCAAACAGCAGCCAACCCAGCTTCAGACTGGACAGCAGAGTTGAAGAAGTGAAGGTATTCAAAGGGGGAAATCCCGTCAAGCCGTAGAGTCCAGTCGAATGACATCATCGCTAGCCCTTAGCGGATAATGATCGAAAGGGTGGCAGATTCTGTTCGAAAAGCAGTGAAATTGGCAGAACCATAAAACCTTTATGGCAGGCAATTCCTCGAATTCTGCTCCATTTCTTTATCCACATACCAAACATGCATGAAACTTACCAGAAAAAGTACCGAATTCTGCCAATTTTTCTGCCGGCATTATCCGCCAGGGCCTAATCATCGCACACACACACCAGACGAGACTAACAAGATGGCGACGTAATAGTTCAGCCTCCTTAGTTAGCTTCATCACAAGAATGCCTGCCTATGCAGGAGGACTCGTTGTACGCACTCCTTGTATACTGACCTCAGTAAACTCTAGACTGGATGGGTCACCGATGATACTGCCATCCTCCTGCTTGAATCCGGCGTACTTGAAGAACTGACCGTTCCACACACGGAAATCGCTCTGGCCGTCAATGCGCTGCGGGAAAACTGTGATGGCCGACCTGACGGATTGAGAAACACATGGAAAGGAGAAGAAAGTGAGAGGTCATGGAAAAGCAAACTTTCAGGACCTCTCCATCCAAGTAACTGATGCTCATCAGGGGCATCGGAAGGTATTTTTAGTGTGGTACGGTCAGCCATTTGAAGTACAATTTCCTTGTGGGGAGGGGGGGGGGGGGGGTGCTGAGCCTGAAATTTTGAAATTTAGAACCCAGATTAGTGTACTTTATTGATTCACGGAGTACCGGTATACCTGGGGCAAAAAGTGGTACGGTCAGTACCGTAGTGACCGTACCGTGTCCTACGCCCCTGCTCATTACACAAATGAGTTGCTGTAAATCAACAAACGTCCAGCACATATTAAATTTCGGCTATTTTCAGCGTTGGCCTTCGAGGCCTAAAATATATTATTGCACCTGAAGTATTAGTTCTCAAAGTACAGAGTGATAGAGTATGAAGGCAAGGGCCGTCCAGTCTGCAAATGTTTCGCGGCCAAAAAGTGGTCAAGCCCGAGGAGGCTGCGATAAAAGTGTTGAAAATACAAGAGGAACACAACAGAAAGTAGGGCTTTGTATGTGGAAATTCAGAGTTTCATGGCAACAACCAATCATCAGACAACAGGAGCAAATTAGAAGCAGTACAGGTATATGAAGTCAAGCAGAGGAGACAGGAGTCATCAATCCAGTGCAGACACTAGGACTAATGTTAAAATCAACACCTCACAGAGGTATAGTGCGCTTTGATGTGCTAGAATCAACACCTCAATGCTTGGCTCTACGCTCCCAGCACATTGAGGTGCTGATTCTAGCACGTCAGAGCACACTACCTCTAGCTCTGTGAGGTGTTGATTGTAACACTAAGTCCTAGTGTCTGCACTGGATTGATGACCGTCCAGTCTCCTCTGCTTGGCTTTCTATACCTGTGCTGCTTCTCATCTCCTTCTGTTGTCTGATGATTGGTTGTTACCACGACATTCTGAGTTACAACAAAAGAAGCCCTACTTTCTGTTGTGTACCTCTTGTGTACTGCGATCTGGCCATCACAGGCACTGGAGCACTATCTTTTAAACTGTCAAATCATAAAATTATAATAAAGGATTTTTGAATTTTTTCCAATACTGTAAGACATGTATTATAACGAGTCGCAAATTTAACGATTGTCCAAAATTCATAGGTTAACGAGAAGATATGTTAACGATCTTGCAGTATTCTGCCATATCCACACACAGCATATATGAAGCAGTACGGCCTCAACGGATCTTATTACAGGTCGTCCCCCGTTAATACGAGTCTGGTTAGTACATAAACCCCGTTAGTACATAAGAAATCTCAAGTCCCGGACGAAACGTGGTCACTTCCATACAAATGTTGTCGGTTAGTACATAATCCGTTAGTACATAAACCCCGTTAGTACATAACATTTCTCCGTACCCGCATGTCACCTACCTCAATAGTACATAATTTGTTGGTCCTTTGGTCTCGGTCTTTGACCACTTTGTGGTGGGTCTGATCTACTCACCTCCCACCGCTTAGGAGCTGCATCTGCGCCTTGATCCAAGAGGGTGGTGGCGTTCCTGCGGATGCGGAAAACTGGGCCTTTGGCCGAGTCTCACGCGAACCGTGAATTTTTTTTTTTTTTTTTTTTTTGGTCTCCAGTCGAGGCTTTTACTTGTGGACGCAATTAGCATAGAAATCAGAGCGCACATCACAAACTGACAAAGCTATGGGTTTTTTCCGAGTGACTGTACAGGTGCGGCTGAGCATGTATCATGTAAACTGTAGAATCTTCGCTAACTGTAACCGATATAACATAATTTTTATGTTTATCGAGGGAATCAAGAATATCTCGCTGCCTACAGTGCATTTCAAAACTATAGACGCGTAGGGTTTTTGAAATATTTCAAATTTGGCTGGAACTTTTTGAGAATAGTTTTCGGTATATTGCTCAGGATCGCTCCACAATTACTCTCATATAGTTTCTAAAGGATTGGATAACAGACGCCCAATTTGGAAAAATTTATGCACAAAGTGATCACAGATTTTATGTGGTATAGATGCTGGCATAACGGTTTTTGCCTAGGTACGCGTCTATAGTTTTGAAATGGACTGTAGTCATGGTAGCAAGAAACACTCAGAAAAGTTGAAAAAAGTGAAAAATTATCTTATACAAGCAAGTTATATACACTTTCGTTTAGTACATAAACCCCGTTAATACATAACATATGTCAAGTCCCAGAGATTATGTATTAACGAGGGACGACCTGTATAACGAAGAAATGTCATCCGTTAAAACGTTAGATTTGCTTCCTCGTTATATATACATGTCTTACAGTAATCATAAATTTTTTCCTGCATTCAGTGTAGCAGGTTAAAAAGACCGAGATATGACCAAGTTTATAATAGCTATAAAGAGAACAAATTCTGCTATCATCGCCACACTACAACAAAGTCATGAAGGTTTACCAAAATCGATTTTCTTGTCACAATCATCAGTGGAAAGCCGTGACTGAAGAATAACAGAACACAATGTGTCAGTAGAGCGCGCAATGTCGTCTTTGAGGAATACTCTTTCTATTGCTAATGAGTGATATGCACGGGCTTTGTGGACCCGCTTCTGGATGGAAGTAGGGCACACTCCATTTTCCTTACAGCGTTTCAAGAAGATAATATTATGTGAAATGTTTCTAGCCACGTAGCGTTTGCGCAGAGCATCATTTCATCCAGAAGCATGCAGTCAATCATTTTTTTGTGACAATACTGATAATGTAAAGCTGGCTGGATGTTGAGCGGTGTAGACGTGACCTTACCTGATATTGCCTCCATTGGTGCCGTACTCGATGTGCCGCTTGATAGCATCCAGCATTTCCTTTGCCGTAGTCACGTGACGACAGTCAAACAACTGCAGATGAAGAGTAAAATTGAGCAGGACAAACGAGTCGAGAAATGACCTCAGGTCATGATCAATCTTGACGGTGTTGTCTTCATGAAATTGCCGCCGTCTTTTCAGAAGTTTGAGGAAACACCTGGTCACCATGCCCCCCCCCCCCCCCCCCCCCTCACACACACCCACTACCACGTGTACAAGTTATCACAGCAGAATGTTCACAAAATTCAACTACAGAGAGCTTGAAGGTACTTTGCCAACACTCATATACCCAGATCATGATGCCCGCCTCACCTGAAGCCTGCTCCACTGGATGCGTCCAATGCAACGCGGCGCATTACGCCAGGCCTGCTTGGCCCCGAACGCCAGTTCCTTCTCGGTGATATTGTACGTGCCGCAGTCCTCAATCTCTTGCAGGATGGCTGCTAGGCGATGCTCGTGAGCCGGACTGTCCTTGCTGAGGTTACCATGGGAACAAAGTAAGCAAAGTAGGAAACACCATTCCGCCCCCATTTTTCAAGAGTGCAACATTAACGTGTGCTGAACAACCGCATCATGCTGGGAGAACAGGTGGTTTTTGATAATAAGTACAATGTAGTCTTAATGATAGGTGTTCATTGCAGACAGATGATCTTTAGAGATTGGTGATCTTTTCTACAGTTCAACTTTAAGTGTACGAGTAAGGTGGAGCATGGTTTGGCCGGGGTCAGAAAACGGATGGGGTGGGATGGGATGGGGGGTGCAGCGTGCCGTGGCCATTGACTGTGTGTGTGTACACGTGTGTGTGTGTGTTTGTGTGTGTGTATGTGTGTGTGCATGCTCGCGCGCGCGCGCGCGTGTGTGTGTATATATGTGCGTGCATGTGTCCATCTGTGTGAATGTGCGTGGTATACCTTGAAGGTGCCTTGGACCTATATATAGGAAGATCCTCACCTCCTCGTCGGAAATCACGCCACAAACCCTGCCCCTGGATGACTCCATCACTGAAAGCAGCTATTAAAGTCAAGAGCGATCTCTACAGCATCTACCGGAAATACCCATCCCCTACAAATTTCAACAAATACAAACACCAACGTAACTATGTAAAATGCCTTTCCAGATCCTGCCATCGCTGCTACATCCGCAACCTCCGTGCCACGATATCTCCCACAAACCCTCGCCTCCCATCCCTCCCTGTGCTCATTCGTCAACTGCGAAATCCTACCAGCGCCCGGGTCATACCTTCGAAGATGGTGGGCCCAATGGTCGAACAAGCACCTCTCCGGCATCCATTGGTAACTTATTGAACCGCCACTTCGTCAGTGCTGGCTTACAGGTTGACCCCGATACTCCTATTCCCACTATTTCCTCCATACCTCCACCAGCAACTACATTGCACTCCCTGATCATCACCTCATCGACTGTCCACAAGTATATTGCAAGAATGCCTCTGAACAAATCCCCCGGAGCTGATAGGATCACCAATGAGATCCTCAGGACACTGAGCTACTCAATTGCCCGCCCACTCTCCATTCTTTTTAACCTTTCCCTCTCCTCCAGCACATTCCCGTCACGATGGAAGTCAGCCACTGTCATTCCAGTGTACAAAAATAAAGGCGACAAGAACAACCCGTCTAATTACCGACCAATCTCCCTCCTGTCCTGCGTCTCCAAGCTGCTAGAGAGAATAGTGTACGACCGCTTGTACGACCATATCTCCCCTCTTCTCCACCCCGCACAATCTGGCTTCCGCCGTAAGGACAACACATCCCTGCAATTGTCCCGCATAATCCAAGACCTCTGCTCCCTAAAAGACCAGCGGCAGGTCTCCTGCATCTGTTTCTTCGACCTCTCCAAGGCCTTCGACACCGTGTGGCACAAGGGCCTGATCGCCAAACTTCGTGCCCATGGTGTCTCCGGCTCCCTACTCGCCTGGATAACTAGCTACCTCTTGGACCGAAATCAGTGTGTCACAGTAAATGGAACCTTATCTGACCCCGAGTCTGTGACATCCGGAGTGCCCCAGGGCTCCATTTTAGGTCCCCTGCTCTTCCTCACATACGTTAATGACCTCCCCTATTCAATTCCCAATATTTCCTTGTTTGCAGATGATACCACTGTCCTTGCTTCCTCCCCATCTCACGCCACCCTGTACCCCAAAGTTCAGACCTGTATCAACGACATTGTTCACTGGATGAGCACTTGGTACCTTAAGCCAAATGTGACCAAAACCGAGCTCCTCCTGTTTCCCCCTCCCACAGATCCAGTGCCCATCTTCCACTTTCCCGATGATCCCGGTCACCCTATCTCTGTAGCGCCCCACCATAAACACCTTGGCATTGTCATAGATTCCGCCCTCTCCTGGTCTCACCATGCTGATCATGTGTCGTCCAAAGTATGCCGATCTGTCGGCATAATGTCAAGTCACTTGTCCCATTTGCCCCAAAATTGCCGGATTAATTTTTATAAATCATACATTCTTCCCCTCTTCACGTACGGCTTCCCTGCCTGGTCCACCATTAACAAAACCCACATAGGTAAATTAGAAGTTCTCCATCGCCGTATACTGCGCATCATATTTCGTACTGATCGTTATATCACAAATCTAGACTTGTATGCTGCTGCATCCACTACCACTCTGCAACATTACCTTGATGCTTCCAAGTGCACCCTGGCACATTCAATTTTTCTTGACCAGCACCCTGCTCATTTACAGTCCCTTAATTGGTTCAATTCAGGTGGCACCACCCGAAGCTGCGTTCGTCTCCCCCTAGCTAGGTCTACCCTATTCGTAAATTCCCCTTTCTTTTCCTCCTATTCCACGTGGCTCCAACTGCCTCCCAGTGTTAGACAAGCCCCAGATATGCCCAAATTCCGTACCCTCGTCAGACAGCACTTCAGTATCTCCCAGTAAACAAAGTCACAGTCACCACTTCCGCTGCATAGCTCGCTGAGCATCCCATTGCTTTTTAAGTTGCTAATCCCTTCCCACTTTGTGTACGTGCTCTTCATTTTCTTTTTTTTCTCTTCTTCCGTGGTTGGTCTCACCCTCTCCTTAATTCAATTGGCTGTCTTGACATGCCACGAAGTGCAGAAATAAATAAATAAAATAAAATAATACATGTAAGTCCGTTTTTTGGGGGGGGGGGGGCTACGTGCGGGGTACATGTGCGGGGTGTAAGTGTGCGGAGTCAGTGTACGTTTGTGGTACACGTGACCAAAAAGGATTCATTTTATGTGCATTCACTTCATGCAAATACATATTTGGCCATCATATTGCTTCTCACCTTTTTGAATGTGAAATTTTGCCAGAAGGTAGACTTTTTGATCACAATGAGCTCAAAATCTCAATATGTCAAATTTGACAAGTGTCATGTTTTGCATCTTTTAAGTAACTCTTTACATATTGAAAAGTATCAAATTACCTTTTCAGTGACGTGTAGTACTGGTTCAAGAAATCCCGAGCATGTTCCTCCACCTCCTTTTTCGGCCGCACCACACCGTGTGGTCTCTTCGGCTGCTGCTCACCACCACTCGGCGTCATCATTGAGCCAACGCATCGCTGTGACGTACAGGCTATTGGGCACACCTGTGTGTGTGTGTGTGTGTGTGTGTGTGTGTGTGTGTGTGTGTGTGTGTGTGTGTGTGTGTGTGTGTGTGTGTGTGTGTGTGTGTGTGTGTGTGTGTGTGTGTGTGTGTGTGTGTGTGTGTGTGTGTGTGTGTGTGTGTGTGTGTGTGTGTGTGTGTGTGTGTGTGTGTGTGTGTGTGTGTGTGTGTGTGTGTGTGTGTGTGTGTGTGTGTGTGTGTGTGTGTGTGTGTGTGTGTGTGTGTGTGTGTGTGCGTGCGTGCGCGCATGTGTATGTATGTATGTATGTGTATGTGTGTATATGCAAATATGCATCCATTATGATTATGTGTGTATGTGTGTGTACAAGAATGTGTGCAAGGGAGACAAGGAATAATTATCATAACTACGGTAGAATCATCCCCTACATGGGCTATCTATGCAATGCCCGCAACGATAGCAGGTGAGATAGAGCGTAGCTCCCTACCATGATTCCGCTCTGATGCAGCGTATCCACCGCATCTTGACCGGTCAGCAAGTTCTTGAGGCGAACAAACTCCTTGCGCTTGTGAAGTTTGGGTGATGTGTCACCTTTCATAAAGGCACCACCACCATCTGGCGAATCCAGTGAGTCCACCTGAGCCATCTCTGTACTATCAGTAAACGAAGGTCAGTTCGAGCTGCCACAGAAGCACCTTCTACCTTCCCGAGCATCTCCCAACGACAATGCCAAAGGAGCACCGAGTGGAGTTTCATAAGTAAGAGGAGAAACGTCGAGCAGGGCTTTGGATTTCCAGGCCACAGCTACCCTGGTAAGAAAGAGCTATGATAGCGCGGCGGCTTACGCGCGTATTAACATAGCAAGGCGAATCCAGTCCGCTGTCCACATACTAGTAATTCTATTTTGTCAATAAACCATGTACATCAAAATCATTACTCACATTAGATGGTTGTTTGTCAGGAGTGCAGGACCCGTCGCGATTTCTTTCACTGCCGGGTGAGACACTCACCGGTAGTGAACAGACTAGGCCCCCGGCCTGCTGGGGACCATGCCGCCACAACTGGTTAAAAAGGACATCCACACCAGCGTGTGACATCAGGTGTCAACAAACGTCCGCACGTCGACAGAATACCGGTACTCGCACATAGCCAAGACGAGAATGGATCCCATTTCGGCCAGAAGAGGATGTTTTTGACTACACAGGCGCGTAGGATGTCACCCCGTTGCAAACTTTTTCAAGTCTAAAGGCTAGTGTTTTGAACAGACATGACATCTGGTATCCTGTCAAGTGCCCGACTAAACATGCAACTGAGTGCATCCTCGGTCCGCAAATAGCAACACGGCATTATATTTTGGAAACACACGCGCACGCGCACGCACACACACACACACACACACCATGTACCATGTATACGGCATTACGCCCGTCGCAAGAGAAGCACGCAAATCTGCAAATGCACTGGATGTGCACCTATAGCTTTTCTCTCATAGCAACGATAGCGAACAAGATCTGAATGAGACAGATCAAGACTAGCGCCACGTAACTGCCTAATCCACACAACTGGCGAAGCCATGTGAATCGACCACCAATGCACACCGGGTCCACACCACACGGAGTGCATCGGCATAAAATGGCCAAGACAGACACACAGACAGACAGACAGACAGACAGACACACACACATGTGTACCACACACTTGTACTTGCTCACTGCCAAAACTGGTCACGTGGGTCTCCCCGGGAGAGGGGAGAGAGACTCAAAAGGAATCTTGGAAAGATGACTGAATTGGCCATTGAACCGCCCAACGGCCGACACCCCCTGAAACCCCCAAACTAGGGTGGACTTGAAATGTTCCCACTTATGGGATCACCGCATCTAGTACCTCATTAAGTGGGTGAGGACAAGGTGCAGAAAAAGGATTGACGGCATCAGGGTATCCGTCCGGGGATCCAACTGCAGTTACCCCTGCCCCCAGTGAAGGTAATACTTGCTACTAGTGTGGGTGGCTAAATCAGAGTGGATCTGATATAAGATTCACTAGCACCATTGATTACACAAGAGTTAATCTAGCCAGAAGCAGTCCATGGTTACCAGGTATGTATACTTAATAGAAAGTATGCCCCCTGAAACCATTAAAGGTGGTAGGTACAACAACTACTTGTAATACTTACACCTTCAAGCAGCTGAGCCGTTGGCAAC